>NC_138371.1:83632583-83664837 GCF_054177405.1 Leptonychotes weddellii | reverse complement strand
GGATGTTGAACCAACCTTGCAGCCCAGGAATAAATCCCACTTGGTCGTGGTGAATAATCCTTTTAATGTACTGTTGGATCCTATTGGCTAGTATTTTGGTGAAGGCATCATGTGTTTCTGCTTCTCCTCTTGCATTACTGCCCTGAATTGTGAAAATCGTGTGCCCCAGCTAGTCACTGTCCTTCAGCTTTCTAGGAATGAAGGACTCATGGAGCACACCCGAACCTACCTCATGGTCTAATGTAGAAATGCTGCAACTGATCCACAAACTCATGAGCCAGAAACAATAAACATATGTTTGTTGACATGTTAGTGTGTTTCTTCAGCTGCACTTTTGTAGCAAAAGCTAATTAATACAAATGTTGACTTAATTCTTCTTTTCTTGTGATTGGTTTAGGGATGAACATTTCAAACTCTTGTAGAATTCTAATACATCTAATCCGATGTATTAGAAAAGTATATTATGGGAGGGAGCTTATGAGTAGGATTTTGACCTCTGATGAAAAAGAGAGAAGGCAAAAAGTAAATGCACTTTTAAAATTTCATTGGCTTTATTGTTTAAAGGCATAATTATTGGAGTTGTGGTACTGAACTTTTAACCGTGAAGAATTACACCAGATGAAAATGAAACATGCTAAGGGTAGCAGAGCAGAAAGTTGGAGAAAAGCTGGATGCTTATGACATTATTGAACCGCCATAGAAAATCTCATAGCTGTCATTTCCAGAGGTCTTGTTATAAAGAAAAACTGAGTTACTATATTGCTTAAGCCACTATTAGTGACTCTTCTGTTACTTGCAACCACATGCACCTAATTAATACAGCATGTTTCTAGCAATATATCAAGAAACGCAGACCATATATACACGAGATCTTTTTAAATTAAAGCTTCATATTATGTAAATTGTATTATTTTTCATTTAAAAAGGAAAAATGACATTCCTATACACCAGAGTATCTCTGTACCAGAGGACCGATAACTGTCATTTAAAAAAAAAATACCTGCCTAGTATTCTATGCATGATTATAACAATGCCTTTGTACTGAATTAGGAATCTAAAACATCAGTCAATCTCAGTGAGTTATTACCACAAAATTAATTTTAAAATATATAGAAAGATGAAAAATGTGAAAGAAAAGCTAAATGACATGGGAATTAAATCCACAAATCGTAATATGCACCTGCATGATTCATGAAGGAATAGAACAGAGGAAATGAAAATAAAGAAGCACTCAAAGAAACAATAGAAGAAAACTTTAAAAGGTGGACTAATGAATTACATCCTGTGAAGCCACTACTCACAAGGTGCTAAGTTAAATGATTTTTTTTTTTTTTTTGTAGAACTCTAAAAGCAGGTACAGCTTTTGAGTATGCATGTGTGGACATGTATGTGAAACATTTATTTTAAATTACCTTTTTTTTAAAGATGTATTTATTTATTTGAGAGAGAGAGAGTAGGGGGGAAGACACAGGGAGAGGGACAGAGAGAATCCTAAGCAGACTCTCTGCTGAGTGTGGAGCCTGATGCGGGGCTAGATCCCACAACCCTGAGATCATGACCTGAGCTGAAATCACAAGTTAGATGCTCAACCAACTGAGCCACCCAGGTGCCCCTTAAATTACTTTGAAATACCGCATATGTACATATAAGGACAAATTGAAATACCACATATGTACATATAAGGACAGATTTTTAGTGTGATGAATTTTTACAAAGTGAATACAGCCATTTAACTATCTACCAAGTTAGTAAATAACACTTACCCAGCACCTCTGTCAGATATCTTCACTTAGGACATTATTTGTGATATTCACCTATGCTGTTCCACATAGAAGTAATGCATATTTATTTATTATTCTATAGTAGTCCATATGCAAATAGATGACAATTTATCTTTTCTCCTCCTGATGGACATGTGGGTTGGTTTTAGGGTTTGGTTATTATGAATATTGATGTTTTATGAATATGATGTTTTAAATATTCGTGTCCCTTTTTTTAAGTGAGAATGTATGGATTTACAGATGGACAGGACAAGCTCTCTGTATCTCTGGGGAAACCTGGATATCTAGATTTTTGGCTCTTGGCCAAGATAACAGCAATGAGATTTATAATGTAGAACTTAAAGCCAAGAAACAACTCTTGATGACCTTCAAGGTCAAGTTTTTGTTTTGTTTTGGTTTTGGTTTTACTGAAGGTTTGCAAGTAGCCTAACTTGCTTGCCAACATGGCTTAATTACATGGCCAAGGGGGTATAAAGTCTCACTAAGGGTTTTTCCTATGAGCTCTCCTGAAAGCAAGATTCCTGTCATAGATCTTGGTAGTTCAAGCTGAAGACATAGTACAGTCTGTGTGTGTGTGAATAAGAAGAGACCTGGGGACCTGCCTGTGGGATGTCTTTCAGAGCCTCAGTGCTTGCCTGCACCATCTCTGATTTGCTGCACCATATTCTTTGCATTTAAGTGAACACCTTAAAGGAGTATGCTCTGTGGAATGATGTTCCTTTCAAATATCCAAACTTTGGGAAACTTTGCAATATAGATCTAGCTCTATGTATATATTTAGGACTGAATTTGCTAGTTCATAAGGTACACACATGTTGAGTTTTGGAAGATACAGCTAAGGTTTCCAAATGATTGTACTAATTCACACTCTTACCAGCAGTGTGTTAATGATCCAATTTCTTTACATTTTTTTTTCATTACTGGTATAGTCTTTTTGTTTTCATTATCCAGTTGTAGCTTTTCTAAAAAAATGTTTTGTTTTTTTTTCAAATTTTGACATAACTTCAGACTTAGACACAAGTTGCAAGTATAGGACAAAATAATTTCTTTTTGAATCATTTAAGAATAAGATCAGCAGCCCAACAGCTCCAATAATTTGGGATATACATCTTACAAAAAAAAGATTTCTCCTACATATCCACAACAAACCAGCAGCATTGGTTATACTGTCTTACATATGTTGCTAGGATCAAATCCTCAGACCCCATTCAAGACCCTCACATTCACACTTAGCTATCTCTCTGTGTAGTCACCCTTCTCACTTTACTGTGGCTCTGATCCCCTCCCTACATCTGAATACCCCAGAGAGTTTCCATATACACCAGACAGAACTTTCCTGAATGTTTTCTTACATAACCATAATACAATCATCAAAGCTAGGAAACTAGCATTGTCATTGGTACAATAATATTAACCAAGCTACAGGCCTCATTCAAATTTCAGCTGTTTTTCCACTAACATCCTTTTTCTGTTTCAGGATTCTGTGGGATCCCACCCTGTATTTAGTTGTCATGACTCCTCAGTCTCCTCCAAACTATGACAGTTCCTTAGTTTTTGTTTTTTAGAACCTTGCCATCTTTGAAGAGTACTGGTTGGTTATTTTGTGGAATGTCCCTCATTTGGGTTTGTTTCATGTTTTCTCCTGACTGGATTGAGGATATGCATTTTCAGCAGGAAAAACCAGAAGTGATGCTCCTTTCTCAGTACAACGTAACAGGGATTATATGATAGTGACAGTATGTTTTGTTACTGATGGTATTTACCTTGATCACTGGGCTAAGGTTGTGTCTGCTGGATTTCTCTACCATAAAGGCACTATCTTTACCATTGTAGCTAGTAAATATCTCAGGGGAGAAAATTTGAGACAATGCAACATCTTTTACCCCAAACTTCTGCCATTAATTTGAGCATCCGTCAGTGGATCTGATCACTAACGACTATTATTGTGGCGATTACCCAATGGTGATTATCCATCTCCTTCTTTCTGTCTACATTTATTTAGAATTTTTCTTAAGCAAGTGCTATCTTCTCCTTCCCTATTTATTTATTTATTTATTCATTCATTCATTCAGTTATTTAAATGGATATAGACTTATGGATATTTATTCTATTCTATGGAACAAAATCCAATAAGTCTTTATTTTATTGCTCAAAATGTTTGAATTTTGGCCATTAGGATCCCCTTCAGAATGACCACTATGTTCTTTCAACAAGAACCCATCATTTATTATATTTTCTACTTTTTTTTAACCATTTCCTTATTTTCAGGGACTGTAAGATGTTCCAAGCTTATCTTATGTTTTTCCTACCCTGGTCCAGGAATTAACCATTTTTTTCAATGAGTATTGGCTCCTTTTATTGAAAAATGGTGTTTAGATGCCAAGATCTAGGTGCTAGGTGTTCTAATAGAGTATCATTGCTGTAGGCCCTCTTACTGAACAAAGCTAAGGAATATATATGTATACACTAAGCAACACATACTCTAAGGATAAAATGATGAAACTTTCTTTGAGGAGGGAATTGGCAATCTCCCCACACTCCCTTCCTTAGAGTGTCTCCTTGAAATCCTAATAGGCCCAAAAAGAGATCTGAACTTTTGCTTTTACAGTGCAAATTTGGGGACCTTCTGATATTTGGAACTGTAAACACATATCTCTAAAATTAACTTAGTAGACTTTCACAAGGAGACTATCATCAGGTGTGGCTCTTTGTCTCTTGAGGAGATAAGAGAAGTTATTCTTGTATCTGCCTTGCTAAAGAAATTATGTGAACATCTGTCCAGGCTTTTTGTCACATTTTTTGATATCTTACATACATATAAATCTATTAATTCTTACTTAGAAATAGACTGTGTTCTCTTTTCTATATTTGTTCAGAGGGGTTTTTTGTTGGCAGGATTGTTTTATTTCCCCCAACCACATGCACACACACACACACGCACATATATCTGTGTTTCTGAATCTTTGTCTTAAAAAGAGGGGATGCTCTTGGATGCTTAAATATTGGTGAGCAGGCACCAGTAAAAAAAGAATGCAGAAGAAAACGATTTATAGATCTGGTGGCAGAGAATTAAGGAATTTTTCACTTTGGGCACCAATTATCTTTGAAAAGTAGAAAGTAGGTCATTTGTTGGGAGTACCTATAGAATTTGGAGGAGCGACGGTTTGAGGAAAGTAGAGGTTTATAAAATTAAAATATTTACCGCCAACAATGAGAAATAGAGTTGATTAAAAAATAAAGCATGCGTGGTTGCTGAGTAGTTTCTTGGATGAGTTCATATTGATGATTACCCCTGTAATCTACTGTGGCTTAACAACTCACTCCAGAGCTGCCTCTGCTCTGATGCTCGCCAACTCTCCTGCACACCCCTCGGCCAGTGGTTCACTACCGCAGCTGCACATCAGATTAATCTGGGCATCTGTTAAGAAACAATGATCCCTGGGCCTCACCCCCAGAGATGCTGTTGTAACCCTTCCAGACTATGATGTTAGCATCCAGTATTTAAAAGCTCCCCAAGTGATTCTAAAGTGCCTGAAGGTGGAGAACTGCAGACCCAAATGTACTACTCACTTCTCCATTGCTTGCCACGAATAAACTGCTCATGCAAGTCATTTGTGAACACAATAGAGTTTACTGAAGATTGTAAATTGGGGGTTGAGTAAGCAAGCAAATTTAGTCAAATCGAATTTAATTCTGAGTTTTAAAAATTTCCTATGGCCACGCCAAGAACTGGACACATTCACTGGGCCTTCACCCAGCATCATCTTCAACTTCAAACCATTTCACTAGCTCCACTTTACCCTTCTACCCCACTCTCTTTTTGCCACTTCTTCCTAGTCTGCCTGACCGTGGGAAGTAAAACTTCTCACTCATACGCAGAGTGATTCAGCTCCTACTAACAATCTGGCATCCTCCACTTTCTTGCAGTATGAACTATAGCTATTCATCTCCTTTGAGAGTTTTTGCAAGGCAACATTCTTGCATGTTATCCAGTTTGTAGAACCAGGACAAAAGGTTGATACTGACTCCAAAGCTTCTAGGGCCCAGGAGCTTCTAAGGAATACATGGCAGATACAGTTTGCAGATGAAGTAAGATATTTTGCTTTTTTCATTCACTCAGTAGTTCCTGATAGCCTGCCATAGGGTAGGCCAATGAAGGAAAAAAGACAGACAGATACGTACAGTGTAATCAGTACAATGGTTTAATAAACATAGGAGGATGGGGGGAGAGAGGAGGTGAAGGAGCCCTAGGCAGGAAGAGCCCTGGGTTGCAAGTTGGTTTCCTGAGTCCAGGTTGATAGAATTGTAGAATTAGACCATCACAAGGGATGGTAGCGATCATCTGGTCTAATTATCCCCTTTTGTGGATTAGGTTATAGAAGTCTGCTGTGTAGGAATTGAACTGAATGGCAGAAGGTCCCATATCAAGTCAGTGGTAAGGATCAGGATTAAATTGGAATCTGGGTCCATTGGTTATGGGCCTAGTGATACTTTTCCCAATAGGTGAGTTTCTATGGGCCCTGTTACAGCAGAGGGTAGGCCAGCGTGAGTTGCTGAATCTGCACAGCTGACCCCTCTATCTGCGGGTGATTGCCTCAGCCTGTAGCCCTTGGCTGTGCACTTCCCTAGTGGCTCCACCCAAAGGGGACCTAGGAGGGAGAGGTTGATAGAGAATTTGGCTTTAGCATGAAGTGAGAGGAAGGGCACATACTGAAAACAGAGAAGAGAATGGGGCATCTGAAAGAACAACCACTCTAACAAATGTTAAATTTTTAAATTATAAAGCAAGTGCATCTCAGGCATATGGCACAACTTTGGAAAATTCCAGGAGAATGAACAAGAGCAAATAAGAATAGAAAAAGATGACTTTGAGACCTGTGTCTGAAGTAAGTGAAGAGACATTTGGGGGCATGGCAGGCAAGGAATACACATACCATTTAAGGAGAAAACTCAGACAAATTCACAATAGGCCTTTAAAAAAATCCAGTTTGTATGGGGTCAAGTGAGGGAGTGTAGATCATTTCACCACTCACTACGGTTAGAGTTGCTTAAACACAGACCAAATAGGGCAAAAACATGTTGTAATGAGGGGCCGTTGTACTCAGCAGTTCTCTCTTTTCCTTTTCACTTCCTACCACAAGGGACTAACAGAGAAATTCCCTCCATTCACTTAGTTTGACATTCCCCAATTTTCACATTTGTAATTATAACTCAGGAAACTTCTTTGCTTGGACAAAGATGTTCTTATATTAAACATAAAACTTTTCCCAAGCGTCCACTAGTTCACCCACTAAGCAATTTCTTCCTTACACACCAGAGGTCAGTATTGGCCTGTTAATTTACATGAGCTATTAGTTCCTATTTTCCCAGTTAATTAAAATGAGAAACAAAATACCACGGACCATTGTTATATTGGAATTTGGTATTAATTCCTTAAGAAAGTTTCTTTTGGGTGGAAATGCATATATCATGAATGACTTAAGAAAAAGAAGAAAAATTTAAAAAGGGGGAAAAAAGCCATGCAATGAAAGTGGCCTTTGTTCTTCAGGAAAGCATTCCTAACTCATTTTGGGCATTTTAATTAAGCAGCTTTTACATTATAGTTACTATTACATGTGAGAAATCTTTATAACTAGCAGTATTGACTTACATGCTGGAAGTCCACTGAAAGCATAACTACAGTGTTTAGATAGTGTTTAGAGCCCAGGAAGTAAGAATCCCATATAAATCTGCACACCTACAATAGTGTATCAGTTGTGAATGGCAAAGTTACAGATAATTTGGACAAATAAGACAGGGGTCCAGCAGTATAATACTGACTGTAAATACTTAGAGAGTTTCAAAGATCTAATGGAAAGAAGAAAAAACCTAAAGGCAGATATAATAACTGTCTACAGATGTAATTAAAGGCTTCCCATAGGAAGGAAAAATAGATCGGCAAGGTTGCTTTAGTCGGCAAGGCACAGAATTGTAGACATAGGCATTGTGACTTCATACAAGTTAGAATTTTCTAAAAACTATAGCTGTTCCAACATTTTTGCCCGGGGTGCCATAGAAACAGTTCTGGCATTGAGTATCAGGGTAAACTAGATGAATGCCAAAATCTTGTACATTCTAAGGTTATAGGGGTATCTGATTGTGATGCCAAAGAGCAGACATTCTCATGGATTCCACAAATTCTAAGCCTCTTTCCAAGCATATATATTCTAGGTGGCACCTGCTTTAAAAAGCCTCCTGAATCCTCCAGAACAGTTTGCTCATCATGGGTGCCTCTAATATTTTAACCATATACATTGCCTTTTGTCACCCTTTGAAACATATTGTACATTTTTGTATTATTTAGCTTTGTGTTTTTATGTCTTATCTGCAAAATAGATTACTCTTTTAGGAATACATGTTATTTTATCCTCTGTAATACTGAATATAATACGATGGAGTTAGTAGATACTCAGATAATATTTGTGAAGTGAACTGATTTCTCTATCTATAAACTAGTGAATAAAAACCACCCACTTTTCCTGCCTCCCTGAGTAGTTTTGAGGCTCAAATGAGATAATGTGTCTGAAAGCACTTTGAAGAGTATAAAGTGCAATACAAATGTAAGGCATTATTATTTCAGAGGGGGTTCTCTCAGTTATAACTTTCCATGTCAGCTTGAACATAATGGCAACCAAGGAACATTTTTTAAAACTTAATCTGAAAAGAGACTTGTCCCTTCTGGGCACAAATTATAAGACTCCCGGAAAAAAAAAATGTTTGTGCATATTTCTTTTTGTTTGTTTCTAAATAGCATAACGAGCTATGGTCTTTCAGGGAAAATGTTGCTCTGATAGAAGTAATTTACTATGTAGAAAATGCCCTCGTGTACTTCCAGGAAGGAACTGCAAACAAACGAGCTATTTTGTCTTCTCAAGCAAAGGGACTTACTGGGCGTGGGTAGCAGCTGTTCAAGTCCATCTGGTCAAGAATTCACTAAGATCATAATGTGAAAGTAGCTCAAATGCAGATTTGCATGACAGCCTGCAAATGTTCCTTTGGAGACAAAATGGTTTCTCAGGCCAATAATCTGTGGTTCTAAAAGTCTCTAAATACGGGTTTATCGAATAATTCATAACAGCTTTAAGAAACTATTATGGCACACTGGGAAAGTCATCCATCTAGCAGGGCATAGTTGTTCTGTTGGCCTGTACACGTTTGTTTACAGTTGGCCTTGATCATATCACAATTTTATAAATAGTTTATTTTTTTAGAACAAATTTTCTAGACAAAATATTATGAGCAAATAGAGGGTGCGGCGAGATTTTCGAAACATCTTATTAGCTTTGAAATGATATTTCATTTATTTATTTTTTAATTTTTCTTTATTTACTTGAGGGAGAGAGAGCACGAGCGGGGTGAGAGGCAGAGGAAGAAACAGACTCCCTGCCAAGCGGGGAGCCTAATGTGGGGCTTGATCCTGGGACTCCGGGATCATGACCTGAGCCGAAGGCAGACGCTTAACAGACTGAGCCACCCAGGTGCCCCTGAAATGATATTTTAAAACTGAAATAAGACAATAAGATACCTGCTGATAAATAAGCGGGGGAAAAATAATTAACTGGAAGCTCATAAAAGCTTCTCAGCAAATAAACAAATGAGAAGGCAATAAATGATAGAACTATAATCTATAATCTACCTTAATGGTATATTTACATAGCTTCTTAAAATAGTTTTATCACTTTAACATGCTTTTTCTTTTCTCTCTTTTTTTTTTAAAAGATTTTATTTATTTATTTGACAGAGAGAGACAAGGAGAGAGGGAACACAAGCAGGGGGAGTGGGAGAGGGAGAAGCAGGCTTCCCGCGGAGCGGGGAGCCGGATGCGGGGCTCGATCCGAGGACCCTGGGATCATGACCGGAGCCGAAGGCAGACGCTCAAAGACTGAGCCACCCAGGTGCCCCAACATGCTTTTTCTTATTAGAATATGTGAAGAACGTTGTGAGGAGGAATGTGTATGTTTTATAAATGAGGGCACTGACATTAAAAGTGGGTAAGTGACTGATTCTGCATCTCCCTCTCAAAAGCATGACGGAAATTAACGCTGTGCATCGTTACTTGTGCACGGAGCTGGTGCTCTAGTCCTATTTGCTTTAGGTCCCTGCAGTACCCTATGCTGACAACACTGCCTCTGAGCCTTCTTCTTACCTTGTTTTTTTCTACCTTCTCTAGGCCAAACATCTGCCTCTTCTCTTCAGAATCCTCATGAAATTTCAGGAACATTGATGAATAGGGAAGTTATTTCCAGGCTTGTTTCAGAATTATCCTCCAGTGGGCTAGAGTTGGTTTAGAATTGGGGGAGAGAAGCAAGAGGGCTTGGCAAAATGTCTATTAGTTCTAGAGTTAAGGCTAGAGGTACCAGGGCAATCTCACATTTCCCTAGGATGTCCCAAGGAATCCCTGTTATGTCCATATCAGGTCCAGATATCATTCCACCAGCCAAAGGCCATGGGCAGCCTCGACAACTCAGAGTAAAGAACATTTTAGCAGTTCTTGGGCAGTTGCTAGTCATTCATGGAGTTCCAGGGACCGCTCAGCTGTCTCTTCAATAGTTTAGGAGGCAGGAGGGGCACCTTAGTGGCCATTTCCCCCAGAAACACAAACTCAAGGCAAGTCTGCCACTTAGGGGTTAATGCTGACTTTTGAAAGTTATAGTAGGTTTATCACCAGGGTCTCCTTCTACCTGTTCCAACAAGCACTGCAACTGACTCATAAAGCTTTCATCCCTTCAGGATATCCAGCTCTAGTTAATCTGGGAAGATGTCATGGAACAGGCTGACACTTGATTCAAAGGTCTGGACAACGAACTGGTGGAACTTACAACCCCCATACTATAGTTATCATGGTTCAATCATGGTAGATTGCCTGGGGACGAGGGAGCTGGAGCCAGGTTCAGAGGCTATCTATTATAAAGGCTCCTATTGACTTCTTAGGGCCAGAAGACACACATCATTAGTATCTGGGAGGTAAAAGTTCTAGACACCCCAGGCCAGAGTGAATATCTGGGTCTGACTCACAATCCTCATCAGGGACCTCTGGGTGGCACACATTAGGTTTTGAGCAAGCATTAGTAGAAGAGATGTTTATGGAAGGACAATTGTCTGACCTAAGGTACTATATCTCGGAGAGAAAGGTTCTTAAGAACTTACTGTTAAAGAATTGTATTTCAGTTGTTTGCTTGTCTTTTCTGTCATCCAGAATGAGTTTTTTCAAAAGAGAAAATGTGCCTTGTTTATGCTCATCTCCCCAGTGGCCAGTATAGTTCCAGGCATCCAATAAGCATTCAGTGTTTTCAAAATGAACAAACCAGGTAAGTCCTGTTACTTATTGCCATATGGCTTGGGTGAGAAAGGGCTGGAATTTGGTAAAGGACTCAATCACTGAATAGGATCTGGGTGAATGGATCCCATCACAAATGTGAATAAAAACCAAAGCAGCAAGTCCAGTACAACAGAGTGATATCAGGTTCTACTCCAGATAAGTAGATATCAGCAAAGCGTTAAAATGAAATGTTGGCCTTTCCAAACTGTTGGATGGAATATGAGACAATTCATTCTTATAGGAAGGATAGCAAATTGAAACAAGAGGTATCTGTCATTATAAAGGAGGGTCCAAACTAATGGGCCAGGATCCAGGACTGGGATATCCCTTTATGAGGAGGGCAATAGCAGATAACGAAAGAGAACCTCAAAAACAGGGATCATGCTGAAGCTTGGTCATCAAATGGGCAAATAAGGCAAATAGGAATTTAGAACAGGGGCACCTGCGTGGCTAAGTCAGTTAAGCCAACTCTTGATTTCGGCTCACATCACGATCTCAGGGTTGTGAGATGGAGCCCAGCGTCACCTCCTGGCTGGGCATGGAGCCTGCTTAAGATTCTCCCTCTCCCTCTGCTTCTGCTCCTCCACCCCCACCCTCCACCCTGGCTCATGCGCTCACTCTCTCATTCTAAAAAAAAAAAGACTTCAGAACAGACTCAAATCCATTTACCAGAACTAAGGTATGACATCAGAGCAAAGGCAAAATAAACAGAATCAACCACAGTTTCTAGACATGCAGCCATGTAAAACTCCCCAGCAACAATTCAGGATTAGTGCTGAGAGTCAAGACAGTGGTGAAATTGTGGGAGGGCTTTAGGCGGCCACAGTTCAGGAAGGTAGAGACTTTCAGAGCCTGGAAA
The DNA here is from genome assembly GCF_054177405.1 of Leptonychotes weddellii. Lineage (NCBI taxonomy): Eukaryota > Metazoa > Chordata > Mammalia > Carnivora > Phocidae > Leptonychotes > Leptonychotes weddellii. Next base: position 83,652,839 of record NC_138371.1, on the reverse strand, counting down.
CCATGCCTGGGCTAACATTTGCAATAGTGGGTTTGATTTGGGATGTTCATTCTAACAAACAACAATTTAATTAACTGACATATTCCAGGATGTTTATAAGAACTAACTTCCTTGGAAATGATTTTTTAAACACTCATTATAGAAATTTTTTTTGCTGTGTACATTTTAGAAAAAGGTATATTATTTATAAAAGTTGGGATTGTTGAACTATTAGACAAAGCAGAGAGAAAAAAACCTTTACAAAGTGCCTTCTCCAGCTACTCCTTACAGATGTATTCTTAAAATAATTACTTGACATATTTCTATGTACATCTTTAGTTTAATATCTTACCTAATTGCCCAACAAACTAATTCAATGTTGTTTGTGATGCATTAAATGAACAAAAGATAAACTGGGTAATAGAGAATGCAGAGAGCCTAGTGGCCCATGAAATCACTGGATTTGCAAAGTGATTTTCTTTTCAGTGCTGTGCTCTATCTGAGAACAAAATCTGTTGGCAAAGCACTTTAGTGGCAACCAATGGATTAGAATATAGAGACATTAGGCATGCCACACGGGGTCAAACCAATGGTCCATCCAGGATAGCTTATTATAGAGGCAACATGAGATGTTTTTTTGGAGATCAAGGCTGTCTGATGTGGTATCAGTTTATAACAAAGGAAGCATTTAATATATCTTCCTAAAATTTCTTAGTGAACTGACATGTAACTGTAATCCACCATATTATCCGAATTCCTGGATTTTTTTTTTTTTTCAGCAGCTCTCAGTCCTTGTGTTACAAGCTCCATAGTTGTAATGTCTGATATGTGAAAAGTAACATTCTCCTTTTCTTACTTGTAAACTTCCAGATATTTCCAATATTTCCTAAAATCTTTCAGTAGTCTTACTGATATTTCAAACCATCCCCATCTCACTTTGCTGTGTAGCAGTTCTCCATGTGTGGTTCCCAGAGCAGCAGTGTGAGCTGGGAAATTGTTAGAAATGCAAAGTCTCGGGTCCCACCCTGGACCTACTGAATCAGAAAATCTCTATTTTCAAAAGCCCTCTATATGATTACGAGGTATACTCGCAATTGAGAACTATTGCTATACATACAGTACGTTTATCCACCTACCCTCTGGCAAAAACATAACATTGCATTTACTTTTTAGTTTGATGGTTACTTATCTCGGTAACTTTGGATTCTAACTCAGTTGGAAACAAAAACAGAATTTTATATACTGAAATACCAAATGGAAGTGAAGAAGGAGAAAATATTGGTAGTAAAATCAACAACTATAAAGCAGTTTGGGGTCATTTAGTTCAGGGGCAGGCACTATACCTCAAAACCTAAGAAGCATTACATTTTATTTATTTTATTTTTATTTTTTAAAGATTTATTTATTTGAGAGAGAGAGAGAGAAAGTGCGGGGTGGCAGGGCAGAGGAAGAGAGGAGAGAGAGAGAGAGTCTCCAGCAGACACCTTGCTGAGTGCAGAGCCTGCTGCAGGGCTCCATCCCAGGACCTGGAGATCATGACCTGAGCCAAAATCAAGAATCAGATGTTTAACTGCCTGAGCCACTCAGGCGCCCCAGCATTACATTTTAAAAACGTAGCCCCAAAGTGAATGATTTCCAGTGATGATCTTTAGTCATAAAGAGATTAACTCACATTTATTATATCTAAATTTCTCTGATCAAAGAATAAATTATTAAAGCATTTTGGATACATTTTCATCATAATGAAAATAATAAATATGTTTCAAAAATAATGGGGCAAACGATACATATGAAATATTTACTTATTTGAATACCTGAAGATGCTAGAAGCACATGTCATTATAATCCTCTATTTGTCTTCTTTGAAACATAAAAAGTGGTGTCCATTATCACTTTTTTTTCAGTTCTTTGTGGTAAAATACATATAAAATCTATTACCCATTTTTAAATACACAGTTCAGTGGCATTAAACACATTCATATGTTGTGCAACCATCACCACCATCCATCTCCATAAAATTTTCAGCTTGTAAAACTGGAAACTCTATAGCCATTAAACAGTAACTCCCCATGCTCCTAAGCCCCAGGTCCTGGCAACTACCATTCCACCTTTTGTCTCCATGACTTTGACTGCTCTAAGTGGAATATATAGTATATATCTTTTTGTGATTGGTTTATTTCACTTAATGTTCTTTTTTTTTTTTAAAGATTTTATTTATTTATTTGACAGAGAGAGACACAGCGAGAGAGGGAACACAAGCAGGGGGAGTGGGAGAGGGAGAAGCAGGCTTCCCGCTGAGCAGGGAGCCCGATGCGGGGCTCGATCCCAGGAACCTGGGATCACAACCTGAGCCGAAGGCAGACGCTTAACGACTGAGCCACCCAGGCGCCCCTCACTTAATGTTCTTAACGCCCATCTATGGCATAACATATTGAAGAATTTAGTTCCGTTTTAAGGATGATTAATATTCCTTTGTAGGTATATACCATATTTTGTTTATCCATTTATCCATCAGTAGTCACAGAGGCTTCCATGTATTAGCTATTGTGAATAATGTTGCTGTGAACATGGATATACAAATATCTCCTTGACACCTGCTTTCAATTGGGTGTATATACCCAGCAGTGGAATTACAAGATCATATGGTAATTCCATTTTTAATTATTTGAGGAACTGCCGTGCCGTTTTCCATAGTGACTGTGCTATTTTACGTTTCCACCAATAGTATACAAGGGTTCCAGTTTCTCCACATCCTAGCAGTGCTTCTTGTCTGTTTTTTTGGCAGTAGCCATCCTAATTGGTGAGGTGGTATCTCATTGTAGTTTTGATTTGCTTACCTTAATGATTGGGGATGTGGAGCTTCTTTTCATGTGCTTATTGGTCATTTGTTTATTTTCTTTAGAGAAATGTCTGTTCAAATACTATGCCCATTTTTGAATCAGGTTGTTTGTTTTATTGTTGTTGAGTTTTAAGAGTTCTCTACATATTATGAATACCAATCTCTTATGAGATACATAATTTGCAAATATCTCCTCCCATTCTGTAGGTTTCCTTTGTTCTCCATTAATAGGGTATTTTGATGTACACGATTTTAAATTTTTCATGAAGTCCAATTTGTCTGTTTTTTTCTTTTGTTACCTGCGCCTTTGGTTCCTATCCAAGAAGTCATTGCCAAATCCAATGTAAATCTTTTGTAATTTTTTTTTTCTTCTAAAAGTTTTATGGTTGCAGGTCTTACATTTAGATATTTGATTCATTTTTACTTAATTTTTATATATGGTGTTAGATAAGGATCCAACTTCATTCTTTTGCATGTAGATATCCATTTTTCCCAGCACCATTTGTTAAAAATTTGACTGTCCTTTTATATGTAAGGATTTATTTCTGGGCTCTCTATTCTCTTCTATTGGTCTATATGCCTGTCCTTGTGCATGTATCCCACTGTTTTGAATACTGCAGCTTTGAAGGTAAGTTTTGAAATCAGGAAGTGTGAGTCTTCCAGTTTTATTCTTTTGCAAAATTGTTTTGGCTATTGGAGGTACAATAACATTCCACATGAATTTTAGAACAGGTTTTTCTATTCCTGCAAAAAAAAATGTCATTAGGAACTTGATAAAGTTTGCACTGAACTCTAGATTGCTTTGCCTAGTATTGACATTTTAACAATATAAAGTCTGCCAATCCATGAACTTGGGATGTGTTTCCATTTATTTATGTTTCTTTGTGGTAAAATAGATATAGGGGATTAAGAGTACACCTATTGTGATGAGCACTGAGTAATGTATAGAGTTGTTGAATCATTATATTGTATATCTGAAATTAATATAAACACTACATATTAATTACACTTCAATATTTGTGTCTTCTTTAATTTCATTTAACAATGTTTTGTAGTTTTAATTGTCCAAGTCTTTCACCTTCTTGGTTAATTCCTAGGTATTTTATTATTTTTGATGCTATTGTTATTGAAATTGTATTTGTAATTTCATTTTCAGATTTTTCATCGTTAGTATACAAAAATACAACTGATTTTTGTGCATTGGATGTATCCTGCAATTTTACCAAACTCATTTATTCTAACAATTTTTGTGACATTTTTAGGGGTTTCTCCATATAAGATCATATCACCTGTGAACAGAGATAATTTTACTTCTTCCTTTCCAATTTGGAAACCTTTTATTTCCTTTGCTTTCCTAATTGCTCTAGCTTGAACTTTGATTACTATGTCAAATAGAAGTGGTAAAAGCAGGGGCTCCTGGGTGTCTCGGTTAAGTGTCTGACCCTTGCTTTCAACTCAGGTCATGGTCTCAGGGTTGTGAGATCAAGCCCCATGTTGGGCTCCACACTGGGCATGGAGCCTGCTTAAGATTCTCTCTCTTCCTTTCCCTCTGCGTCCCTCACCCCCAACTCGTGCATGTGCTCTCTTAAAAAAAAAAAAAGAAAAAAAAGTGGTGAGTGAAAGCAGGCATACTTGCCTAGTTCCTGACCTTAGAGAAAGAAGACCTTTTCAGTTTTTCATCATTGAGTTTTTGTTCACTGTGCATTTTTCATATATAGCTTTTATTATATTGAGGTAGTTTCCTCACACTGCTAGTATTTTTTTTAGTGTTTTTATCATGAAAGGATGTTGAATTTTGTCAAAGGCTTTTTCTGCATCAAATGAGATGATCATGTGGTTTTTGTCCTTCATTCTATTAATGTGATATATTACATTGATGTTCACATGTTGAACCATCCTTACGTTCAGGAATAATTCCATTTGTATAATCATTTTAATATGCTGCTGAATTGGGTTTGCTAGTATTTCACTGAGAATTTTTGCATAAATGTTCATAAAAGATACTGGTCTGTAGTTTTCCTTTCTTGTAGTGTCTTCATCTGGCTTTGGTATCAGGGTAATACTGGCCTCCTAGAATGAGTTAGGATGTGTTTCCTCCTCTTCCATTTTTTTTTTTTTTTTTTTTTTGGAAAAGTTTGAGAAGGCTTGGTATTAGTTCTTTAACTGTTTGGTAGAATTCACCAGCAAAGCCAGTGGGAACAGAGCTTTTCTTTGTTGGGAGGTTTTTAATTACTGATTCAATCTTGATGCAATCTCCTTACTATTTATAAATCTATTAAGATTTTCTACTTATTCAGGAGCTTGTCTTGGTAGGTGTTATATTTATAATTTATATATTTCATCTAGGTGATCCAATTTGTTGGTGCACAATCATTCACTGTACTCTCTTATAATCCTTTTTTATTTCTATAGAATCAGTAATAATGTCCCCACTTTCATTTTTGATTTTAGTAATTTCAGTCTTCTCTTTTTTTTTTTCTTAGTCCATCTAGTTAAAGGTTTGTCAATTTTGCTGATCTCTTTGAAGAACCAACTTTTGGTTTCATTCATTTTCTCTTTTGTTTTTCTTTTCTCTATTTCATTTATCTCTGATCTAATCTTCATTATTTCCTTCTTTCTGTTAGCTTTGGGTTTAGTTTGTTCTTTTTCTAGTTCATTAAGTTCTAAAGTTAGGTTGTGTATTTGAGACCTTTTTTTTTTTTTTTAAGATTTTATTTATTTGACAGAGAGAGACACAGTGAGAGAGGGAACACAAGCAGGGCAAGCGGGAGAGGGAGAAGCAGGCTTCCCGCGGAGCAGGGAGTCCAATGCAGGGCTCGATCCCAGGACTCCGGGATCATGACCTGAGCCGAAGGCAGATGCTTAATGACTGAGCCACCCAGGCACCCCTGTTTTTGTTTTTTAATGTAAGGATTTATAGCTATATATTTTCCCCTTAGCTCCACTTTGGGTGCTACGTGTAAGTTTTGGTATGTGGTATTTTCATTTTCATTTGTGTGTAACTATTTTCTGATTTTCTTTGTGATTTCTTCTTTGATTCACTGGTTGTTTAAAGGTATATTGTTAATTTCTACTACTTGGTGAAAATTCCAGTTTTTCTTCTGTTATTTATTTCTAACTTTATTATGTTGTGGTCAAAGAAGATATCCTTTATGATATCAATCTTTTGAAGTCTAATGAGACTTAACTTGTGACCTAACATATAGTCTATCCCAGTGCACTTAAGAGGAATGTGTATGCTGTTGTTGTTAGTTAGAGTATCCTGTACATGTCTGTTAGATCTAGTTGATCTACCATGTTGTTTAAAGTCCTCTCTATCCATACTTATCTTTTGTCTGGTTGTTCTATCCATTGTTGTGAGTGGGATTTTATTGTAGAACCATCTATTTCTTACTTCTGTTTTTCTAATTTTTGCTTCATATATTTTGTTGGTCTTTCATTAGTATGTAAATGCTTATAATTGTTATACCTTCTTGCTGTATTGGCCCTTTTATTAATATATAATGTGCTTCTTCGTCCCTTGTAATCTTTTTTCATTTAAGGTCTATTTTGTTTAATATTAGGATAGCTATCTCTCCTCTTTTTGTTATTTTCATGAAATATCTTTTCCATCCTTTTACTTTCAATCGATGTGTGTCGTTGGGTCTCAAGTAAGTCTTTCATATACAGCATACAGTTGGACTTTGTGTTTGTTTGTTTGCTTTTTAAGATTTATTTATTTATATTGAGAGAAAGAGAGTGTGTGGCGGGGGGAGGCAGAGGGAGAGAATTCTCAAGCAGACTCCCTGCTAAGTGCCGAGCATGATGTGGGGCTCTACACAGGGCTTGATCTCATGAGATCATGACCTGAGATGAAACCAAGAGTCAGAAGCTTAACCAACTGAGCCACCCAGGTGCCCGTTTGTTTTGTTTTGTTTTAAGATTTTATTTATTTATTTGTCAGAGAGAGAGAGAGAGATTGAGAGCACAAGCAGGGGGAGTGGCAGGCAAAGGGAGAAGCAAGCTCCCTGCTGAGCAAGAAGCCTGAGTTGGGACTGGATCCCAGGACCCTAGGATCATGACCCGAGCCAAAGGCAAATGTTTAACTGACTGAGCCCCCCCAGACACCCCTGTTTGTTTTTAATTTAAGTACAATTGAAACACAATGTTACATTAGTTTCAGGTATACAATTTAGAGATTTGACAAGTTTATACATCATGCTATGCTCACCACAAGTACAGCTACCATCTGTCCCATTACATCGCTATTATATTGACTGTATTCCTTACACTCTGCCTTCAATTCCCATGACTCACTCATTCCATAACTGGAGGCCTGTATCTCCCTTTCCCGCTACCCATTTTGCCCAACCTCTTACTCCCCTCCCCTCTGGCAACCATCAGTTTGTTCTGTGTATTTATAGTTCCAGTTCTGCTTTTTGTTTATTTTTTTTAGATCTCATATATGAGTGGACTATGTGTTTTTAAGCCATCTGTCAATTTTTATCTTTTGGTTGAAGAGCTTAATCTACTTACATTTAAAGTAATTACTGATAAGGAGGGATTTAATTCTGTCATTTTTCTATTTGTTTTCTCTATGTCTAATAGCTTTTTTTGTCTCTCATTTCCTACATTACTGTTTCTTTCATATTTAGTTGATTTTTTATAGTGAAATGTTTCAGTTCCTTTCTCATTTCTTTTTGTGTATCTTCTATAGCTATTTGCTTTGTGGTTACTTCCTTTAATTCTTTGTGGGGATTACATTCAAAGTCTTAAAATTATAACACTATAATTTGGATTTATACCAGGTTAATTTCAATAACATATAAAAACTCTGTTCCTTTACAGCTCTGTTCTTACTCTTTTTTGTTGATGTCCCCAAAATTACATCTTTGTATGTTGTGTATCCACAAAACATAAACTAATAATTCTTTTAACTGCATATATCTCTTAAATTACATGGAAAATGAAATTGGAGTTACAAACCAAAGTTATAGTAATACTAGCTTTTAGACTAATAACTTTTTTTTAATGTATTAGTCTCTTAAATCATGCAGAAAACAAAAACTCCAGTTTTAAACTAATGTTACAATAACACTGATTTTTATAATTGCCCATGTGTTACCTTTGTTGGGACCTATTTCTCCATATGGCTTTGAGTTACTGTCAAGTGTCCTTTAGTTTTACCCTGCAGGATGGTCTTGAGAACTTTTTGCAAGGCAGGTCTAATGGTAATGAACCCCCTCAACCTTTGTATCTAGGGTGTTTTAATTTATCCCTCACTTTTGAAGGAGAGTTTCACTGGATATAGGATTCTTGGTTGATAGCTTTTTTATTTCTCTTAGCACTTTGACTATATTGGCCCACTGACTTCTGGCCTCCAAAGGTTCTAATGAGAAATCTGCTGATAATCTTACTGAGGATTCCTTGTATGTGATGATTTCTTTCTTTCTTCCTTCTTTTAAGATTTACTCTTAGTCTTTCAAAAGTTTGATTATAATGTGTTTCTGTATGCATCTCTTTGAGTTCATATAACTTGGAGTTTGTTGAGCTTCTTGGGTGTTTATGTTCATACTTTTATCACATTTGGGAAGTTTTTAGCCATTACTTCTTCAAATATTCTCCCTGCCCCTTTCTCTCTTTCTTCTCTTCTGGAATTCCCACAATGCATATGTTGTTCTGTTTGATGGTGTCTCACAGTCCCTTAGGCCCTGTTCACTTCAATCTTTCTTCTCTGTTCCTCAGACTCAATAATTTCTATTGTCCCATCTTCAAGTTCACTGATTCTTTCTTCTGCCTGCTCACATATGCCCTTGAGTCCATGTAGTAAATTTTTTATTTCAGTTATTGTATTTTTCAGTTCTAGAATTCTTTTAGCTTTCTTTTAGATTTTCTCTTTATTGATATTTCCATTTTGTTTATGCATCATTTTTTTAACTTTCTCCACATCTTCCTTTAGTTCTCTTTTTTTTTTTTTAAAGTCTTTGCCTAGTATATCTTCCATGAGGTCTTTTTTAGGGATAGTTTCTATTTTTTCCATTGAATGGGTCATATTTTCCTGTTTCTTTGTATGCCTTGTGATTTGTGATTGTTGTTGTTATTGTTGAAAGCTGTTTTTTTGAATCTAATAATGTGGTAACCCTGAACATAGGGTACTCCCCTCCAGAATTTGCTGGGTTTTGTTATTGTTATTGTTTTTGTTTTTCTGATTAATGTAGGCTTTCTCTGTACTGAGGATCAACCTGAGGTATAAATTTAAGGTCATTCCTGAGCCTTTCCCTGGACATGTGTGGTCATTTTCTGATCTGAGTATATGAAGTTGCTTTTGAATATCCTAGTTTTTAATGTCTGGCTCCCAAAAGGGGAAAATTAAAAGAAAAATGAAGGGGGAGAGAGCATTAGCCTTTTAAATGTCCTGAAAGTCACTTCTGCGGGAGACAGAGGGGCTTACAACAATGAGGTACCTTAAAAAACAGTGGGTGCCTACTTCTATTTTTTTTAATTAATTACAAAAAATTTTTATTAACATATAATGTATTATTTGTTTCAGGGATACTGCTCTGTGATTCATCCGTCTTACACAATTCACAGCATTCACCATAGTACCTACCCTCTCCAGTGTCCATCACCCAGCCACCCCATCCCTCCCACCCCCCTCCACTCCACCAACCCTCAGTTTGTTTCCTGAGATTAAGAGTTTTTTATGGTTTGTCTCCCTCTCTGGTTTCATCTTGTTTCATTTTTCCCTCCCTTCCCCTATGATCCTCTGTCTTGTTTCTCAAATTCCTCATATCAGTGAGATCATATGATACTTGTCTTTCTCTGATTGACTTATTTCTCTCAGCATAATACCCTCTAGTTCCATCCACACTGTTGCAAATGGCAAGATTTCATTTCTTGATGGCTGCATAATATTCCAGTGTGTGTATGTATATGTATATATATACCACATCTTCTTTATCCATTCATCTGTTGATGGACATCTTGGCTCTTTCCATAGTTTGGCTATTGTGGACATTGCTGCTATAAACATTGGGGTGCATGTGTCCCTTCAGATCACTACATTTGTATCTTTGGGGTAAATACCCAGTAGTGCAATTGCTGGGTCATAGGACAGCTCTATTTTCAACTTTTTGAGGAACCTCCATACTGTTTTCCAGAGTGGCTGCACCAGCTTGCATTCCCATCAACAGTGTACAAGGGTCCCCTTTCTCTGCATCCTCGCCAACCTCTGTCATTTCCTGACTTGTTATTTTTAGCCATTCTGACTGGTGTGGGGTGGTATCTCATTGAGGTTTTGATTTGTGTTTCCCTAATTCTGAGTGATGTTGAGCACAGGGTGCCTACTTCTTTACCTATACTTCTGTGATCTGAACCAGCAATTAGTGATCAGAGCACAGATTCCCAATAGTTGGAGGACAGGGTCCTTTTTTTCTACCCTGGATCCCACCAGCTGTGTACAAACTGTTCCAAGAACACTGTGCCCTGCTGCTCACCACATGGCTGTGGGTGAGAACAGGTAGGTGCTACTGTGCAAAGAGCTAAAATTGATAATCAACAGCTACTTACCATCCAAACATTTCCCTGGAGATTTAAGCCTTCAATAGACTCCAGAGTTCCAAAATAGTTACATCAGATTCTGCCAGTACAATTGTTTCGAGGTGACAGATGGTGGAGGTGGTGTCTAGGGAGATGCTTCCTACTCTACCATCCTCCTGTCCATTAGCTTTAAACATGTTACAACTGAGGCATAGCACAAGGCATAGGACAACATATTCCAGCTTAAGAAACCAATGATTTTGGGTCAAATTTCACAATAACAGGGTACCTGGGTGGCTCACTCAGCTAAGCATCTTACTTTGTCTTGGGTCATGATCCCAGGGTCCTGGGATCAAACCCTAAATCAGGCTTCCTGCTCCGTGGGGACCTGCTTCTCCCTCTCCCTCTGCTGCTCCCCCTGCTTGTGCTTTCTCACTCTGTCAAATAAATAAATAAAATCTTTAAAAAAAAGAAAAGATTCATAATAACATTGTCTTATGTTTGGTCATCGTGGTGGCAATTTTTTGAGAGAGAGAGAGAGTGGGGTAGGGGCAGAGGGAGAGAATCTCAAGCAGACTCCATGCTGAGTGTGGAGCTGGATGTGGGGCTCCATCCCAGGACCCTGAGATCATGGCCTGAGCCAAAATCAAGAGTTGGACACTTAACTGACTGAGCCACCCAGGTCCCCCCATGGTGGCAATTTTTTACATATGAAAACTTTTACTTTGTAAGCCCAAACACTAATTTCACAACATTTGACTTATTCTGAAATATAGCTCTAGTACCAGGAAAAGTTTGATTTCATGTTCAGTGGATATTTGTTGAAGGAGAGAATGTATGCCTCTGTTCTGTTAAGTCTTCCTGGAGTCATGCTGACCAGTAGAGCATGCAAATCCCAGACTAACTGCATCACAGGTGGAAGCAGTGACAAAAAGAATATCTCCCCAAGTTCTCATCCTTGCAGAGCCAGATTACTCAGTCAGTCAAGTAAGGAATTTGGTGTAAAACATCGTTAAATTTAGTGGGGAAAAAAGTTTTAATTTTCTTGTATTCTTTGTCACCTACTGTCTGACATGTTTTTATCCACTCAGTTGTTCTTCTCTGGATTTCAAATAGGATTTCTAATAATAAACATGAACCAGTTCCATCATCAGACCATGTTCTTTACATTTCTGTCCTTTATAATTATATATTAGTCTTTGAATATGAAGATAATACTTCATATTCATGCACTACTAATGATGCAGCATTAATAATGCATATGCCTTGAATTGTTGTGTTTTTCTAGAGGAGCAAATTTGTATTGATCTCATCACTGCAGTTTCTTGTCCAGTCTTCATGTGACCAATAGTACCATCTGCAAGACTATCATGTGAATGTGGCTTGCAACTTACACCAAAAATACAACTGTCAAGCAAGCTGATGTGAGAATTCAGCAAGGACCCATGCTTTGGCCTCTTTAGCAACAGGAACCAGCAAAAGGTAGTGGTCACCACTCATTAATTTAAATAGATACTGAAATTTATCTTTGGAAAAAGCCAAAGGACAAAAATAAATACTATGTAATACCATAAATTACTGCTATGGATACTTGGATGATGAAAGATAAAATTGATAAGACTGGGAGCTCTGCAATGGTCTGATTTTCAGGAAGGATCAATAGTATGTTCTGGCAATAAGAGAATAGGAGAAAAGAGTATTGTTGTGATATAAGAATTTAAAATACTGTGGGGCATGTTCTGAAGAAAACAGATCAGCCTAAAAGTATTGGAACAAAGGGCGGTAGTTCTAAGAGAATTGGAGGTACCAGGCTTGAGATCCAAATTTAAGATTAACTCAATATTCTTCTCATAGATACTTCAAGTATGGAAAATTTAATTTTATTAGTAAAATAGTGCATGTTCGCTATTCCTATTAAAACAAACTTACAAAAAAATGTATAATCCAGAATATAAAGTCCCTTAAAGTAAAGTGGCTATAGATCCTGATTTCCTCTAGACACTCCTGTATCATGTTGACAGTTCAGATGTAATGCACAAAAATGTCCTGGTGTGTGTGTGTGTATGTGTGTGTGTGCATATACATATGAATATAGCTTTTGTTTTTATTTGTTGTTTGTTTGTTTTGCAAAAGTGGAATGATAGTATACATGTGGTTCTGAAACTCTTTTTCTCACTGAATATGTATCTTAGAATCTTTTTTTGTTTTTTGTTATTCAAAATAACCCTTTTTTTAACCTACTATATACTATTCATTAATTTTACTTAATCTTCTATTAAAACCATCTGTATTGGGGCGCCTGGGTGGCTCAGTCGTTAAACATCTGCCTTCGGCTCAGGACATGATCCCAGGGTCCTGGGATCGAGCCCCGCATCGGGCTCCCTGCTTGGCTGGGAGCCTGCTTCTCCCTCTCCCACTCCCCCTGCTTGTGTTCCCTCTCTTGCTGTGTCTCTGTCAAATAAATAAATAAAAATAAATAAATAAAAATAAAACTATCTGCATTATTTTGAATTTTGCATGACTACAAATAATTTTGCCACACATTTTTTACCCATGACTTCATGTGCATGTTTTAATGTTTCCGTAGGATAAATTTTTGGAAATGGTATTGTTGGATCCAAGAACATGAACATTAAAATCATAATCACTACTCCAAAGTTTAGGTACATTTTTGAATCTTCAATTTAATAACTCATAAAACTTCAACTTTTTTCCCTTAATAGTTCCATTTTAAACTGAAAGTTTTAATTCTTTAAATTAAGCATAAAATGTAGCATATTTTGTTTTGTCACTTATGCAATATATATATATCTATCTATCTATATATATATATGTTGAGACTGGAGTGATTTACCAGACAAGTACAACATAGAGGTACTGGCTGTCCATACTAAAGCTTAAGACCCTCTGGGAGCTTATAGACTTCCTCTGGTCCACCTTAAAGCAGTCTCAGTTTTCATCTGATAAAATATTTCAAATCAACTTGTCAAATAGTGTAAGTTAGCTGAGTTTCCTTATATATAAAACTAGAATAACCTATCAAACTGAACTGTTCCATGTAACTGTAAGAGTAATTTATCCTTAGCTTTTAGGACTCTATGGAGTGACATTACAGGCAATAAATGGTCTCACATGTTGAATTAGGGCAGCTGGGAAGAAAGAGAATATCCTGGAATTAGTTGACTATATGGCTGCATTGTTAGGTATGAGAAATGTGCCAGAGATACCCTCTCTTGGTTGTCTTCCTGTTATCCTGGTGCTGAAGCTTGTGCCAATCCGTGGAGCTTTGTGACAAAAGGTACACATGTGCAAATTCCTTCCTTTTCTTCTTTCCTTGTAGTCTTGCTCATTTGCTTCCTTCCTTTCTTCTTTGTCTATTTTCCCTTTATTCATTTCTATTTCCTACTCAAATCCAACTCCCAACTCTTTCCCACATTATCAATATGCACCAACAAAATGGCAAGTACAGGTCTTAAAGAAGATACAGATGACTAAGAAGGAGCGCTTGCCCTTGAAAAGCCCACAGTTGAGTCAGGGAGACAGACATGTAAACAAAGAATTAACCAGCCTGATGAGTACCATAATTATGTATCCAATATAATTAGCATGATAAAGAAAACTGAGCAACTAATTTTCCTAGGAAGAATCAGGACAGCTCTACAGAGGAGTTGGTACTTGTGACATGTCTGGAAAGTCATTCCTTTGGAGTGTGGGAGAGTAATTTGGGCACATGGACAGATGGGCCCTGGGCTCTGACTACATCAAACACAGGCCACAGCACAGAGGGCAAGTGATGTCATTTCTGCCATCATTCTCTGACCTGCTTAACAGAGATGGTGGCAATCGAGTTATAATATAGTGGTCTTTACCTGTATCTGCCTATGTCATTGCTAGCAGAGAGGGAAAAAAAATAGCCCCTGGAACAAAGCATTTAGCTTCTGTTAGTTTCCTTCCTTTGGGAAAATAATCTCAGAATTTTTATTTCCTCTTTTTAGAAGAAACATAATATTTAAATATATGAAATAAAAGTACTCCATTATTTTTGACATTTGTAACTATTTCCTCAATAATTGGACCAAATACCTTGATGCCCCATTTTATAAACACTGCTCTTCACTCTGCCTTAATCCTCAAAGGTCAATTCACGGCCAATAGATAGGTACTGATCATGCTGGAACAAGCATGATAAGGCTCATACTGGGTAGATGTGTAACTATAAACATTATTAGAGTTATCTAATCAAAGCCACCAGACTATTTGCTGTCTGAAATGAAGCCTCTAAGGCATATCAGTAGTATATGTGTGTGCATATGTTTCCCTCTAAGTAATTGAAAACATGTTTCTCAACTTGTGGATATTTCACAGGAAGCTTAGATATTATTTTCATTATTTATTCTATTTTATAAAATTTGTTATTTAACCATCTTGTCTTCAAGTTAGAAGTAACCTGGTTATATTAATCTGGATAGGTTATGCTATGCTATGGTACAAATACTGAAATCTTAAAGCACCAAGATTTATTTCTAGATCATACTACATGACCATTGCATTTCTTGAGGGCTTTGTTCTATATTATCCTTATTCCGGGGTGAGCCTGATGGAAGTTGTACCATCTGGAGCATCTCCATTTGTGGCGGTAGGAGAAGACATTTCTAGAACATCTTCAATGACAATTAAATGTGCTGGCCAGCAATGGCACACATATATCCAGCATAATACATGGTCTAGAATTAGTCACATAGTCATGCCTAATTTCAAAGGAAAGGAGAATCAGATTTTACAAATGCCTGGAAGGAAGTGTGCCTTACATATTTCTTTGGGGGGCATGCCTACAGACCTCCATCAGGGCCTTGTCTGGGTGGGTGGAGTGTGGGGTTTCCCAGAAAAGAAAATGGCACAGTTGGAGTTTTCAGGGTGCACCTCTGGTGTTTGGGGAGAGTGCTTGGGAGAGTGCTTGTAGGTCCAGATGAAGGGGCAGGGAAAGGATGGGCTGGGATGTGTTGGGCATCAGGGAAAGCTCAGAATAGCAGAATTAGGTCTGAGGTCCCAAACACACTTCCTAGTGGAAGGATGATTTCCAGGGATTACAAAAATTCTACTGAGGAAAAAGGAAAAAAAAAAAAGACGAAAACAGAGAGGGAGGCAAACCATAAGAAACTCTTAACTATAGGAAACAAACTGAGGGTTGCTGGAGGGGTGGTAGGTGGGGGGATGGGGTAATTTGGTGATGGGCATTAAGGAGGGTAATTAATGTAATGAGCACTGGGTGTTATATGCGACTGATGAATCCCTAAATTCTATCTCTGAAACTAATAATATAGTATATGTTAAATAAAATGAATTTAAATAAAAAATTTAAAAAATCTAATGGGTCAGCAGAGAACCTGGGATGAGAAACACCTGGGCTGCCCAGGTGCTAAAGTCCCCTCAACCCAGACTTCTCTGTAAGGAGTGTGGCTCACACTACCTATCATGCAAACTCCAATACTTGTGGATGCCTTTCCCTCCCCCTACTTGACCTTGAGGGCTGGCCAGGTTTGGTGGAACTAGCAGGCTGTGCAGGACAGGGACTGCACAAGACCATAAAGGAGAGGTACCTGAACCTGTGCAAACTGCAAATCTATAGCCTTCTGGGTCCCTGAAGGCCCCAGGACAGCAAGGGTTTCAAGAAGGAAACCTAGGACTCCAATCCCATGACCTCCAAGGTCCAAGTCCATAGCAATCCTCAGGGCCAGTTTTACCTCCTGGAAGCTGTGAGTTATCTAAAATTTGTTCTAGGAGACCATTGTTGCCTCTTCCTAGAGGCTTTCCACTGAAGAGCAGCCTCAGGACATCAGTCTCTTTCTAAAGGTAAAGCCAACAGGATTTCCTCATAGATTTGGGCATAGAAGTAAGAGAAACAGAGGCATAGAGGATGATACTGAGGTTTTTAGGCTGAGCAAGTAGAAGCAGGATAGGATTAGGATGAGGTGAATGAAGGGCTGAGGGCACCAAATTTAAGGAGGCACTCATACTCAGGGTCATGCAAAAGCAGGGTTGGCACTTGCATGATACTCTCTATGTCTTAAATTTTGTGCCTAAGCAACTGATTTGCTTCACCCTGGTCCCAGTACTGACTAGCATAAACTGAGTGGGGGTAGGCTGTGCAGAAGCAGGTTTGGTGAGGGTGGGGTGAACATCTAAAGTCTGGTTCTAAACATGTTAAGTTTGAGAAAGCTATCGAACATCCAAGAGGAGAAAACAAGTGGTCAGCAGCATCACTAATTCTGTATTTCTGGGAAGAAGTCTAGAGTAAAGCTATACATTAGAGGGTGGTGACAAGACTAGATCATTCATGATGGCAGTGAGGATAGATAAATAGATAGATGATAGATAGATAGATAGATAGATAGATAGATAGATAGATAATAGATGATAGATAGATAGATAATAGATGATAGATAGATAGATAGATAGATAGATAGATAGATAGATAGATAGATAGATAGATAGATGTTCAAGGACAAAGCCAGGAAATGCTTTTTTGTCAGAATGAAGAAGAGAAACTAGCAAAGGACCTTGAAAAAGAGGATCCAGGGAGAGAAGGAAAACTAGGATTGTGGAGTCCTGGAAGACAAGAGAAAATGCTTCAAGGGGCAGGGAGTAATCAGTTATGTTTCATGCTGCTGTATTAAGTTAGATTAGGATTGAGACTGTAACATTGGCATCCACTGCATGGAAGTCATTGATGTTGATGAAAAACAGTTTTGGTGGAGAGACAGGAACAAAAGCTTAAACAGAGTACATTGAGCAGAGAGAGGGAGAAAGGTATAGCGTTCAGTAAATACGGACAACCCTTTGAAGGAAAAGGGAGAGGGAGAAGCCGTAAAGGGAGAAGGTGCGGAGGGAGGGAGAAGCTGCAAGGGGAACAAAGGTCCAGAATTTAGGACTCTTCCAGTTTCTCAGACTTGCACCCAAACCTCTCATCTTTGGATTTAGCAATGGGTCCTCTGAGTTCCTGATTTTTCAGCAGACAGGGATTCGAAATAACAACCTCTTTATTCTGATGGGTGAGAAAACTTCTAGAAGAGATTTTTCTACCAAGACACATGTCAAAGGAAATGGCAACATGTGGCAATTCAACTAGGATCAGCAACTTTTTCTCTGAATTTGTTGATTTGGAAATCATTTGTCTGGTTCTGCAACTGAATCATCATTTGCTCTACCAGTTTTTCTAAAGTCTCACATGCTGATGCTGGTTAAGAATAATACATTTTACTCTGTCAACTTTTGCTTACCATTGAAGATCTAAAAGTATGTTCAGAGGTAATTTGAACAGACTCTTTCAAGATACTGCATCTTTTAGTAGATCCACAGAACAGTAAATATAACTTGATAATCATGCCAAACATTTCTTTGCATTGTAAAATTGAATTGGCAGCTTTGCATAATAAAGGGCTAAAATTATGAACCACATAAGATTTGCCTGAAACTTGATTGTTCAGGCTCAAAATTCTCTGCTGAATACTCTTATGCTTGCTTTTGTATTTATCCACTTTCATGTGACTGCTTACAGCAGACATTTTAATCTATTTTCAGAAAAATAAATTTTAATAAATATGCCAAAGCCATTCCAATGGCATCCACATTACATGTATTATATAGACACATATTTTACCATCATAATTGACATACCAGCATTTATGAACTTGATTCTTTGTGGATTCATTAGGAGAAGTATCCCTTTATAGAATGTAGTATTTTATTATCTTTTATTCCTTTATCTCACAAAGTGTTTATACAATAAAGTATTTTATTGGGTGCAAAATGGGCAATCACCAGGGTAAAGTCATAAGAAAAGTGAAAGTAGAGTGAGAATCATGGGAGATTTCCATTTCTGTCTAAGGTGTGGATAAATTTTAGCCCCACACAAACTCTTGAGAAATAATCCAGCAAGAATGAGATCATGGAATGTTAGCTTTCCCAAAGTAGAAATTATGAACAGAGTTATAAAATTTCCACTTACAAATTTAATCCTCTACTTTCCAATTAAAATTAGGGACTGAAGAAATGGCCAAGAGGCACCTCCAAATTAATGTAAGTTGTTCTCATTGTGCAGATGAGAAAACTGAGCAGTGAGATTCTGCAAGTCACCCTAATGTGGTCTAGAAAATATTGGAATCTAGGTTTCTGTTACTGTTCCAGATATCCATCTATTACAACATACTTTTATGAAGAAACTAGTATGGACAAGGGATCATTCAAACTTTCCATGAAGGATACAAAGTTGTAGAATATACTCTTTGCCCTGGAGAACCCTAGTCTATTATCAAAGGATAAGATGGAAGTTTCAGTATCTAAAATACAAGATTCAATTTATTAAAAGCCATGAGAGTGATATAAAGGTTTAAGAAGGAAAATATAAAATGAAGTTTGGGCAAACCTGTGTGAGTTTCTTAAAGGAACAGCACTTCATTTGTGATGTGAAGGTAAGATTTCAAAAAAGAGAGATGGGGAAGAGGATGGTAAGCCTGGCAGAGGGGTATCATTAGCAAGGACAGGAAAATACACAGTAATGAAGAAGAACAAGTCATCTAATGTGACTGGATTATAATTTACATTACTGGAATATAATTTACATTATAATTTACACTCTGTCATGTTATTTCCTGCCCATAAGTTATGGCCATATTTTCAATGAATTTAAATATCAAATTAAGTAGCCTTGTCTTAATAGTAACTCACTGAAGTCCCTAAGCAGAAAATAACTTGATTGCCATTCTCTGGACTTTGAGAACAAAATCAAGTTGTGCATCCTTTACCAAAGTTTGTAAGGCATTTTGATAGGAAAGAGGAAAAGAAAGCTGATATGCCCTAACCGCTTGTGTTGGTCATTTGTTTTGTTTGCTCTCAAAGCTATCCCTGCCCCCCTCCTGCTCTGCTGTGAATTGCAGTCTTACCTTGGCAAACCACATTCCTCAGGCTCCCTTTACCAAATGGCTACCAGGTAGGTTCAACTAATGGGGGGAAGAGGGGCACTGAAATCAAAGGATGGAAGGAAAGGAGAAGTCAGGATATTTCTTCTCAGTCTGTGCAGAGGCAGTAGCTCCATAATTGTCACATTTCCTTTCTGGCTTCAACTCTTTATTTTTTTTATTTATTTGTTTTTTTAGCTCTTATAGTGCTGTCTCTGCCTGGTTCCAATCTGGCAGACTCAGCATTTTCTGGGCAGCTCCTTCTTCATGGTTCCAGGTCCTGCTGGAAATCTGGTAGTGCCAAACCCTTCCTAAGCCCCAATTTGGGTAGGTTAGAGACTTCCTGATAATGCCAACCCGTGGAGGCTTCATACCTCCTTGCTTGCCTTTTCAACACTTCCAACACAGGAAATTAAAGATGTTAAAAATGAAACTATCTTCAGATACAATTAGAACCAGAGCTTCAAACAAAGTCATCATGGATCTATCTCTTTCTCTCCATTTTCAGACTCTTCTGTGTTCTCTCTGCATTGTTTTCATTGTCAGGCCAAGATGTATTACATATTATATAACTATAATATAATGTAATATAATATAATAATATAATACAATTAAACCATATAGCCAGAAAGATGATTATTGGTTGGCATAAATCTATATCCTTGAGGTTTATAATCCAAATGAAAAAGAGACTTTCTTTTCCAGAAACTCTATTAAATCCCAAGATTTAGTCTGATTGATTTACTAGAGTTCTAAGGAGAATGAAATTCTCTTGATTAGTCCTGGTCATGTGAGGTAGAGTGTTATTATTCCAGCCATATCAGAGTGAGCCCATCAATTTACTGAGTGCAGAGTAGTGCTTACTCAAAAGAAGGGATACTGAACAAACAACAAGCTTCTAATATCGGGAGATACTGAAAATTCTCCATTTGCACCTCCACACCCACTCCTCATCATTTTTTTTTT
>NC_138371.1:83555285-83632083 GCF_054177405.1 Leptonychotes weddellii | reverse complement strand
AGAGAAAGACAAGTATCATATGATCTCACTGATATGAGGAATTTGAGAAACAAGACAGAGGATCATAGGGGAAGGGAGGGAAAAATGAAACAAGATGAAACCAGAGAGGGAGACAAACCATAAGAGACTCTTAATCTCAGGAAACAAACTGAGGGTTGGTGGAGTAGAGGGGGATGGGAGGGATGGGGTGGCTGGGTGATGGACACTGGGGAGGGTAGGGTACTATGGTGAGTGCTGTGAATTGTGTAAGACTGATGAATCACAGACCTGTACCCCTATAACAAAAAGAAGATGGTTTATTTTCTATATACTTCTACACATTGATTAGGTTGAGCTTTTATTTTTCTGTGGTCAAATATATATTTTTTCAAATTCATATATTCTCCCCTGAGCCTCCTTCCATTACCCTCCAAACACTGGTTGTGAACAATATCATTTTAATTAGAATGCTCTTTGGCTACATTTAAAACATGATTTTTATTTATAAATATTAAGCTGATGGCTCCAACTTGTACAGACCATCTCTGAAGAATGTTACAAATGTGTGAACTTTATAACTATCCCAGCTGCAACTTTTGTTTCCTCATTTATATCTATCCCTAATTCAGCCTTGTGCTGAAAGTCTCTTCAGACAAAGAAAAGTTATCATTAGGCTTTATGTCAGTTGTTAAGGAGTCTATTCTTTAATTTCCTCCTCTTTTTGAATTTCCCAATTTTCCTTCTAGTTTTATTCCATTATGGTTAGAAAAGACACTTGATATGATTTCAATATTCTCGAATTAGGTAAGACTTGTTTTGTGACCTATCATATGATCTAATGCTGGAAAATGTTCTGTGTGACTTGAGAAGAAGGTGTATTCTGCTGCTATTGAATAGAATGTTCTGTATATGTCTGTAAGTTCTGTTTGGTCTATAGTGTTATTCAAGAAGACTATTTCCTTATTGATTTTCCATCTGGATGATCTCTCCATTGTTGAAACTGTAGTATTGAAGTCCTTTACTATTATTGTACTGCTGTCTACGTCTCCCTTCTGTTCAGCTAGCATTTGCTTTATATATTTAGGTGCTCCAATGTTGGGTGCATATATATTTACTACTGTTATATATCCTCTTGATGAACTGACCCCTTCATCATTATATAGTGACCTTCTTTGTCTCTTGACTTCCTGATTTCAAATTATATTATGAAACTGTAATAGTCAAAACAGTATGAAACTGGCATAAAAATATATACATAGGCCAATGGAACAGACTAGAGAGCCCAGAAATAAACCTTCATATATATGGTCAATTAATATTTGACAAGGGCATCAAGAATATACAATGAGGAAAGGAACATATTCAATAAATGGTATTGGGACAACTGGATATCTACATGCAAAAGAATGAAATTGGATCCTTATGCTATACAAAAAATTTAACTCAAAATGGATTAAATGCAATACCTGAAACTGCAAAACCCCTAGAATAAAACAGAGAAAAATCTCCTTGACCTTGGTCTTAGCAATGATTTTTTGGATATGACATCCAAAAGCAAAAATAAGTAAGTGGACTACATTAACCTAAAAAGCTTCTGTGCAGCAAAGAAAATAATCAACAAAATGAAAAATCAGCTTATGGAATGGCAGAAAATACATGCAAACCATATACTTGATAAAGTGTTCATATTTTGTTTCTCCAAAGAAGGCATACAAACAGCCAAGTATAAGAAAAGGTGCTCAACATCACTAATCATCAGAGAAATAAAAGTCAAAACCACAATGAGATATTATCTCACACCTATTACGATGACAAAAGAGAAGAGATAACAAGTGTTGGCAAAAGCGTGGAGAAAAGAGAACCTTTGAACATTACTGGTGGGAATGTAAATTGGTACAGCCATTATGGAAAACAAGATGGAGGTTCCTCAAAAAAATTAACATAGAACTACCATATGATCTAACAATCCTACCTCTGGATATATATCCAAAGGAAGTAAAATCAGTATCTCAAAGAGACATTTGTCCTCATATATCCATTGCAACATTATTCACAGTAGCCAAGATACAGAAACAACCTGAGTATCTGTTAAGAACCAAATGGATAAAGAAAATGTGTGTGCACACACATACACACATATACATACATACAATGAAATGTTATCCAGCTTTAAGAAAGAAGGAAATCCAGCTATTTATGACAACCTAGATGAACCTAGAGGACATTATATTAAGTAAAATAAGCCTGACATGTAAAGACAAATACTGTATGATCTCACTTATATGTGGAATCTAAAAAAGTCAAATTCATAGAACCATAGAGTAGAATGGTAGTGGTTAGGGGGTGAAAAATGGGGAGATGTTGACCAAAGGATACAAACTTTCAGTTATAAAATGAAAGCTTCTGGGGTTCTAATGTACAGCATGTTGACTATAGTTAATAATATTGTGTTGTATACGTGAAATTTGCTAAGAGAGTAGATCTTAAGTGTTCTCACCAACCAAAAAAAAATAGTAATTATGTGAGGTGATGGATGTGTTAATTGTGGTAATCACTTCACAATGCATATATATTAAACCATCATGTTGTACACTGCAAACAAAATAAAACAAAGAGGTGTTAGTCTTTCCTTCCTTCCTTCCTTTCTTTTTTTCTTTCTTTCTTTTTCTGTAATCTGTGGATCTCACCCCAATGAACTTTTTGCACTGAGGTAAAGTTTACATAAATTCCAGCCTATGCATTTTGAGAAATAGGATATCAGAAACTTGATCAGCTCTGCTTGGTCTTCACATCAGAAAAGTAAACACTAGCTGTTGTTGAGAGATAAAGCCTGAAATCCCAGGGGCTTAACACGTTGGTTTCATTATGTAAAACCAATCCACAGCAAGGGGATGAGAGTGGGATATATGTTTGTATTTGTCAGCTTGGGCTACCATAACAAACACCACAGATTGGGTGGCATAAACAACAGAAATTTATTTGCTCGAAGTTCTGGAGGCTGGAAGTCCACAATCAAAGTGCCCACAGGTTGGTTTCTGGTGTGGCCTCTCTCTTTGTTTTGTAAAAGGTGGACTTCTTGCTGAATCCTCACATGGCCTTTTCTCTGTGCATGCTCAAAGACAGAGAGAGCAAGCAAGCCTCTGGTGTCTTTCCTCTTCTTATAAGGACACCTATCAACTTCATTTAATCTTAATTATCTCCTGGAAGGCCCTATTTCCAAATATAGTCACATTGGACAAAATATGTCAAAATATGAATTTTCAGGAAAGGACACAATTTGGTCCACAACAGTGGTGTACACAGTCTTTCAGAGACCTAGGCTGAAAGAAGATCCGCCATCTAGGCTGAAAGAAGATCCACCACCCTTCTACCAGGTCTCCCTGAGTGTCAACATTCAGCAGCAATGAGGGAAGAGAAAGAGTACTGTGCACAGGAGGGTGAGGGACCAAGGACATTCATCACTTCTGTAGAGGTCCCACTGGTGATGCAGTCATATGTCACCTAACTGCAAGGGAGATTGAGACATATTGTCTAGAGTGTGCCCAGTGTAAAAGAAATGGGTTTGATGAAGATCTCTCCAATCTGTACTGTAGCCCTTGATGTTCCCAGATATGGGTAAAAAAAAAAAAAAGTGTACCTTTTCTTCACTCTTCTCTAGCTCATGTTAATTTCAAATTCTTCCCACAATTTCTCCATGTGCTTTCACCTATGGAGCTATGTAACTCAAGAAGTGTATGGATAGGGGAGCCTGGGTGGCTCAGTCAGTTAAGCATCTGCCTTTGGCTCAGGCCATGATCCCAGGGTCCTGGGATGGAGCCCTGTGTCAGGCCCACTGCTCAGCGGAGAACCTGCTTCTCCCTCTCCCTCTGCCTGCCACTCCCCCTGCTTGTGGGCTCACTCTCTCTCTCTCTCTGTCAAATAAATAAATAAAATCTTAAAAAAGAAAGTGTATGGACACTGTGTTTATATAAGGAAGAGGAAGAAAAAAAAGAAATGAAGAAGGAGTGTGAGGCCACATTCAGCTTAGATTTTAAATCTAGAGAATGAGGGAAGAGCCAATGTGTGTCCATTTGACAATGTCCATGCAGTGAAAGGTGAAGAGCTTCAACCACTTTGAATCTGAGAAGTCTTGAAGCCCTCACCTTGCACATGCAGAGTCATCAGACTTGTGTACAGTATCTCTGTGTATACAAGAAAAGAGAAGTCCTGGGTGTGTTTCATGTTTTCTGTCATGGTAAGAATGCATGGCAAGAGGGGCGCCTGGTGGCTCAGTCAGTTAAGCGTCTGCCCTCGGCTCAGGTCATGATCCCAGGGTCCTGGGATCGAGCCTGCATTGGGCTTCCCTGCTCAGTGGGGAGTCTGCTTCTCCCTCTCCCTCTGCCCCTCTCCACTGCTAGTGCTCTCTCTCTTTGTCTCTAGCTTGCTCTCTCTCAAATAAATAAAATCTTGAAAAAAAAAAAAAAAGAATGGATAGCAAGAGAGCTGGGATAATACCCTAGAAAAAGAGGCAGTGCAAAGCAGTTATCTTCCTTTCACGCTCGCTACTATCTTTCCAAGAAATCCCACATAAACCTTAGGCACACTTCAAAACCATGTGTTTAGACAGGTTTATCTCCCAAGCACCAAGCCCCATGCCACTCTCCCATGCCTCTGGGGTTCTCTCAGGCACCTCCCAGGGCCACTCTGATGAGGGGAGAATCTTGGTCTCCCAGACAAGAAAGCAGGCTAGTCTAGTGCAGGGGCAGGGTGGGCTGGGTGTGCCATTCATTCCTTGGCGAGAAATTCCTCAGAACACACTCCTCCCTCCTCCAGTTAATTCTCCTAGTAGAATTAAACTCAGTATTTTTTCTCCACTCTTCTCTAAAGGGTACAAATGAAGACCCATTCTTTTGTTGAGCAATCTGGGTTTAATTGACTAAAAATTACTCTTTCTTTAAATTTCTTGAGAACAGTAAAATTCCATTGCCATTCTTTTTTTTTTTTTCCAATACACTCCTCTTTACTGTTCCTTCAAAGTAAGCCTTTTTCATAACCCTGAAGTGCTTTTGTCTTTAGGTTGTCAGTAAAAACAAGTTGGCCTCATTGACTCAGTCCATTGAGATATGAATGCACTGAAATGTGTCCAATGGGCCATTGCCAAAGCTGCTGTTTTTCAATTTATGTCTGAGCCAGAAAAGTCCAAGGAGAATTCTACTTGTGTAGGTTGCATAAGAGCTGGCAAACAAAGCCGAACTGGATAAGAGCTTAAAGAAAATAAGAGAAACATAGTATGCGATCGAGGCCACAGATACTGTAGTATGGGGAGTAAGACCGTGACAAGGTGAAAAGAGGCTACAAATTTATTAAGTGACTCAGTCCTTCCTGAGAGCTCTCTGCCATATCTCCTCTGCACAGATGCAGATTTTGCCTTTAGTTTTACAAAGATTAGAGCAAGAAAGAAGCTGCTTTGAAAATGGGGGGCGGGGGTGGGACCAGTTTCAGTGCACCGGCGTGTAGTATAATCAATTGTACCCTGTTATGTAGATGCATCCTCTTATTCTCACCTCATGCCACGCATACAGTAGCAGCTCAATAAATGTCTACTTCATTGAATTGCTAAGCTCTGTTCTCTTAGTAAACCAACACCACATGCTGCTTGCTACCTCTTGAGTAATCAATATTTTTGTGGTTTCTTCATTTCTCCAACAAAGAGCTCCAATAAAACAGCTCAGCCTTTAACGCATCTGTGGGAGCACTGCCTGCACGTCTCCTGGTTTTGCTACAGTAACCTTCAGACCTACTAGAAGGCAACTCTTCTTCCTTTCTCTCTCCCTACAGGTCCCAATAAGAGTCCCCTGAAGACAAAAGGAACGTGGAATCCCCACCATTTATTACATTTACTTTCCTTCAAGTACAAAGCATCAGATGTTTCTACATTCAGGAAAAAAAAAAAAAGAGAGAAAGAAAATCATGAGTCATCATGAGAAGACCATAGATTTTGGATTCAGACCAATCCATAATCTAATCCCCCTGCACTTCTGGCTGTGAAACCAGGGGGAAGTGGCATGATCTTCCCTGGTCTGTTCTATCATCTGCACTATAGTCATGGCTACTTACAGGGATGATCCAGGAATTCAGTGAGAAAACACATGTACAGTGGGGTTGAAAAGGTACTCAGAGTCAAACACAGGTGAAGAAATGTAGCTTCTTGGTATTCTGTAGCTGGTCTACTCTTTCTCAGTTCACATTCTAGTTGATAGTGGAGGCAATCGTGTGGTCTTTATCTGACCCAGGAACTGAAAGTCATTTAGGTAATGCTGTCTGTTATAGATGCTGCTCAGACTTTTAGATTCCCTCCCCTTTCCCTGCTCTTCCCTTGGAAATCACCAGTTATATGAGGGGCTTTGCTTGTCCTTTTGGTAGAGGGGAGGGAAGACTCAGATCAGGCAGGGTCCCCTCCACTCTCTATGGCTTGCTGTGGACAGACTGGTCTACCTCCCCCAGTATTGGCAGTTGCTGAGCTGGGACTAGTTCTCCCTATTCTTTTTGAAATCAAGCATCAACACCCACCACAGGAGTCCGCTGCTCCAGGCATTCACATGCGCTCCCCAATTCCATTCTCACCTTCTCCTGTTTGCTTTGACCCCAAGCCTTTGAAAAGTTGCCCCCCTCCTTTCTCAACACTTCCTCCTCCCCCCGCTAGTACACATGGAGACTTCTGGATCCCTGTCATACAAAGCGCAGACAAAGAGGAGCCAGGCCTATATCTCAGGCTCGTGCATCTGAGCCTATCCTGCAGGATAACTTCAGTGCCATGTTGGATCTGACTTCCACTGACGTACAAGCCATTTTAGGGGCCTGCAACCTCCCTCACAGTCTGTCCTGGAAAATAAGCTATTCCCTTGATATTTATATGCTGCCTCACACTCATTTCTGTATTCCTAAAAGACTTCTGCAATTTGATGTATGATTCTTAGGTGGAGAAGTAGAAATAAGAACACTTTTGCTCTACTGCTATCTTTTTTTGTTTTTTTCCCTATGATCCCTCAGGGCAAGAAGGAATAAGCTTTTTCCTTCTTCTTCTTCTTCTTTTTCTTTTTTTTTTTCTTTCCTTCCTGTCTGAAAGGAACTTGTCCTATATCATTTGCTCCTTGTTCCTAACTTCCTTTAAGACTCCAGGGTCATGGTTCAGTCCGAATGGTGGGAGGGGGTCTATAGCCTTGCCTGGTCCATGCCTTATTCATCAAAATATCACCAGAATGATATAAAATGTCCAGTCCACAGTTATCTGTGAACAATTTTGTTTGGTTAAATAAAATGTACAAAATCACCAGTTTGAGCTATCCAGAGCACTTTAGAAACCACCAGGGCAGAAGGAGTTATTTATTTTCGCGTTTTAAATATTATGCTTATGAACAGAGCACACAGTGAGCGAACCTTTAGTTAATTTACTACCTATCTTTGCCAAGCTGGGAACTAAAACATTTTTGGCTCATATTCCCGGTGAGCTGCTGTGCTTTCCATAATTCATTCCTCAGAGGACTTCACCAGGGGACTGGGGCAGGGAGGGCCTCCCTGGTAAACAGCAGATGCCCAGCAGGCCTAAGGCATGTCTGACACACAGATGATGGAGGGGATTGGAGGAAGGGGGCAGCAGCTCCTGGGATGACATATTTAAGAGCCCAAGGAGGTGTATTGCTTTAAAATTACTGATCATAAGAAATAGTTCCTGCCGATGGTGTATGGTATGTGCCCTTCTGCCCACACTAATTCAGTGGGTAAGCACAGAGAAACAGAATTCTTCTTGTTGAAGCTCACAGAAATGTCAAGAGTGAAAATGATGCTGCAGTTAGAAATCCTTTTGCAACCTGAAGTTCTCGCTTGAAGATGAGACAGGAGGAAGGAGCTAAGAGTGAACAGATTGGGGCAGCAAGCGGGAATAATATGTGATTCAATATTTGCCTAAAGTAAGGGTGATGAAATAGTCCCTACTTTAGAGAAAGTCAAGTGTTCACTTTTCTGAGGTCATGGCCTTCTAAGAAGAGAGCCACTTTCTCCAAGAAGCTGAGGGCTTGACTTTCTTAATCTTGCAAAAAGGAAAAATAAAAGGCAGCTACAGATGTTTAAAGAAGGAGAGGGAAGTCTGAAGTCACCATATCACTGACGGCAGATGTGTTCATTACAATGAGGTACATGGGATTTACACCCTAAGGAAAGGCACTAACCCTATTCAAGGAGGATCCGTTTGGTTAATAATTATTGAATTTCCATTCTCTTTGGAATTTCAAACAGCAAAGTCTATTAATCATGCATTATGAGCAAGATAGTAAGGGCGTATGAGAAGCAAGAGACATTCTCTGTCCCAAATGACTTTAAGGGCTGGTTGTGAAGATTGCAGAAATACATAAAACTAACCAAACAATGGCATAAATGCTTGGCATAGAGTGGGCGATGGGTTAATACTGACATGGATTTCTGCTTAGTGATGAAGTTTGTGGCCTATGTACTAGATAGATATCACTGGATTTTAAGTACATAATATCATCAAAGCTATGCTCATCCTAGACAAATAGTGAGGCCTGAGCTTGGCACTGCCCCCTCCTTGGGCCTGCACACTGAGTCCCTGTGTTTGCAGTCCTCAGGGACTGCCGCCCTTTGGTCTCATGAGGCCTCTTTCAGGCCTGATCCCCCCTGCCCTGCCCTTCTCTGCTAGCCTGTGTAATTGTGAAAGTACATACTAATACACATGAGGGGGTTATATGATGATTTTTGTATTTAGACAAGAGACGGACTGGCTCTTACACAGAAGCTACTGCACTTGGAGTCAGAAGTGCAAAGTGTGACCTGAGTCTGTCTTTTACAAGCATGTGCCCTTGGGTGACTCCCTGACATACACAGCCCAAATGTCCTCATCTTCCCAGAACAGGGATCCCAACTGCAGAGGAGGCCAAGGTGTGGGCCCACCAGGACATTGAGTCCATTTTGCATGAATGATGGTTTCTTTGACTGGACATACACATGTTCCTGGAAGTCCTTCATTGGTGAGTATAGGCAAAAGTAAGTAAAACATAGGTTATGGTCAATTTTTTAACCTCACTTGTGAGTGTCATGAAAACTTGCGAAATGCGGGTTACATATAACAGGAACATACGTATTTCTCCTCATAAGGTTATTATGAGAGTTAGCCACCAGCCACAGTATCCAATAGAGTCTAATTGCATTGCCCAAACATTTCTTGAATCTGCTATTTTGCATCTGAAATTATTTAGGAAAAAAAAAAGTTGATAGTAAAAATGGAAGGCTTAGGTTAGAGGCAAGTAATTGGGGGTTTGTATTCTTAACACCCAGATGGTGGTCACACATTCTACATTTCCTCTGGGGGTCGCCCCAGCTGCCAGCTCTCAGTACACTGAGGCATTGACTCCATCCCACATATCTCCATGTCCTCACAACAGCTAATCAAGTGGCTTATTGCACTAGAAGTTCAATATAGATGTGCCAAATAAAAAACAAATGAAATTATAATTAGAAGTCCATAACAGCAAGAAGCAGCAATGCTAATGCAGGTGATCCTGTGTTTACTGAGGAATTGTTTAGGAGCCCACAGTCTGGAAATGCTATGCTCCTGGGGTACACCGTTAATTAGTGAACAGCCAAGTGCTGAGTTCAGGAACAAGAGAAGACAATTATAGCGCTGCTGCTGGTGAAGCGGCTCTTATCATTGACATGTAGGCCCTGCGTAAAGCCTTGGAAATTTCCATTTTAATAAAAACAACCTTGGAGAATCATAGGAGACAGGAGAATCTGTTCTTTACCCCTGACAGTTTGGTTGCCTCCTAAAATGAGGTTTTGCCAGCCTGACACAAAATCCCCGGTGCAAGTTTTGTTTACATTCACAGACCACCTCTTAGTGCTCTGTAAAAGAGAGCAGAGAGAGGTTGTGGATATTCAACTCCCACCAGGCCTCCTCTCATGCTGAGTATAATTAGATTTTAGTCTTAGGTCAGAGGGAAATGGGTAATTGGGGCAAATTGCTATGAAGCCAGGCACTTTCTCATATGACTTAGACTCTGAACTCAAATGAACTTGACCTCTCTTGCAGAGTCCTGCCTCTGCGGGGTCTCTCCTGTCACTCCTGGTGTCTCCCTCATTCCAAACAGCCCTCTGCCTTCAGCAGGCCTCTTTGGGATCTCTCAGTCGTTATTTATGTTATAGACTCTCTCACTCTTTTCCCTTTAGATCTCTGGCTAAGGATCCCTGTTTTCAGCAGTCAGCCATACTTTGCAACTCTAAGAGAAATGCCCTTACTTAATAATTATTTGTGGACTGGCAAGAACTGGACCCCAGCAGGATAGTTTGAATGGCTGATATCAAGGATTCAGAGAGATGGGCTGGGTAATTGAAAGCATTTTTGTTTAAAAACTGTGCATGGAGAGTTTAATCGAGATAGCTATGATTCATCCATGTTCTGAAAACAGTCACATAAGTGTGTTGGAAACCTGAAGGGGGAAAAGAAGGCACAGCATGCAACCTTCTTTGTCCATGTGATGATGTCAAAGATTCTTCAGAGGTTGGTGTCCTTGTCAATGCCTTTTTCCAGGGGCTAAGGGTGAATGTGAAGGAGGACAGCCAGTCCTGGGACTGAAAGCCAATAAGGAGTCAGGACTGGTCCACATGCAGTGAGTAGAGGTGACTGGGGGTTCTAGCAAAGCAGAGAACATATCCTGTGGGAAGGGTAGATTCCTGGGAATCAGGGATTAGGGACAAGGACAGCAAGACCTAAGTAAATGTCCTAAACTAAAACAACCAAGCAACAGAATAATAATAAATTTACTGTGGTCTTTTTGTAGTTTTCTATTACTGTTGTAACACATTACTACAAACTTAGTGGCTTAAAACAACATGGATTCATTATCTTATAGTTCCAGAAGCCAGAAATACAAAATGCATCTCGCTGGGATAAAATCAAAGTGTTGGCAGGGTTGCCTTCCTTCCTGGAGAGTCTAGGGTATAATCCATGTTCTTGCCTTTTCCACCTTCTAGAAGCTGCCGACATTCTTTGACTCATGGCCCCCTTCAATCAAATCTTTCTCATGATGTCATTTCTCTGGTTCTACTTCTTCTGCTTCCTTCTTCCACTGTTTTTACATATTCTGGATATCCTCTCTTGCCTTATTTCCAGAACACTCCCTAGCAGTCAGGAGCTATACCCCTTGGCAATGGCGAAATCCTCTCTAGAGAAATGGAAGAGCCCTAGAAACTATGTCTACATATTGTCAGTAAAGGGAGCCTCGATGAAAAAGCCAAACTTTTGGTCACCTCTGTGATAAAACTCTCTTATTGGCAAACTCTACCTCTGCACCCTGAGTGAGACCCTAAGATACTCCATAGAAGCTCAGAATCCATGGGTATGACAAGCATGCAGACGTTTATATAAACTCTGTCTTCATTCCCTAACCCTCAGATAACCTGGTGTCTAGGTCCATCACACTCTTATTCAGCTTCTCCCAGAATTATCCTCCTGGGATGTGAGAAAGAAGCATTATGTATTCTAGCAGCTGTCAGCCAAAAGGATATCTGGAATACAGAATTGAAAGACAAAGTGTCTGATCTGAAGAAAGCCGAAGTATGGTGATAATCATTTGCGTTTAAACAAATATGAGACACATTGTTTTGATAGGAGTATAATGAGGAGTTTGTGAGAACATAGTAAGATGAACACAGAATGCAATTAGTGGTGGCATGGAGGAGAGAAATGTTGCCTTTCTTGGGGAGAATTTTAGAAGGCTTTCCAGCATGAACAAGGAGTTTCTGAAAGAAATGTAGATAGCATGGTGGAATTCCCAAGTAGCGTGAGGCATTAAGAAAGGTATCAGGAGGGCGCCTGGGTGGCTCAGATGGTTAAGCGTCTGCCTTCGGCTCAGGTCATGATCCCAGGGTCCTGGGATCGAATCCCGCATCGGGCTCTCTGCTCCTTGGGAGCCTGCTTCTCCCTCTGCCTCTCTGTCTCTCATGAATAAATAAATAAAATCTTTAAAAAAAAAAAAAAAGAAAGGTATCAGGAAATCTTAAAATGGTCTGCTGCTCTTGGGAAATGCAAAAGAAGTTATGAGTGACGTACTGTTGGCCCTGAGAAGAAATATTTACTTGCTCTCAGAATCAAGATCCGCAGCAGATATGCGTCCATACCATGATGTTGCTTCAGAATATAATTGTTTACTTACTCTTTGAAATATTTCGAGCTACCCATTTTCATCGTCTTTCTCAGTGTGGCTCTGTCTGCCCACCTATCACTTCCTCTTTCCTTAACTACCGTGGTTCCTAGGTCTTCCATTATTCAGTAATTCAGGAGAGCTACAAGGCTGACTCAACCAAAAGGAAACAGAAAGGAGTAATTTAAACATAATGTGATGGGAACTGCAGTTTCAATCCGTATCTACTGCTATCAGAAGTCTTGCTGGATTTCAGCTTTGACTGTGAGTTTCATAAGAAATCATTAAAGTATAGATATTTATAGCTAGACGATCTTTACCTAGACATGTTACAATATTGCATGAGGTTACATAGCCCTTAACCCCTGTGCTCCAAAAACTTAGATCTCTAGTATACCAGGTCAGTGTTCTTTCTGATCTGCTTCAGCCCTGCTTTGGGCGGCCGCGTCAAGAATCAACAGGGTTTCTCCCTTCAGTGGAAACAGGGTCACAAGCCACCAGGTGGCAGTGGTTGTTAAAAGTGGATACAAATCAAGCCTATTCTGTACTCATTGTTCCTCTTTTCATTCAGGCCATATTTGAAGAACTTTTACATGTTCTAAAGGTTCATCTAAAACACCCAGGCAGAACTTTCTTTTCTATGGGCAGTGCCATTCTCTCAATTTCCCAAGTTAGGAATTTTAAATTATATTTCATCCTTCTAATTCCTTAATTGCTATTATCCAATTAATCTTTACTTCTTGATAAAACACTGTTGTTATCATACATATCCTCTCAAATTCTCCCAATGGTTTCTTAGCTACTGAGCAGAATCTAAGCATTTCAGGCTAATAATCAGAATTCTAACAATCCATGCCCATTCACCTTTATATAACTGTGGAATCAGACGGTATTTTGCTTAAAAGATGCTTAATAAAATTTGTTCTTTAACTGATATTTGTATATAATTATAAATATACAAATTTATACAAATGAAAATATAAGGGATATTGTCCTTCAACCATTTTTATTATGGTCGGATCTCTCTGCAAATAATATACCCAAAGCAGGCAAGTCTTTCAGAGCTTACAAGCTGCTGAAGTATAAAGATTATATAAGATTTCAGTATCACCTCAGAATTTAACCACACTCCTGTGGCAGAAGACTACACATCCCCCTGTGACAAGAAGTGGCTTTTTATTCCATCAGATAAACTAGTTTAGTTCATTCATATCCAGGAAACAAACTCACCAACTGATTTAAGATTTCATGCTGACAGTAATGGTAGTAAGAATTTCATCTTGCATGCATAGGAAGATTTATAAGTGCATAACATGATTTTACTTATTATATCACTTAAATTTATTATATTATTTGAGCCTTACAGGTATCACATGTGGTTGACAGAAAAGTATTAGTTGTTCTATTTTACAGAAAAAAAAGGAATTCAATTTTAGTGGAAATAACGTATTTGCCCATGGTGACAAGGACAAGAAGTGGCAGAAATAATGACTTACACTGGATTTCCAGACCCCTGGTTACAAATATGAACTGGACAAACTTGTAATATTGGAGAAGAAGCAGGCAGTCACTTTGGCTCACTTTACTACTAGAATCTTCTACCCAAGCCTGGAAGAATAGTTCTGTCTTGGTATCTAGGGAAAGTCCAGAAAAATTAATGGAATGTGATGGAGAATGAACTTCTCTGCCACCCAAATGTAATTTCTTTTTTTTTTTTTTAAAGATTTTATTTATTTATTTGAGAGAGAGAGAATGAGAGAGAGCACATGAGAGGGGGGAGGGTCAGAGGGAGAAGCAGACTCCCTGCCGAGCAGGGACCCCGATGCGGGACTCGATCCAGGGACTCCAGGATCATGACCTGAGCCAAAGGCAGTCGCTTAACCAACTGAGCCACCCAGGCGCCCCCCAAATGTAATTTCTAAACTTTTTTTTTTTCCCAGAAACCCTTTTTCATAAGAAAATATTAAATCGAGCTGCTCTGGTTGACAGAGAACCCAGAAAACTGCAAGCTTGGCTCACTCTGTTTTCTCTGTGTAGCTCCTGAAGTACCTGCAGACCCAGAAGATTCCAAGAAACACAGTCGGGGGGAGGAAAAAAAAGCATTTGCAGGACTCAGGGTCTTTCTTGACAAGCAACAGAAACTGGGTCTATTTGATCTAGGCAAAAAAAAAAAAAAAAAGACCTATCTTTACTTTAATCCTCTTGAGGACGTTGCTTCTCTCCCTGGGGCGCCTGGAGAAGTGCTGCTTGCCCAGGTGCTCGGCAGAACCAAGCCTGGGGTAATGCTCTGGGATTGAAGTGACGAGGGGGCCACTGCTGCCACGGAACCATTCGGCAGTGGACCTGATTCCGCTGCTGCCCCCAAAAGTCATCCTTCTTGTCACGGCCGCTGTCAGCAAAGAGGTCTCTGTGACTCTTGCATCCTGGGGTCTCCGGTTCCCATTCAAAGTCCAGGAGTGTATCTGATGGAAGCCCTGGCGCCCTTGTTCTAGCTGCGAGCGAAGCTGGTGAACCTGAGGGAAGGTGCAGCCCCCGGGGCAACTCGCGGGCTGGGACATCCCTGAACACAGAGCCTGGGTTCACCTCTCTCGCGCCGAAACGAGTGACCTTTGGTTCATATTTGTTATTCTCAAACCTAGCCACCCAGACGAATCACCTAGAGAGCTTCGAGGATAAATTAAGGGACAAAATACCACAGAGACCAATTGGATCTGAATCCCTAGAGGTAGGGCCCAGGCATCCCTACGTTTCTATCAGTCTGTCCTGGGGATGCTAGTACACAGTGAACGTGGAAAACCACTGGCTGCGATGGTCTCTAAAGTAGTTCCGGCTCTGTTTTAAGGATTTCATTACAAACCCAGTGCTCTTTCCACAACGTTTTGCACATTTTACTTCTTAGGAAACTGAGTTCCTCACACCAAAATGGAGCAAACCCCGGGAATAATCATCCTAATTTTTGCCTCCCAGCCTGTCCCAGCTTCACAAGAGAAAATCTTTTCCCTGTTCTTAAGGCAGAAAGATGGTTTTATAATCTCCTATTGCTACTTACACCCCTGGTGGGCTGTCCATGTATCCAGAATTGTCTGACATGAGATGCACTTTTTCTACAGAGCCAAGTTAGGAATGAAAGGGAGAGAGAATAAAGTCTTTCTCTGGCTTACGAAGGAAGGCAGCATAGCTTTTCTGGAACATAGTTATGGGCATTCCATAGCAGTCCAGTCCATCTATTAATTTAACTTCCATCATGTGCCAGGAACTGTGAGAGGCACTGGGGATCCAATCATGGCTCAAACACACACTTCCTTGCCCCCTTGGCATTTCAGCCTAATGAGGGAGATTTTTTCACAAATGCATTGAAGGAAAAGATCTAAGTTATATCAGAGAATAATAGGCTGGAGGAGGCCAGGAAGGGGACTAGATTATGGGGGTTAAGGACCACCCCTCTGATGAAATGACTCTGGTGCCACTTGATGAGTTGGTATGGCTACATCAGATCTAGAAGCTAGCCACCAACAATATTCCCCGTCTTTCCTTAAGTCAAAGGCAATTTCTTTTTCTCTACTTTAAAAGAGGAGATCAGGGGCACATGGGTGGCTCAGTTGTTAAGTGTCTGCCTTCGGCTTAGGTCATGATCCCAGGGTCCTGCGATCGAGCCCTGCATCAGGCTCCCTGCTCCTGGGGAGTCTGCTTCTCCCTCTCCCACTCCCCCGCTTGTGTTCCCTCTCTCGCTGTGTCTCTGTCAAATAAATAAATAAAATCTTAAAAAAAAGAGGAGATCAGACAACCAGATGGGCATTCGCTCAACTGGTTTGCTATTTATACTTTGAAACATATTGAGAAATACTGAATCCACTATGGAAAGCAAAACATACAACATTTGGCAAAACCAGTCTCTTGAGGAAATTTCTCAGGAAGTGCTGGGGTCCATCGTTCTTGAACTGTGTCTGTTTAATAGGACTAGATTTATGCTTTCCTAGTTAGCGCTCTCAAACCATTTGTGGAACAAGGCACAGAATAAATAGATATTAATCTCTAGTTATCTGCCTCTTGCCTCATTAAAGAAAATGTGTCTTACGTGTTCATCCTCGAATTGGTCAAATTTCTCTCCTTCAGCACATGGGAGATGAGATCTCGGGCACTATTTCCCGAGTTTAGATTTTCAATTTGATGCTGCCTGTTCTGGAGGTGGTCTTTGACTTAAAGAACATTGTCCCATCTGAGCTACCTATTTCTGTGGCTTTTCTAGATCAAACTGAAAGAGTAAGAGTGAGCCCATCAACCCAGAATTAGCTGCAAGCTTGAAGTGGAGATCACTGATTCACTTCCCACCCACGCCCTGTGGGCAGCCAACCTCAAGGACCTCAAGGATTTCACTGGGTGTGACATGGCTGTCGGGAGCTCTGGACCCATAGCAATTTCACACAGGCTACATGTGGTTGGTTATATACTGATGCCAGTTCTTAGAACAAGGAATCCTAGCTCAAGTACAAGCTTTTTCGTGTACTAGGCTTGTGACCATGGGCAATTCACTGTTCTGGGCCACAGTTTTCTCATCTGTAAAATGGGGGCAATGGCCCCTACCTACATTAGCAAGGTGATGGAATATTAAAGGAACTAGTTTAAGATTATCATAAACCATGATGCACTTTACAAATAGAAGGTAGGATTATGACATCCTTCTATTTACTTCCTCTCTATTCCCCACCTTTTTATTTTCTTCAAGACATCCCTGTCAGACCAACCTGCCAAGACCTCCTGCCCCTGGCAACTTTCTGGGACTCTTTTCCATCAGCACATTTTCTCCACTATCAGATTGCTCTTACCCAGGTCTGAATTCTTTTCATCATCATTTGTTCAAGGCTTGGTTCTCAAAGGTTTTTATGTTTTGATTTGTTTTGCAAAAGAAGAACAATCAGGGACTCCAAGCAAACCCTGGGAAAGAGGAGAAACTCAGGAGAGGTGGGAGGGAAGGGGGCTTTGAAATAGTAATTAGGGAGGTGGAAAAGTACCAGGTTAGATGTCAAATGTACTGGTGGACACATATAACATAAAATCAAACTGACACATTTTTTAAAAATGTCAAAGTTGATAATGTTTGCTTGTTTCTTTTTTTAATTTACATACAGTAAAATTCCCTCTTTTTGCCATACAGTTCCAGGAATTTTGACACTCGCCACCACCACCACACTCTGAAGAGAGTCCATCAGTCCAAAAGGAGTCCCTCTCACTGCTCCTTTAGAGTCTCCTCCTCCCCTGACCCTTAACCCCTGCCAACCACTGACCTGTTCTCTGTCGCTACCAGAATTTTAAAATGGGAAATGAAAATTTCCAAACCAGTTGGTAAACATGGTTTCCTTCCTGTGTCAGCATTGCCCTTGCTCTGGCTTTTTGTTGTGTTGTAGCTCGTAGTAATAAAGATCAAAGAAGAGCTATTGTTTTCTAAGCATCCCTATCTTTGTTTTGGCAAATGCTCTCCTGTTTGCGTGCCAGAAGAAGGTCCTGGGGGTGGGGATATATTGTGTTTGCAAAAATGAACAAGATCGCATAGAAAGGCCATTTTCAGCACAGAATTGCATCCCTGGTATAAAATTAGAATTGCTTCTCAAGGAGAAACAGCCTTTATTAAAGTAAGTACAAATTCTTTCAGGAGAATCCCAGGTTTGATATAACTTTTAATTAAGTTTCTCAAAAGCTGGAGCTCATTTATTCTTCCCTCTGTCTGCCATCTAGCAGCAGTGCGCAGGGTCCTGAATTCACTGAGACCTTGCTTTGAATTCTAATTCCAATTTGAGTTTTTATACATAATTTTGGTTCATTCCATGAGTTTTCTAAAATTATTTGTTTGAATATCATCAATATCTACCTCTTCCTCTCCCTCCACTCTCTCTACGGAAATCTCTCTGGATATGGCTATTAAGGAGTTTGAGCTATCTCGTCTCAATAGTGGATTTCAGTTAGTATTTTAGAACCAAATTAAACAAAATGAATTCCTTAAACAAATTAAATTCCAATATGCATTCATTTCTTATCCTGACTGGAGATAAAAAGGTGATAAAATGAACCTTCCAAAAATGATTCTAACAGCAATATTAGGAAAAAGAGGTGAGCTTTTTACTGTGTATCTGAGTAGTGAAAGGCCAAATACTGTGAAGTTTTTTTTGTTTTTTTTCATTTTATTTATTTATTTGACAGAGAGATAGAGAGAGAGCACAAGTAGGCAGAGCGGCAGGCAGAGGGAGAGGGAGAAGAAGACTCCCCGCGGAGCAGGAAGCCTGACGTGGGGCTCGATCCCAGGACCCTGGGATCACGACCTGAGCCGAAGGCAGACGCTTAACCGACTGAGCCACCCAGGCGCCCCCAAATACTGTGAAGTTTTAATGAACTTTGAAATTCCAACCAGAGTTTCCTTTGGCATCCAAACTAAAAGCAGGCTATATAATACAGAACAGGCATTTGTGGGAGACAAAAATCATTCTGCTTTCTTTTTTTTTTCTGGTGTTATGATATTCCAGAGGCAAGAGAGCCCACATGTGTATTCAGAATTCCCAAAAGCAAATTTTCAAAAGTTAACAAGTTAATTCCACATACCTTCACCTTCCTTGACCCAATGTGCATTTTGTTTCTGCTAGAACTGAACCAATGGAAATTTTTATTTGGCCTAGCCAAGTAGAGAGGTTTCGTGTGCACTTTGTATGCATTTATGCCTTCTTCTTTAACCGTGTGTTTATTGGCTGCAAATGTCACTTGACTGCACGAAATGCATTCACAATTGATAACTCTGAAATGTAACAGCAGTTGTGTTTATGGGAGGCCATCTTCTGGCTACTTAAACTGGCTGACACCCCATATATAATGTCTGATTATAGAACATTGTGGGAAAGGAGCTAGCTCTTTAGGTCCTATAGGTATCTGCAATTACTCTTAGAGGCCTATACAGGAAATAATAAAAACAAACATTGATATACATGCTTTTGCTTTTAGTTAGCCATATTGATAAAGAGATCTTAATTATTTTGTACTGCCTGAAATCATATGGCTAATTAGTATGATCTCCTTATGTTTTCCGAATAGTGCACTATAATGGTATAATGTATGCTTAATAATGGAAAATAGCTTTGAATTTAGGGAAGGAAGTGTACCAAAGAGTCAGAGAATGAGGTAGACAGAGTGCAGAATCTGAGAGGTGGTATCCTGCTTCCAACCAGAAATACTAACCACATCTCTAAATAATGGGTTTAAACTCCTCAAATAGTCTTAGAATTTTAGAACCGGAAGTGAGATGATGGGATCTAGTTCTTCACATTTGAAGAAACGGAACCCACCACTGATTTAAGTACTTGCTCCAAGTCACACACGGAGCTAGTGAGTAGAGTTGCAAGAAGAACGAGGGGTCACTCACTACTTAGTAACTTCTTCTGACTGTCCGAGCAGAAAAGGACCTCCTGGCCCTGCTCATGGCCAGGTCTCTCAGAGGAGAGTCCCAGGGGCCCCTGATGATTCTTCCTCATGAGTTTAATGAACCCTGTTGGATTCCCAAGAGATAATTTCCAAGCAAATACCCTCTTCATAAACAAAGCCAATCTTTCCAATGACCTGTGGGAGTTAATGATCATAGTCAATCATTCCAGCTCTTTAAGATTTCATGAATACCAGCCTTCCTTTGACCCCATAGCTGTCATATTAACTATAATATCATATAATATGTAACATATAATAATATCATAATAGCTATAATAATATCATAATGCAGTGAAAGTACCTTTATTTTCACTATTTTACTGTGATTAGCTGGCATTCATTGAGCATTCAATATGTTCTAGGTATTTTGCTTTATGCTTTTTTTAATTTAACTCTCACAACAAATTAAGATAGTAAGCACTTGTGCTGGTCATTGATGTCAGATCCATTTCTGGTCCTTCTCCTGTTCTGTTCAGTATTACAGGGGGCTGAATCCTGCAAGTTACATCACTCATGCTTTTTGCCAACTAGTTTTCACTCAGCTTTAGTAAAGGGGGAAACTGGCAAAGATGAGAGGGTAGGAAGAGGGAAGATGCTGGGTATTTCTGTCCATTTCCTTTGGTTTCAGGCAGCATGTCTAAGAGTAGCTATGTCCCCTCTATTGTTTTAGTTCTTACTAGGTAGGCCAGGCTTCAGAGCTTTGGTAACATATGTCCTCCCTTTATCCTGTCAGCCCTATAGGTGGTGGGAGCTTCCTGATGGGTTGCCTCACCATCTTTGTTTGCCCTTTCGGCCCTTCCAAGACCTTTCCAATTGGTTGCCAGTATTAAAAATTCCCTCTGAACTACCTGATATGGATTCTGCCATTTGGACTGAAACCTGGCTAATAGAGCATTATTGTCCTCATCCTATAAATGAAGAAACTCAAGGTTAGAGAAATCTGTCTCACATCAGAGACATTACTATGGACTAGATACTGTGCTAAACATTTTATACACCTTATTTCATTTAATCCTCACAAAACTATTATAAGGGGGATATTATTATTCCTATTTCACAGATTGAAAAATGAGGCTCAAGGAACATAAATAACCTGCCCAATGTCATACTATAACTGGTAATAATGCTATATGTCTTGTTTTTAATGGCATAGTTGTTTCAATTGCTCTTTATTAGCATGGAGTTTATAGGATTTTGTTTTGGGACGCCTGGGTCTGCCTTCAGCTCAGGTCATGAGGATTGAGTCCCGCATCGGGCTCTTTGCTCAGCATGGAGCCTGCTTCTTCTTCTGCCCCTCCCCCACTTTGTGCACACGTGCTCTCTTTCTATCTCTCTCTCTCTGACAAATAAATAAAATCTTTAATAAGAAAGTATACACTTTCTATGGCCCACAGTATTTGAAAAAAAAACACTCAAAGTCATTAATCAGAGGAAAATGAAAATTAAAACTACAAAGAAATACTGCCATATGCCGCCAGAAGGCATAAAACAAAAGTGACTGGCAATACCAAGAACTGGTAAGAATGTGGAACAACTAATATCTTTATACTGTGCTGGTGAGTATGGACATTTGCAAAGCTTTTTTGCAATATCTTCTAAAGCTAAATATTTGTTTATTCTATGACATAATTTCACTCATGGTAACAAAAATGAGTGCATCAAAAGACATGTATAAGAG
The DNA here is from genome assembly GCF_054177405.1 of Leptonychotes weddellii. Lineage (NCBI taxonomy): Eukaryota > Metazoa > Chordata > Mammalia > Carnivora > Phocidae > Leptonychotes > Leptonychotes weddellii. The sequence goes on along the minus strand of NC_138371.1, from coordinate 83,610,777 downwards.
TGTTTGCACCAGGTTTAGTTAAAATAGTCCCAAACAGGAATAGCCCAAATGTCCATTAAGAGAAAAACCAATTAAACAATTATACATTAGGGGTGCCTGGGGAGCTCAGTCAGTTGAGCATCTGACTCTTGGTTTTGGTTCATGTCATGATCTCACGGGTCATGAGATGGAGCCCCAAGTGGGGCTCCATGCTCAGTGGGGAATCTGCTTGAGAGCCTCTCCCTCTGCCTCTCCCCTCATTCCATGCACACACGCATGTGCATTCATTCTCTCTCTCTCTAAAATAAATAAATAGATCTTTTAAAAAAATTATGCATTGTAATAATATCCAGCAATAAAAAAAGAATTAACTGCTGATGCCCCTTCCCTCCAAAAAAGTTATGGGCAGATTTCAAAAATGTTATGAAGAGAAAAGATCCAGACACAAAAGAATACATTCTGCATGGCCCTTATATATGAAGTTTAATAACAGGAAAAACTAATCCATGGGGATAAAAATCAGAATGATGGTTATATGAATTGGGGAGACGGTATTATTGATTGCAGATATGAGTTAGTCTTCTAGGATGTTTACATATATAAAACTTCCTCAAGCTGTACACTTGAGATATGTATACTTTATTATATGTAAATTATGCTTTGATTTTTTTTTTTAAATATTTTATTTGTTTGACAGAGACAGACACAGCGAGAGAGGGAACACAAGCAGGGGGAGTGGGAGAGGGAGAAGCAGGCTTCCCGCAGAGCAGGGAGCCCGATGCGGGGCTCGATCCCAGGACCCCGGGATCATGACCTGAGCCGAAGGCAGACGCTTAACGACTGAGCCACCCAGGCGCCCCTGATTTTTTTTTTTAAGTAATATATAGGACCCATGGACATGTGTATCTTTTTAGTCTCTGGATCATGCACAAGCAAGGCTTCCCAGATGAGAGAATATTCTAACCCAGCATATACTTGAACACATGTATCTGTACCAAATGCCGGAGTAGTCTGCTTACCATTACCACCCCCTTTATAAAAAAATTCTCTTACATGAATCCTTTACCTTCACAGATCCCTAATTCAACATTAGATCTCCCCTTAGAGTCAGTGAGACAGTAATTGAGATGATCTGTATTATGGATTCAGGCAAAGCTTGTTTGATGAATTGTATTCTTTTATGTTTGTTTTTGTTCTCATAACTGCGCAGTTGCAATAATATATCAGGTTCCAAATATTTACCAACTTCTATCTTTGGAAGAAGATCTAGACCTTTCCAGATGAATTTTTAAATATTTGGATTATCAAATAGGAACCCTCTATTTCTTCTTTGTCTTGTCTCATTACTTATTCTTCCCATAAACATTTCTTATAAGTTGTAATCTCTAGAATATCATTGGTTGCTCTTCTACAATTCTTTACATTGTCTACCCACCCCTCCTCTTACCTCTCAACTAATTAGTCCCCAAATATTTCTTCTGCATTATTTCATTTGGTTTGTCTCCTCTTTGCTGGGTATTTTGGACCTTTTTAAATGTTTTTCTGTTCTAAGTTAATTAAAACAAAATTATTATAAATTTTAATTTATTTATTTATCAGAGAGAGAGAGCACAAGCAGGGGTTGCCACAGAGAGGGAGAAGCTGGCTCCCCGCTGAGCAAGGAGCCTGATGCAGGACTCAATCCCAGGATCCTGGGATCATGATCTGAGCTGAAGGCAGATGTTTAACTGACTGAGCCACCCAGGTGTCCCAAAACAAAATCATTATAAACTCCGTGCTAATAAAGTGCAATTGAAACAACTATACCATTAAAAACAAGACATATAGCATTATTGTGTGAGCTTAAGCAACTTACTTTGACAAAATGTGGCCAGGAATATTTCATGTACAGCCAAGGCGCTGCTTATGCAGAGACTATCTTCAGGTTATCATTTATGATTTATTGATAGTCTTTGAATACAGTGGCTCTGCCAGTTATGAATACATCAATTTTTAGTTTCACAAACCCCTAGTAATTTATCTTTTTTAAAAGATGAAGACTTATTAGAACTTCAAGAAACCTTAACGATCATCTAGTCTACCTTCTTTCCCCATATTTATATGTGGTAGGGATGGTAGGGGGTGTAGCATGTTACATTAGGTAAATGTTACATCATTTACCTAATGTCATTTACTTACTAAGAGGCTAAGCTGTATAGCACTGAAGTGTCTCCTTTCTTGGCTTATTTCTACACTTAGGAGAAAATTAGCCAAATGTCCTGTTAAAAGTTAAGATTCTAGTATCTATCATATTTGCCTGACATTACCACTCTAATTGAGCTCTAATTTTTTTATGTACCATAATTTCAAACTTCCCTTCAAGACCACAGTTGGGTCAAACTGCCTGCTAAATTTCAAATAAACCAGCACATCAAATGAGCCAATCAGTTTGTACAAAATACCTTCCTCCTCCTTGTCTGTCATGAGAAAATAAAATGGGACTCTTCTAAATATTTGATTAAGATAACAATATTGCCATTATTATCTATATACATGTTACGCTAGGGGACATAAGACTAAGGATAAGAAGCCAGGCCAATAAGAATGGTGTTCAAAAGACTACAGACCAGAGTGAATAGAGATAGCTGAAGAATGTTATGTACAATAAAATGGGTACTTAGTGATGTGGAAAACAAAGGCAAAAGAAAAAAAAATTAAATTTCCTTTTTGCAGCCCGTTGCAAGTATTTGAGAAGGCAGAATGACCTTCCTCAAGGAGCTTGGCAGGCTTGATGTTAATATTTTGCTAAATGAAAAAACCCAACCTCCAGGATCCTATAAAAATCCCTTTGAGGGGTGCTTGGGTGGCTGGCTGGCTCAGCTGGTTAAGCATTTGACTCTTGATATCAGCTCAGGTCTTGATCTCAGGGTTGTGAGTTCAAGCCCTGGCTGGGCTCCACACTGGACGTGGAGCCTACTTAACAAAAACAAAACAAAACAAAACAAGTTAAAAAAAAAACCCTTTGGAAACTTCCTTCATCTCTACCCCCCCAAGATATATGTTTGCAATCATCCCCCAAGCATATGGCCCACTGGTATACATATGAAGGGTCTCATGACTATAAGGTTTTACTAGGCAGTAGTAAATGACCTTATTCTAACAACAGCTATCCCCTCAAGGTCCTGGAAGCCTTGCTTGCAAATTCCTTAGAGACTATGCTGTCCCTAACCCCCTCCCAACTTGAAAGTATATAATCAGCCATTCCTCATGACCCCAGAGTGGGTTCTGTCCCTGTGCTTTAATAAAACCACCCTTTTGTACTAAAAATATCTCAAGAATCCTTTCTTGACTCTTTGCTCCCAAATCCCAACATTTTCACATCATTTTGGCATCAAAACATCTGGCTTGAGTCTTCTCATCTAGACTCCATGTCTTGGTGCAAACTTGGTGAATACTTTCTCTCCTCCCCCTTTACTTTCATTCCAGGGGCTTTTCAAGGAGTACTGTCTTACTGGAACACTTTCATGTTGATTGCTCAGCTTGCAATCGGCTGGCCCATGTCTACTCTACAGGGAGGAGAAAGCCTGCCTCTCCTAGCTGGAAGTTAATCCCCTGGTCGGAATGGTAGTAAGACCCAGAAACTTGATGCCCTCTCTTTATTCCTGTCCTTATACAAAGTTGTCTGTCTTGGACATGGGACAGGCTCCTAAGTCACCAGGACAGCTGCCAATCTTAAGACTCCTGTGTATGGGTTCCTCCTCATTGGTCTAATGTGATCCCCTCCACATCTCTGGTCTAGCTGCTTCTGACCACAAGACCTCCACTCAGAGACAGCCAAAACCAATTCCCAGCTGAATAAAAACCCAACCGGGAACTGTTTCCTAGGGAAGCTGGCTGTAAAGACTACATGTGTTAGAATGTCACTTAGACCATGATGGATTTCTATCTTTACTATTTTCCATCAATGTCCCCTACTAACTACTTAAATTACAAAATTGGGCAATTTCCCCTTGTAAAACTTTTCTAATATTTCCCACGGGTTAAAAATGGCAGGTTCTTCCCAGCACAGCCTTCACAGCACCACAAAGCAAGGCAAAGGCACAGCAAGGCAAGGCCTTCTCCAGTTCCCAAAGACTCTCCCTTGGAATGCCTTTTAATCCACTGGAAACAATTCAGATTGCAAAATTTAAGAAGGACTGAGCTTCTGTAACACTGCTTGGCCTCAGTATGATCTATTAGTTAGATCTCTTCTGGAGGAAATGGGGCAAATGGACACAGATACCCTAGGTCTAGGCCTTCATGGCTCTAAATCAGAACCTAGACCTCAGGGCCTCTTGTGGAATGTGTTTGGTCTCTAACCAGGCCAGTAAACTCCCTCCTGATATATTGGATGATAATTGTCCAACTAGGCCTCCTCCTGACAGAACTCATGTTGCTGGAGGAAACAGGCCATCCCTAATGAAGGGGATGCTAACTGTCTTTCACTGTTCCTCCTCCTAATAAATGTGGCAGTTTCTTCCTCATTCATTTCGTGGGTTAATGGCTATGATAATCAGAGACAACTGTGGTTGTCCCCTCGGGATGGGGACTTTAAGGAATATTCCCAAGCAGCTGCCAAAACTCCTTTTGTTTCAGAGAAGTTCCCTGTCTTAGACTGTATATTTCCACTTAGTTGGAAAAAAGCATGGTGTCTACTCATCTGTCTGAGCTAACCAGCTTTAGAACAAGGAGTCCTGTTTCTCTGTCTTCTGGCAGCACTTTACCTCTGCTGCCTTCTTCTTCTCCTGTTTCTACACCACTTTGGGTGTGACCTGTATAACTGGTTCCTATGCCAGCCTGAGTGCCTCTCGCGCCACCGGCACCTCTTCCTTCTAACCTTGCTATAAGGGAGCAAAGAGCAACCCTTGGACTTACACTGCCCACTTCAGATTTCCCCAAAGGTGCCCCAGGTAAAAATTAACAATGGGGAACAAATTGATTGACTTTTAAGTGGACCCAGGTGAAACATAATTCAATACTTAAACTAATTTAAGTTTGTTGGTTTAATTAACACAGACATGTCTTTGGAGTTATCACCATTAAATATGAAACTTTTATTCCACCAAGGTGTACTAAAGGTCAAATAAGCTCATGTTGTCTTTGTTGCAATTTGTTAGCAAAAAGATGACTTAAAATGATGGTTAATTTTCTCTGTCTCAAATTTTTCATGAGTAATGGTTAAGAAGCTTTCAAAGTCTTTGGTAACCAGAAGCTTTAAAGTTTTTCTTGGATGATAAATTGGTATTGAATTCATTGGACATCTTCATAGGTCTTTTCCAAATAGGATGAAGTACTAAAGCATGGATTACTGAATGAAGTTTTGTGCTTTTGACTTCTTTTTTTTTTTTTTTTTTAAAGATTTATTTATTTATTTGAGAGAGCGAGAATGAGAGTACATGAGAGGGGGGAGGGTTAGAGGGAGAAGCAGACTCCTCGCTGAGCAGGGAGCCCGATGCGGGACTCGATCCCAGGACTCCAGGATCATGACCTGAGCCGAAGGCAGTCGCTTAACCAACTGAGCCACCCAGGCGCCCCTGTGCTTTTGACTTCTTATTGCAAAGAAACTAAGGATAATTGGGCCTGTTGGAAAACATGCTGTATGCTTAATTGATTCATAAATTTGCCATCTAAAGAATTCTGGTGTAATAGTACACAATTGGTTACCACTTAGTTTTCACTGGAGACTAAGGTTTCTAAGAGTTAAGACTGATGGAAATAAGGGAAGCAACTCTGCATGTAGGAAAGTAGGAGATGTATGAGAAAGATGTAAGGAACAGGAATACAGTTTTGTTGAAGGTAAAAGTAATTTTATCCTAAAATGAGACTGGTTGTTTGGAGAGAGATGGCTTGGGACAAAATCTGAATGCAAAAGAAAGCTGTAGAAGGTTGTGAAGGGAAATCTTTGGAAAGATATTTTATGTGTGGCTGGGATGGACTAAGGTTAAAATGAATGGATTTTCAAAATACACTGGTATAAAACTGCAATTCTGCTTTCTCTCTGTTAAAAAGACAAAGTTTTCTTGGATTTGGTCTGCTTCTGATAAAAAAATGGAAACAAAGTTTTCTCTTTTCTTTATCTGCCCAGAAAAACCAGTTTCTCTGTTTTGTCTTTATCAGATCTTTAGTGATCTGTAATCCTACTTACGCATGTGCTTTAAAACTTTCTAAGGTTATAACAAACTTCCCTGAGATTTAAATCATAAACAAAGTCTCTGACTAATAAGGCTTGTTTATTTGGTAAGTCACTTTCTGGTATAAGATCATCAGTCAATATTCTGGTTATTGAAGTGTTATGTGTCACAGAATAACGGAATTTCTTTGTCAGCTACATCATAATGAACTCTGTATCAGATCATTAACAGTGTCCATTTCTGAGTTTTTGTTATTTATAACTGTTCTGATGCTTTTGCAAAATGTATTTCATCTTTAAGGAGATTCATAAAAAGGACTTTTAGGACAAATACAGGTACTTGGTATCTTTAAGATCCTAAAACTGAAATGGGTAAGAATTTCAGAACTAAAAAGCTACATTCAAACTGAATAAGAATTAGTAACATGGGACTAAATGAGCTGAAGAAGAGGATTATAGTTTTGTGACTCTTGTTTGAAACACTGCTGGTTCTCTAATGTTTGCTTTTCCAGATTAAGGAAATTTTCTCTTAAGATATCTATGACTTAGAGAAATGTGATAAAATATTCCTTGAACAAATTGAAGCATTTAATGTTTCTCTCTACCTGAACCCTCTGAAATTCAAAAAGTCCCAGGAAGTATTCTTTCTTTCATGGCAATCATAGTTGTTTGCCTAAGTTCAATAAGAATCTGTTCTCCTTACAGCAGGACACCATTGGAAACATTGGTTATTTTACCAAGGCTTTGACTGGAATGTCATATTTGAGAGAGACATGCATAGACTCAGATATGACCAGACAGCTTTAAGGAACTGAGGTTGACTTTATGAAACATGGAGCCACAAATCCCCTTAGAAATGTTGGCCTGATACTTTGCTTACAGAGTTCCCAACAGCCTTACCTAATAAGTAAAGAATATCACTTCCTGGCAGGTGCAGGAACCTCAGGATACTTTGGGGACCTTGAGAAGATAAATTCACCCAAATCTATAGGTATTGCAGTCATGTTTCATGGCAAGTATTTAGCTTGGCTTCTGGCCTAGAGACACTACTAAAAGTTCAACCTAGATTCCTTATGAAGAGTTCCAGCAAAGCAAATTTTGAAAGATCTATACGGCCAATTACTATTCTTGCTGAGCTTATGTAACTAATTAGGCCAACTTTGTTAAAAATTGGACATATTTTACAAATGACTTAGTCTCAATTTGGCTATCCCTGGAAATAAGGGTGATTCTGGAGAGAAAAATTGTTTCAGTAATGCATCTTTGAGGATGTTAAATTCTAGTTCTGATTGACTTTGAGTGTTTGTTGTTCACCTAAGCTAGACAACTTGAGGTAAACTTCAGAGAAATTGCCGTAACAGCTCATATAGAGACAATTTTCATGCTTGTTATTCTGTGGGGATAATAACAGAGTCCCATGGGCATATGACTATTTGAACAACTGGAAAAATGGGATGGATTCCCCAATAATTGTATAACTCAGCTAGCACCTTGACCAATTCTGTGTGGCTGGAATGAAAAATCAATCCTTAAAAGCCAGAGTGTACCCCGTCCATAGGATTAACTATGGACTTGTGGAAATAATGGATGGCTCACTTTCCTTATGATTGTCTTGGATGTTACACTTGGGGATGCCCATATACCCAGACAAGTCTTCTCCCACTTGCCTGTGAGTCCTTGTAATTAGGATATCGTTAAGGCTAAACATCAAATGAAGAGGGCTTCTTGGTGGTTTTATCCCTTAGCCATATTTGTCACAGGAGCTGCCTCTAATGATATAAAATTGCAGATAGAGGCTTAGGCAAGCATACAGTGACCACCTTTAACTAAGCTAGACATGCAGTCACCCACAAATTCAAAATGTGCCCCCCCCAAAACCAAATGGTCCTTGATACCCTGACTGCAGCTCAAGGAGGAACCTATGCTTTATTAAAACATAGTGTTGTGTATATACTCCAGATTACCACAAAAACGTGCCAGGGTTATATGAATATTCAAAGGTGGGTAGGTGCTTTAAATAATCCCTCTCTTTCCTTTAATGATTGGTTAAATTCCTGGACTGGAAGAGGATTTTTGTCAACTATCAAAGGACTCTGATTTGTGCTTCTTTTTCTTTTTATTATTCTAATCATGTTTTGCTGTTTTCTCCTGTGTCTCTCCACCTGATGCCCAGACTCTTTTACTGCCATATCTTTAAGCCAACAGATGATCCTTTGTACTGAGGGAGATTTTATATATGCAGTCTCCCTTGGTTTCAGCTGCCTCTGCCTTTTGTAACTCCTATACATATAAGTCCCCAACTGATCAATGTTGACTCATAGGTAGGGACATCTCTGTGCCCCTATTCAGCAGGAAGAAGTTATAGAAGATGAGACCTTCCACCCTCAGCAGCCTTGAAGATTTAAGGGTCAAAATTGTTCAGGGGGTAATGATGTGGAGACCAAAAGCAAAAGAAAAAAAAAAACTTCCTCTGCAGTCCATTGACAAGTTCTTGAGACAGGCAGAGTGATCTTCCTCAAGGAACTTAGCTACTTTGATGTTAATACTTTGCTAAATGCAAAAGGCAACTTCAGCTTGACGTTAGCTCAACCTCCAGGACCCTATAAAAAATCCCTTTCGAAACTTCCTTCATCTCTACCCTCGCCCCCAAGATACATGTTAGCAATCACCCCCCAAGCATATGGTCCACTAATATACATCTGAAGGGTCTCATGACTATAAGGTTTTACAAGACAGTAGTAAATGACCTTATCCTAACAACAGCTAGCCCCTCAAGGTCCTAGAAACCTTGCCTGCAAATTCCTTAGAGACTATGCTATCCCTAACCCCCTCCCAACTAGAGAGTATATAATGGGCCACTCCTCACAACCTCAGGGCAGTTCTTTCTGTCCATGGGTCCTGTCCCTGTGCTTTAATAAAACCACCATCTTTTTGCACCAAAGATATCTCAGGAATTCTTTCTTGACCGTTTGCTCCCAAACCCCAACATTTTCACATTGTTAGGATTTTGCTATTGTTTCTTTTTCTTTTGTTTGTTTGTTTTTTGGTATAGCACATACAAAGCAATAAGAATAAAGGGAAATAAACAAAAAGCAGAATCATACCTATAAATATAGAGAACTAACTGATGGCTGTCAGAAGGGAGGGGCGTGGAGGTTGAAAAAATGGGTGAAGGGGACAGGGAGATACAGGCTTCCAGGTATGGCAAGAATAGGTCACAGGAATAAAATGCACACCATAAGTAATATAGTCAATGATATTGTAATAGTGTTTCAGGATTTCTTTTCCTTTGGTGCCCCCAGTTCTTGGTCAGGCCGCTTTGAAGAATGAGGAGGTAGACCAGACGAAGAGTGGTGGGCAGCAAAGCAAAGTTTATTGAGGGATAGTACAAAGCTCCTGAAGAGGGAGGGGGCCTGAGAGGGTTGCCATTAGGGCTTCCAAGTCTAGGGGTTTTTATGAGAATGTTGGAGGGCTGTTTTAATCTGATTAAGCCTCCCTGCACCTGTCGCCCAATCAGGTTTTTGCCCACCACTCATCTACCTATCAGGTAGTTGTTCATGTGGTAAAGGGTGGAGGGCTCCTTCCATGATGATGTAGAATAACAGGATGGGGTATTTTTCCTTTTAAGGGTAGTTTCCTCTCAGGATGGGGGGCCCTTGTCTCTGTCTGCCTTTCTTGCGACTATCCTCCATTAATAGAGATATACCAGGACAGATGGCAGCTACACTCTGTGATGAACACAGCATAATGTATAAACTTGTCAGATCACTATGTTGTACACCTAAAACTAATGTAACATTGCATGTCAGCTAAACTCAAATAAAAAATTAAAAAATAAATAAATAAAAAAGAATAAACAAGGGAAATCCTTTGCTTTTTGACCTAGCGTGGATAGTACTATATTAATTCGTGGTAGGATGAATACAGAATTACTCTACTTTTTGTTTGTTCCAGAGTTCTCTAACATGGAAATTAAGCAAGTTGAAAAGGTACAAAGTGGTAAGAAGTAGTATATAATTTTTAAAAAAATGGTCCATGGAGTTAAACAACATGAACTTGAATCCAGATTCTTTTCTCATGAGTTATAGATTTTGTACAACTTATTTGTTCTGAGTCTTGCTTGATGATCTCAATCGTTCCACTCCCAGAGGATTAAGAGTATTATGAGATAATGTGTGAAAGGTACTTTGACAGTAACAGCGTAATATATGGTAGGTTAAAGGGGACAGAAGCCCCAAAGAGGTAAGAGAACATCTAAGAATTCTGATTAAGATAATCTTTCAAAGCTCAGAAGAATCACATCCCAATATATTGAAATAATTTATAAGAGCAATAATGATGTTATTGCCAGTAACCTTTGAGAAGTCATGGCAAATGATAGATTGCTAGACTAATGCCCCAATTTTCAAGAAAGAGGGGAAAAGAGGATTCTTAAAATTTAGTAATTCCAACCAGCCTGCTAGATATTTTAATCCCCAGGGACATTCCAGATTCATTATGGATTATGAAGCAGATATTCTATTTGTAATTTTAAAAGGAAGTTGTGATTGCTGAAACCAACATTTAGTCAAGTGCAAGTCATGCTGAAAGCAACAAGATTTTCCTTTTTTTGGAGGGGCTGAAAGACTAATCAGAGAAATGCCCAAATGCCATAGACATGGTGTATCTGCATTTCAACAGGGCCTGTGACAAAGGTTTCATGAAGCTTTAATATGTTAATGTGCATTGTGACTATCAGAGGAATCTATTGAACTTGTTTTTTTGTAAAGCATCTATAACATCTGAAAGAACTTGGGTTGGGCAGAACACTAGGGAAATATTAGTTTAGTCTAACCTGGACAGTAACAATCTGTCTGGCTAGGCAACTTTTGGGATATTGTGTTTATTTCCAGACACCAATTTTTTAAAGAAACCCTGACAAACTAGTCTGCCTAAAGGAGGAAACTAGCATAGTGGATTATGTAAGGCTATATTGGAAATGGTATAACTAGTAACTGTTATGGACCAAGTATTTGTATACTCACCAAATCATATGTTGAAATCTTAACCCCCAGTGTTATGGTATTAGGAGGTGGGGGGCCTTTGGAGAGTGATTAGGTCATGAGCCCTCATGAACCAGAGCAGTGCTCTTATAAAAGAGATTCCAGAGAGCTTTCTTGTCCTTTCTGCCATGTGAAGAGGCAGTAAGAAAATGACTGTTTAAGAACCAGAAAATGGGCCTTCACCAGATTCTGAATCTGCCAGCACCTTGAGTTTGGACTTCCCAACCTGCAGAATTCTGAGAAATAAATGTCTGCTTTTTAAGCTACTTAGTGCATTTCTGTGATAGCAGTCCAAACAGACTAAGAACTATGAAAGAGATACATTTGGGAGTAGGGCTATCCTATGAGCCAGTTTCAAATTTTTCTTCTTTTTAAAAATTAATTAATTAAATTTTTAAAGATTTTATTTATTTATTTGGCAGAGAGAGAGAGAGCACAAGCAGGGAGAGCAGCAGGCAGAGGGAGAGGAAGAAGCAGGCTCCCCACTGAGCAGAAAGCCCAATGTGGGGCTCAGTCTCAGATCATGACCTGAGTCGAAGGCAGACGCTTAATTGACTGAGCCACCCAGGAGCTCTCAAATTTTTCAATAGGTGTTACATGGGGAAGAAATTAGAATCGTTCCATTTAGATTAAGCAGCCAGAGATGGGAGTACCATGTACAAGTTATAAGGAGGCAGATTTGGGCTGAACACAGAGTTCGTGAGAACACTGGTTTGGGGATCTGACAGATTAGAATTAGATTCCCAGTCCTGCCCTTATCTTGCTAGGCATCCTTGAGCAAAGGACCCAGCCTCTTGGGGTGCCTGGGTGGCTCAGTTGTTAATCATCTGCCTTTGGCTCAGGGTCCTCGGATCCAGCCCCACATCGGGCTTTCTGCTCAGCGGGGAGCCTGCTTCTCCCTCTCCCTCTGCCTGCCGCTCCCCCTGCTTGTGCTATCTGTCAAATAAATAAATAAAATCTTTAAAAAAAGAAAAAAAGGACCCAACCTCTTGGGATCTCAGTTTTCTCATCTGTCATATAGGAAAGCCCACAGAGCTACTGCAAAGTGAAAAATCCTACACTAAGTTAAAAAAGACCCACACAATTCTTGGCACATAATAAGAACTCAATAAGTGGAATTATAGTTTTATTAATAACAGAATTGCCCAATCATGTAAAGGAGGAAGAATATCTGATGGTGGAGAGTATCTCAATAGTGAAAGTGATCAAGCACAATTTTATCTTTTAAAATAACTGAAAGCCTACTGTGCGCAGTTATGACTCAGTCCCTGTCCTTATTAGCTAGCAATCACATAGGGCCTAGCAGGGGAGAGAAGGCAAGTGCATTAACAAACCATAACACAAGGACAAATGCCATCAAAGCTGTAAGAGGCTCAGAAATTAAGAGCACAGTGCTAAGCCTGTTGAGGGAAATATGGAAGGCTTCATGGAAATGGTAGCATGTGAGGAGTGGGAACATTTTCAGTGGGTGGGGTAAGAGGAGAAGCAGGGCATTACTCACGGAGGGGCTACTGCATGGAGAAGCTGTAGGCAGGAAAGCACAGGGATATATCCAGAGAAGCAGCACAGTTTGAAGGGATGCACTAGCAAGTCTTAAAGGAAAATGAAACACAAGTCTGGATGATTTGGGGTATGGGAGTCAAAGAATGAGCCTTGGACTTAACTTAGGGTACAGTGGAGAGACGGTACACATTTGAGGGGGCAAGAGTGACTTTATCATTACTGTGCTTTAGAAAACTGAGTTTGGCAGTGGCAATACAATTGGCTAGGATCAGTGTGACTCCTAAGACAGGGAGGCCAGGGGCGCCTGGGTCAGTCGTTAAGTGTCTGCCTTCGGGTCAGGTCATGATTCCAGGGTCCTGGGATGGAGCCCCGCATCAGGCTTCCTGCTCTGCGGGAAGCCTGCTTCTCCCTCTCCCACTCCTCCTGCTTGTGTTCCCTCTCTCGCTGTGTCTCTCTCTGTCAAATAAATAAATAAAATCTTAAAAAAAAAAAAAAAGACAGGGAGGCCAGTATGAAAATAGTGCAGTAGGTGAAAGAGAAAGGAGAATCTCAAGTAGTATAGAAGGCATGAGAAGGGGGAAGAAATCGCAAAGGAGACATGAATGAAGAGCAGACTGTTGAGGAAGATTTGGCAAGGGGCCAGGTGATGGTCTCAGGTGAAGAGTGAGTTTTAGTTAACAGTAGGTTTTAGTAGGAACTTTTGAAGGTAAGGTCAATGCCGTTTCTTCACGACCGAGTATCACACAGTATACCCTTACTAAATATTTGTTAAAGTAGATGAATCCGTGAATGAATGATTTGGATTAGATTTAAAGGGAAGGGTGGGAGATGGTAATGAAGAACCAGAAGCTTGTGAGAGTCAGTTTGAGGAAGATGAGGCTGGTTGGAGAGACACGGGAGTTAAGTAGCATATGTCTGTCTGTCTGTCTGTCTGTATGTATGTAGTCCTAGAAGCTAAGTTAGGGCCCGTGGGCCAAATCCAGCCCAGCACCTTGTTTCCGTGCAGCCCTTGAGCTAAGAATAACTGTTACATCTTTCAATGACTGGAGAAAATCCAAAGAAGAATATTTCATGACATGTGAAAATGATATGAAACTCAATTTTCAGTGTCTGTAAATAAAATGGCAACTTTTTTTTGTTGTTTTCTTATTACAGAAGGGACTAGCCCGCCCCTTACAGGAGCAGTAAGCCTCTGGTAAGCATGGATATGAAAGTTATCTGTAGAATTCTCATTACAACCCCATGAGATTTAATTCATTGTTCCCATTTTACTGATGAGCAAACAGAAGCTTATGTTTCAGCCAGTGTCACACAGTTTCACACTATACCCACAGCAATCTGGTTTTCCAGATTTCCCATTTTCTCCTAGGGTAAAGGCACAGCTCTAAGAGTAGTGTGACCATGAAGTGCTTAGAAAAGAGTGTTTCGGAGCGTTGAATGCTTGGAGGACAGTTTTAGAACTGAATGGCTTAGGCAGACACAGTTCTAAGAGATGTATATGAACTAATTCATTAATTCTTATAACTCTTCCATGAGATGGATACTGTTATTAACATCCTATGCTGGAGGAGTGGTTTTCTTCTTCTTTCTTTCTTTCTTTCTTTTTTTTTTAAAAAGATTTTATTAATTTGGAAGAGTGTGAGAGAGAGAGCACAATCAGAGAGGAGGAGAGGGGGGCCAAGGGAGTGGGAGAAGCAGACTCCGTGGCTGAGCAAGGAGCCCAATGTGGGACTAGATCCCAGGACTCTGAGATCATGACCTGAGCAAAGACAGACGTTTAACTGACGGAGCCACCCAGGCGCCCTGGGAGTGGTCTTCTTTAACACCACTTCCCAGGTAAAAAGTCCAGCATGTAGATATTCTAACACTTTGGGTCTTTTACTGGTGACAACACTGGGCCACCAGAGGCTCGTCCAACCCTAAGTATCTAAGATTCTATGTTCAGAAGCACTTCGGGAATGATTCCTACAGACTCGGCTGGCTTTTACCCTTTCTCCTGCATTTGTGCCCTGAGAGTCTTCTCTCATTTCCTTCATTGCCCCCCAGGCAGGCTTCTCAGACCTTCTAGTTAAAAGTTCCTCCCTGATAGTTTACGCTAAAGAGACTTCCTTTACAACACAACACAACCAATCAGCGTTTGAAGAGATGCAGTGAATGAGTGTGAAGTTCAAGTACTGAGAAGGGGCAAGGCAAGAAATTCTCCTGTAGGAAGCATGGAGGCAGGCAGAGGACAGTCTTCTGTCAAAGATTTCAGCAGGGGTAGATTTCTGAAAGTGGTCTGTGGCCTTTTACGTGGGTGTTTATCCCTGTGTTTGTCGCCTTTGGCCCTTAAAGCAGCCGGGGTCCCACTTGGAATTTAAATTTACTGCTAGTTGCTGCTCGCGAAACAGGAAATGATTAGAATCCAGTCTGATTTTTTGGCTTTCTCAACTTCAGGCGTTAAAAAAACAAGTTTTAGCAGTGGATTTGTTGCTTTGCTTTACCACCTCCCTTTCTTACAAAACAACAATGTAGGGGTTAAAGTAGAGCGCAAAGTCCTGTACAAATGACTGACGTAATGAGATTTGCACAGCCGCCTTCTGAGCCTGTTAAATTCAAAGCAGTTTTTTTTTTTTTTTTTTGCTGGGGAGGGAGGGTAGAAATTGGTGACTGCGAGGAGAAAAAATAAGGAACGGGGAAGAAAAGGAGGGGGAAGTTAAAACTTCCTTCTCTGTCTTCCATTAGAAAACCAAACATGGCATCTTCCATGAGGAGCTTGTTTTCTGACCACAACAGATACGTTGAATCTTTTCGGAGGTTTCTCAACAGTTCCACCGAACACCAGTGCATGCAGGAATTCATGGACAAGAAGCTGCCAGGCATAATAGCAAGGTAACAAAAAAGGACGTTTTTGTCAAAGAGACAAGCCTCGGGCTCCTTGTGTGCAATGATAGATGGGTCGAGCCCAGCCCTGTGGGCTGCGCGCGGGGATAAGAAGGAGCTACTGATAGCAGCTTTCATCCGGCCCTCCTCGGCCCTCCCCCCCAGCACCCCCCGCCCTTTCTTCTGGGGTGCTTTAGTTAGATGCTCGCTTTCCACGTTCAAAGGCTCCGGTTTGTGCAGTACTTCCAGCTGCGCAGAGATAAGCGTTAACCATTTGAAGGCACACATCCATGTTCATTTGGGAAAAGATACTAAATCTTTGAGCTCAGATTTTTCAGCCCTCCTCCAGATTTTACATTTCAAAAAAGTCCCAAATGCAGAGTCTAGTATTCTTTTCATTAGAATAAAGTATAAATGATTACCAAATACTGTTTGCCCCTGAGGATTGAGGAGTGTGTGCTTCTCAGTTCTCCTAATACACATTTAAATTCACTTCCTTATCCATTCTTATAGTTATCACTCTAAAAAAAAAAAAAAAAACAAAAACAACAACAAAAAAAACCTGTCTTTTCCTTTCAACTTCATATTAGCAGTATGGTTCTTTAAAAAAAAAAAAAAAGGGCATTTTCCCATTATCAGTGAAACTCACTAGTTCCTATCCTTGCAGACTTCTTTTTTTGGTGATTAATGTGTTCAATTTGTGCTAGAGCTGATAAGCATTATGAGACTAAAAGATTCCACATGCTAAGGATAATCAAATCACCTATCTGGGGGTGGATTGCTGTAACATACTCTGCTTCAGGAAATAATGATAGAAAACTGGGAAGAAATGACTGACTGTGGGTCCAATTTGCAACAGCAAAGAAAACTGATATTTTATCTTTTGCTGGATTTCTCTATTGTAGGCCTGAAATTCTTTCACTGGGATAGTACCCCTGCCTGATGAAAGCAGGCATTGTTGGATGTGTATTGAATTCTATTTCCCTTTATATTTCTCATGGTTCAGTTTTTAGTTTTTTTTAAATAGAGTGTTATATAATTTATTAATAATTAGTAAGTATTAGAACAATGATGCCAAAATCAAAGCATACAGCAAATACAGATAACTTCTTATCTAGGAATTAATAATTTACTTCTGTGGGTCTTTTTGCTCATTTCTAAAATTAAAGGAAATGAGTTAATTTCTGAATTCTTTTGCAATACTAAAGGTCTGTGTTCAGGTTGTAGCTTATCCAGACCCTTGGTTTTCTTCAGTCATCAGTGGTCTGAAGAGGCACCAGGGATGGATTAAACATTATGAATGATGATGACCCCTATCTTCATGGGGTACACAATCTGTTTAGAAATACTGAATGTAGAATTTGTGAAAGACTGAAGAACTTTTAAAAACATAACTAAATTAGCATTGCAGTGGTAAAAAAAACAAAAAAAAAACAAAAAAAAAACCAAACCTGGCTCCTAGCCCTACTCACTCCCATCTCTGACTCCTCCAACTCTTCAGAAGGAACCACTTTCAACATTCTGAAGTATTTTAGTTGTTTCTTATGAAATTTTCTTTCCTAATTCTAAATAACATGTTATTTTTACTGTATTAAAATAGCTAAATTGGGCGCCTGGGTGGCTCAGTCGGTTGAGCGACTGCCTTTGGCTCAGGTCATGATCCCAGGGTCCTGAGATTGAGTCCCACATCGGGCTCCCTGCTCTGCGGGGAGCCTGCTTCTCCCTCTCCCACTCCCCCTGCTTGTGTTCCTTCTCTCGCTGTGTCTCTCTCTGTCAAATAAATAAATAAAATCTTTAAAATAAAATAAAATAAAATAGCTAAATAAACATATACATTTCCTCCCCTATCATGTCAGTTTATTTATGTCAAAATTTTCGGTTCAATAATTTGAATGTTTATATTATTTGCCTATGTACATATCATACATAATTGAATGATACGTTATACTACAATCACATTTCCTTTCAGGTACTTTTTTTTTTTCCCTAGAGTTAACTATTTTTTTGATTTTAGTTTCTTTTCTTAGTTTTCTATATACCTGTCACTACTTGGACCCCAAGCAGAAGTATTAATCTTCTCTCAATATAGTCCAACAAATCAAGTCATCTGTTAATTTTTCCTCATGGGAACATCTTTTCTGGAGCTCTCTGTTCATCTTTTCCAGTCTGTGGTGATTTGCTGGTGATCTGCCATACAGTTATTGATAAGAGAATTTATTTCACCTTCTAGAAATTCTCTTCCCCTCTCTGCAATATTGAATTCCCTGATTCTGGATCTCATGTCATTCTTTTCTTGGTTTCTTTAGACTTTTCTTCTTCTTCTCCTTCTTGTCCTTTAAGAGCTTCCCAAGAAAGAATGCATGAAAAATAAACTTTTTTGAGATTTTGTATGTTTAAAAGTGCCTTCAATCTGTGGTTATCTTTATTAGATAGTAATTTCTATCCTGAAATGATATTATATTAGAAATTTAAAGGTACTTTTCCATTGTCTTTTAGCAACTAGAGTTTCCATTGAGAAATCCAATGTCCTTCAAATTGCTCATGTTTGGCTTGTGACCTTTTTTTGTTTTTGTTTTTCCTACTTAGAAGTTTTAAGGATGTTCTATAGTATTATGAAATTCTAAGAAGAGTTGTGGTGTGGGACTTTTTTACATTTTTTTTTTTTTTAAGATTTTTTTTATTTGTCAGAGAGAGAGAGAACACAAGCAGGGGGAGTGGCAGGCAGAGGGAGAAGCAGGCTCCCCACTGAGCAGGGAGCCCAAGGTGGGATATGATCTCAGGACCCTGGGATCATGACCTGAGCTGAAGGCAGATGCTTAACTGACTGAGCCACCCAGGCATCCCTTTTTCACACATTTTTGTGGGTAGTCCCTGGGCCATTTCAATCAAGATTCAGATCTTTCATTTCAGGGAAATTTTGGTATTATTCTATCATCCCTTCTCTCTGATTTTCTTTCTGGAAGTTCTATTCATCAAACACCAGACCTCCTGAATTAATTCTCTAATTTTCTTATATATCCAATTTTTACCATTTTATCTTACAGCCCTTCTATTAATTTTTTACTATTATATTTTTAATTTTCAAAAGTGGTCTTTTTTAAAGCCTGTTCATGTAATACCTTTTTTATCTATTATAAAAATTTCCTCTGCTCTCTGCATGTTTCTTCTGAGTACTCTTTTTCTGTTTCTTTTGGTCTCTCTTATGTTAGGGGAGCTCCCTAGCTACCTGATGTGATTTGATTGTCCATCCAATCAATAGTGAGACACTAAAACGGTGTTCAGATCCTCTTTGTGTGTGTAAGTGAAGTTTGTTCACTGGGTGTGTGAGTGGGTGGCTCACTGTAGCAATTGGATGTGGATTCAGTTGTTTGTTGGGAGATTCTCAAATGTCAATATTGTAAGTTTATTCACCAAGATGGTTTGTTTCCTTGGAGAAACAATCCCCATCTGGAGGTGAGGTGTGGGATGGGGAGAGTTCCAGTATATTGCTGTAAATAATAAACTTTGTTGTTGTTGTTGTTATATGTTATGCATTTAGATCCTTGACTAGAAAATAGTAAGTTTTCAATAATTATTAATCATAATATATGAAGTGAGTTCATAATAGTGTCTAATTCATAGAAAAATTGTGAAGATTCAAAGAGTGAAATCACTTAGCTGTGGCTGGAATAATAACAATTGCTAATATATGTTGAGTACTTGTCATGTGCAGACACATTTCTAAGAGATTTACATGAATTAAATCATTTAATCCCCACAACTGTTCCTTAAACTAGATACTATTACTACAATTCTATACAGTAGGTGATATTATTATCCTATTTCATAGGTAATAAAGATGCAGAGAAATTAAATAACTTGCTTAAGGATAATGTACCAGTAGGATAGGACTTCAACCTTGGTGTTGTGCTCCATAGCTTCATTATGCTATCTACAGATATAAAGCAGTTTTAAGAATTAACCAAGAGCATAGATAGGGATGGTTGTATTAGGACTATGATTATGAGTGGGAAGATAATTAGAACAAAGGAAGGCAATTCATTCATAGGTGTCCTCGAATCTATCCTTTCCAGTTTCCTTAAGAACTTGTTTAAATCTGTTTTTGTTCTACTACTCTGTCCATTGAAGTTCTCATGAAGTTTTCCTGACCTTAGAGGAAAAGCTTTTAGCTTTTCACCAGAATATAATGCTAGCTGTGGGTTTTTCCTATATGGCCTTTGTTATGTTAAGGTATGTTCAAGGTATGTTCCCTTTAAGCCCACTCTGTTGAGAGTTTTTATCATGAATAGATGTTCAATTTTGTCCAATGCTTTTTTGCATCTAATGAGATGATATGATTTTTGTCCTTCATTTTGTTAATGTGGTATATCACATTGATTGATTAGCAGATACTGAATCATCCTTGTATCCCAGTATAAACCCTACTTGATTGTGGTGAATGATCCTTTTAATGTGTTGTTGAATTTGGTTTGCTAATATTTTGTTGAAAATTTATGCATCTATGTTGGATATTGGTCTGTAATTTTTAAAAAATTTTTTAGTATCTTTATCTCATTTTGGTATCAGGGTAATGCTGGCCCCACAGAGTGAATTTGAAAGCATTACTTCCTCTTCCATTTTTTGGAATAGTTTGGGAAGAATAGGTATTAATTATTCTTTAAATGTTTGGTAGAATTCTCTTGTGAATCCCTCTAGTCCTGGACTTTAGTTTGTTGGAAGTTTTTGATTACTGATTCAATTTTGTCAGTAGTAATCTGCCTCTTCAGATTTTTCTATTTATTCCTGATTCAGTCTTAGAAGATTGTATTTTTCTAGGAATTTATCCATTTCTTCTTTTTCTCAGTGTATAATTTATTGGCATATAATTTTTCATAGTAGTTTCTTATAATCCTTTGTATTTCTGTGGTGTCAGTTGTAACTTCTCTTTCATTTCTGATTTATTTGAGTCCTCTCTCTGCTTTTCTTAATGAATCTGGCTAAAGGTTTATAAGTTGTTTAACTTTTCAAAGAACCAGCTCTTGGTTTCACTGATCTTTCCTATTGTTTTTTAAGTCGTTATTTCATTTATTTCCTTTTCGATCTTTATTATTTCCTTCCTACTAACTTTGAGCTTCATTTATCCTTTTTCCAGTCTTTTAGGTGTATGATTAGATTGTTTATGTGATATTTTTCTTGTTTCTTAGGTAGACCTGTATCACTATAAACTTCCCTTTTAGAAATGCATTTGCTGCATCCCAAACATTTTGCACTGCTATGTTTCCATTTTTATTTGTCTCCAGGTATTTTTTTTTTTTTAATTTCCTCTTTGATTTTTTAGTTGACCCATTGGTTTTTTAGTACCATGCTATTTAGCCTCCATTTGTTTCCTTTTTTTACCTTGTAATTGATTTCTAGTTTCATATTGTTGTGATCTTTTCTGATGTTTGATACAATTTCAATTCTCTTAAGTTTATTGATACAAGTTTGTGGCCTAACATGTGATCTATCTTAGGGAATGTCCATATGCACTTGAAAAAAATGTGTATTCTGCTGTTTTTGAATAGAATGTTCTGTACGTATCTGTTAAGTTCATCTGTTCTGATGTATTATTCAAAGCCACTGTTTGCTTATTAATTTTCTGCCAGGATGATCTATCCATTGATTAAATGGCATGTAAAGTCCCCTACTATTATTGTGTTACTGTTACTTCTTTATGTCTGATATTTGCTTTATATATTTAGGTGCCTCTATTTTGGGTGAATATTTACAATTGTTGATAATTGTTTTTGTAGTTCTTCTCTCTTTTCTTTTGCTCTTGCTCTATTGCCATGTGATTTGATGACTTTCTTTAGTGTAATGCTTGGATTCCTTTCTCTTTATTTTTTGTGTATCTATTAATAGGTTTTTGTTTTGTGGTTACTATGAGGTTCACATATAACATCCTATGTATATAGCAGTCTATATTAAGTTTATGGTTGCTTAAATTCAAACACATTTTAAAATAAAAACATTTTTACTCCCCCTCCATGTTTTATATATATGATGTCATATTTTACACCTTTTTATTCTGTGTAATCCTTAACTAATTTTGGAGCTAGAATTTATTTCACTACTTTTGTGTTTTATCCTTCATCCTAGCTTTATTTGATTTTTATCAGTGATTTTTTTTGTCCTTTCATAATTTTCTTATTTCTAGTTATGGCTTTTTCTTTTCCACATAAAGAAATCCCTTTAACATTTCTTATGAATCTGGTTTAGTGGTGATGAACTCCTTTAATTTCTGTTTGTCTGGGAAACTCTTTATTTCTCCTCCAATTCTGAATGTTTATCTTGCAGGTAAAATACTCTTGGTTGTAGGCTTTTTTTTTTTTTTTTCTTTCAGCTTTAAATATATCATGCCACTGTCTTCTGGCCTGGAAAATTTCTGGCGAAAAATCAGGTTATAGCCTTATGGGATTTCCCCTGTACGTAACTGCTTTCTTTTCTCTTGCTGCTTTTAAGATTTTCATCTTATCTTTAATTTTTGGCATTTTAATTACTATGTATCTTGGTGTAGACCTCCTCTGGTTCATCTTGTTTGGGGGTCTCTGTGACTCCTGGAACTGCTTCCTCCCACAGGTTGGTGAAGTTTTCAGCAATTATTTCTTCAAGTAAATTTTCTTCCCCTTCTTTTCCTTCTGGCACCCCTGTAATACAAATGTTAGTACACTTGATGTACAGATGTCCCTTAACCTATCCTCATTTTTTTGAAAATTCTTTTTTCTTTTTGCTGTTCAGCCTGGGTGCTTTCCACTATCCTGACCTCCAGATTGCTGATCTCTTCTTCTGCATCCTCTAATGTGCTGTTGATTCCCTCTAGTATATTTTTCATTTCAGTTATTGTATTCTTTAGCTTTGATTGGTTCTTTTTTACATTTACTGTCTCTTCACTGAAGTTCTCATGAAGTTCACCCACTCTTCTTCCAAATCTGGTGAGCATCTTTATAAACATTACTCTCATTTTTGCATCAGGTACCTTGCTTATCTGTTTTATTTAGTTCTTTTTCTGATTTTTGTCTTGTTCTTTTGTTTGGAACATATTCCCGTGTCTTGTAATTTTATATGACTCTCTGTTTATTTCTATGCATTAGTTGGTCAGCTATATCTCATGGTCTTGAAAGTTGTGGTCTTATGTAGAAGGCATCTTGTGGGGCTCAGTAGAGCAATGCCCCCATTTGCCAGAACCAGGTGCTCCAGGGGTGTCCCTTGTGTGAGCAAGCAGTAGACGGAGAGTGTCAGCATTGTCTCCTACCAGCATCCAGCTTGCCAGACTGAGAAAGGGCAAGAAAAATGATGCCTGCCAGCACTTCCATTCCTGGAGAAAGCTTCTATAGATCCCTGCCCCTCCAGCACAAATCCCAAGATTAGTCAATCAATTTCCTCCCTACATGTCCAGGTACTTTTCAAACTTCTGTCTCTGTACTGGGTCTCTGATTGAGTGATATTGTGTGCTGGCCTTTTAAGAACAGTCTCTGTTTCCTAGAGCCTGTCTCTCCTAGAGTTATTTCCTGCTGATTTTCAAAGCCAGATGTTATGAAGGTTTGTCTTCCTGGTACAGGTTCCTATAACAGGGGGTGCCTCAGGTGGGGCTTCACCCCCTCACTCCTTAGGAAGTTTCTCCATGCTTTTGAGATCCCTCCAGCCTGTAGTTGCCATGCTGGGGGTTTGCTTCCTACCACATCTCTACCCCTCTTACCTTTCTCAATATGGCTTCTTTATGTCTTTAGGTGTGGAATATCTGTTCTGCTAGTCTTCAGGTTGTTTTCAGGGTGAGTTGCATTATATGTCACTGTGGCCTCAGTATGTCTGTGGGAGGAGATAAGTTCAGGGTCCTCCTACTCTGCCATCTTTCCCTTCTCTTAATACTGAGCTTTATTATCTCACATTTTAACTTGAGAGTAAAGTAGTGTTTTATTCATTTTTGTATCCCCAATGCTAAATATAGACACATAATAAATGTTTAATAAACATTTGTTCATTGAAAGGAAGTTAGCAAGAAAGAAGGCAGATATACAGCGTGAATCAAATTTAGCCTTCCTCCCATCTATAACGGGTGGCTTATTAGATCACTAGACTCAAAGACCCACTTTATCTGTTTTTGTTCTCCAAACAATCTATAAACACATGGCATTTCCTATCTCTGAAATGTTTATAGTGCTGTTTCTAAAAGTCTCCCAGTTGAAAATCATTAATGAGTGGAACCTATTTTCTAAAGATTTCTAAACACAACAGTGTAACTACTGACATGAGTGTGACTTTTCATGTTGGCCTAGTGTTTGTTCATTATAATTTTAGTTTGTCCTCTTCAACTAGACTCGATAATCAGATTTTACAAAGCACGTAGCATATTTTTCTTAAACTACATAATTTTTTTTTCAGGATTGGTGATAGAAAATCAGAAATTAAGATTCTAAGCATTGGCGGAGGTGCAGGTATGAATAACACATTTTTAAAATTTGTATTTCACTCCAAACATCATTCTGTTTGATGGCAATATTGTTCATTCTTTAAGATAACTATTTTTCTTTGTTCTTGGAAGAGATTGGCTAATTAAAACTGGTAAGAGTAGTATCAATTCAACTAAGATTAAGGGCCCCCATAGTTTTATAACACTTAAGACTTAAGCCTTCATTAGTATCTGAAATATGGATAAGATGTGGCTTTTTATTTATTTATTTTAAGATTTTATTTATTTGACAGGGAGAGAGAGTGAGAGAGAGAGAGAGAGCACAAGCATGAGCAGGGGGAGCTGGAGAGGGAGAAGCAGGCTCCCCACTGAGCAGGAAGCCCAATTCAGAGCTCAGTCCCAGAACCCTGGAATCATGACCTGAGCTGAAGGCAGATGCTTAACTGACTGAGCCACCCAGGTGCCCCGATGTGGCTTTTTAATACTTTTTTATAAATGGAAAAACACATAGAGTAACTTTAAGGATAACTTTTATCCAAAATCATTTAAATGTTCACAGTAAAGGAAAATTACATAAGCTTGTGCCACCCAAGTGTGGTCCATGGACTGCTTGCTGGTTTGCAAACTGTTAATGGTTGGAGGAGATAAGAAGCATCCACTGGAATGCAAATCAGTGCACAGTTCCCTTCACTGAGAAACTATAGATATGGCGGAAAATATGTTTAATTACATAGTTAATTTATACTCTTGTGGCCCCACTCTTTGAGTTGCACTGGCCAAAACTGTTCCCTTCCTCTGATTCAGTTCCCAAACTGCCCTCCAACACACTCCCAAATCAACTTTTATAAGCACTTCATGGTCTCACTACTCTTAGAGCTGTTCTTGTATCCTATGAGAAAATGGGAAATCTGAAAAGGCAGACTGATGCGGGTGTAGTTTCTGACTCTGCCATTAGAATGTGAAAATGTGTGACCTTGGCTGGTATAAGCTTCTGTTTGCTCATCAGTAAAATGGAAACAATGAATTATATCTCATAGGGTTGTAGTGAGAACTATATAGATAATGTTTATATCATACTTAGCATATTGTTATTGCTCCTGTAAGGTACAGGTTGGTCCCTTCTTCAAAAATAAAACAAAAAAATTTCATCTGCAGACTTTACCTTATATCAAACTTTTGAGTAGTGTTTGTTTTCTTTTTAAGTTGCTAATCACCTGGAGATCTGAGTTAGTATATTAATATGTAAAATATAATCATATATATTATTTATATATTTATACCTTTCTTTCTTTCATTATTTCTTTTGATTAAGTGATGGCTTAGTATTGGTTACCTCCTGGTAACAAGTAGACACTACACTACAACTTGTTATATAGTGTCAAGTGGTAATCTCAAGTATAAGTCCTCTAGTGACACATGAATGAGTTAAATTGTGACCCATGTGAACACAAAGATAACTAAGAGCCCTCTAATGGAATAGAATCACTTGTTTTTAATGTAATCATTTGTTCATTTTTCATACAATATACTGTGATATGATGTAATAAGGGCTAACTATTTAAAATAATTTTTATTTATTATCATCTTCCACCAAGAAAAGAGAAACCAGCAAGGACAAATAATGAAGGATACTGTCATGAACAATATTATAGAGATTGTTTAAGCAAAAATACCCTGTCATTGCTTACTGATATTCTAAGTCCTAAGGATTATAAAAGTAAATTCATTTAACCAAGACCGTCCTTTCCAGTGAGTTTTGCATATGAGTTTCAGGCACCCAACAGGTAATGAGACTATCATTTGATAGTGTCACTTGTGCTTGGACAAGAAGAGAAGCCCTGCAAGGAAAAGTAATTAAAAACAATCTCTATCATGGCTAAGCTAATTGACCTTTTAATATAAAGTTAATTGAATTTCTAATGTAAATTTATCCAGATGCTTATAAGCTATCTAGAGAAAGGAACATTTGGCCTGCACAGTGATTCCTTACATAAAGGTGCACATAGGAGCTAATATAGAGAACTTATCAAAACAAAGGAAGCAACACTTGGAATTTTTCTGACTGAGCTCTAACACTGTATTAATAACAGGCTCTGCCTTGGGGAGAATATGGATGCCCTTTAAGGTTACTCTTCATAAGAGATTGATCAGAAATATAAGAAGAACTCCAAGGGAAATTCAAGCTATAGATATTTAGCATTCTCTGCTCAAGTAAGTAAGCTGTATGAAATAAAAATTGATTTATTTAAAATTCCTAGGTCTACATGTTTCTGGAATGAAAAAGCAGTGCTTTATAGCATTTAGTTAGTTTAAGTGCTCACATACCAACTGGGACATGCTTATCTGATAACATGTCATTGCCTAACTGCAAGCACTGGGCAGAAGAACAATATATTACTATACAATGAGGAACTTCCTATCTTTTAGAGAAATGGTCTCCCCACATGTTCTACAATCTATAGCATACCTGAGAGTTTTGCATTATCCTGTGACTTCAGTATCCTTTCAAGTCAGTCACTGAACTCCAATCCATGGCAAACAAGGCCATTGGCCCTGTCTAATACTTGTGCTCAACTCCTATAATGTATCTTACAAGGTTCTACTTCCTTCTTAGCTTATAGACCTCTCTGGTTTCACTGTGTAAATGTTCTCTTCCTGGTTGCCCAGATACCTGCAGATCATTTTCTGCATATCTTTAGTGCAAATATTTTCTCTGCATTCATATTGGTGCTACCACTTCTCCCCACTACAATGAAAAAACAAATAAAAGCAAAGAAACTAAAAACCTCTCTAAATGAAATTGCTGCTTTTATCACTTAATGCTCATATTCTTTGTCAGCCTATTTTATGTCCTTTTCAGAAACATGAGCAGGGGGTTACCTATACACACTTTCTGTCTTCTGCTTCTCTTCTGTAGAGGTTGGTAATTGTGTGGACAGATTCCACTATTTAAGAGAGAATGTAAAGTTTTTGAAAAGGATGTTTGGAAATTCAGTTCAGAAGCTGAGCAATTATTAGGGCTCTGAGCAGTTCAAAAGAGAGGAAACTCATGGCAAACTTTTTAATGTCATCTTTAATTTACCACATTAATAAAATACAATTGATAAATAGCACTGCTTTCCATAGATTATATGTTTAATGTTAGGAAAATGTATGAAATAAATATGTGAACCCAAAAATTAAGGAGAGGAAATCAAGAGAAAAATATCATGTAGCTTTTATAGAGCCCAAATTGGGAAGTGTAAAATTGTGTTGTGTACATTGCATGTGTTTGTGCTTTAATGAAACACAAAGCAACTGGAATTGCTTTTATTCAAGGTCTTGAAGTACTCATACCATGTTCATTTCAGCAGTTGTTTTTAGGTATTGAGAACAATTGCATTGTATTCTAAGTGTCATAGAATATGCTTTTTGGTTCATCCTCAGTACTGATGCTTGAACCACCCAATGGGGTTTCATTATTATTTGATTCTTAATGAATATCGCCTTTATGCTAGATAGTACATAAAGAAAAAAAAGAACATATTCTTTTTGGTAAAGGAGAATGCTAGTAATTTACACTGCATGCATTTATGCCTGGAAAAATATTCCAGAAGGCAGTAATGAGCAATGTGTTCTCCTTGCTCTGGGCTCTGCTTAAAGGGGAACCTGCTGTACTGCTCAGTTCTTATGTTCAAATGCCAGAGAGTTTTATAAGGATTAGACAAGACGATAACTCAAATAATCTCATTTTATCCAGCTTTCTACTTCTATTTTTATTAACCTTTTGTGTACTGACTCAATTGCCATAACATATATAATGGTATATATGTTTACTGATAATTTTTTAAGATTTATTTATTTGAGAGAGAGAGAGAGAGAGTGGGGGGAAGGGTAGAGGGAGAGAGAAAATCCTCAAGCAGACTCCTTGCTAAGCACAGAGCCCCACACAAAGCTCGATCCCAGGACCCTGAGATCATGAACTGAGCCAAAATCAAGAGTCAGATGCTTAACCAACTGAGCCGTCCAGGTGCCACTATAGATGCTATTTAGTCAACTGAAGCAACTCACATATGAAATACAGGGAGTATGAATCTCTCATGACATCTTTTTGGTAATAATTTTGCTGACATATGTTAAGAGCAATTAGGTGGTTTTCTTGTTCTGCAACACATAGACATCGGCATTCCTACTGAGATTAAAAAATAGAAAAGCGTTTAGAAACCATCTCATTTTACAGATAAGAAGCCTGAGAACCACCAAGGCAGAACAAAAGCCAGGTCTCTTGACTTTAGTCCAGTTCAACAGACTGTATGAAACAAATATAAAAGTTAATTATTGACTTGGAAAAGGAGATATTAGATACTTAGTAATAACCAGCTATTTGAAAATTTAATCTTTTAGATTATTAATTCTGTCTCTGTTCATAATGACATGTTAAGGTGGACACAGAAGTTTTATTTTCTAAGCTAGTTGGATAGAAGTGAAGCAAGTATAATTAGGGCAGTGACAGAAAGAGCCAGTGTGTCAATTTTAGAAGCCAGGAGGTAGTAGGAAGCAAAGGTTAATGTTTTTCAGTGGTCCAGAGTAAGCCAACAGTTTATATCACCAAATTGGGAATGACTGGGGAAATACAGAGAATTAGGGGATTTTTTGGGGGGGGGACCCAGAAAAAAATAAAAATTGAATGTGCTTATTCCCATCTTCAGATATTTCCTGTTGATCAAACTAGAGAATATTTACCCCTAAAGAACCAATGGTTGTAATAGAGAAAGATTTCTTGAGTCAGTATTACAATTTACTGATCAAACTTGTCCAGAAATGAAAGCACACATCTTGAGAGATAAGGTGTTATCTGTGACTCTAGGAGTAAGCATAGGCTTGAAAAGTACTTTTCAGCCATGCTGTGGAAAGGACTTAGGCCCTAATTTCTTGGATGTTGGGGCCATTAAAGGTGCTTTTGGTCCAGAAAATCTACGGTTTCATGAGTAACCTTCTAGAAAGAGGTAGGCATTTCTCCAGAGTGGTATGGCTAACACAATGTTTGGCTATATTGAGGAAGTGGAATTTAAATGGGACTTCTAGACATGCAGATAATTTTTAATCTGTATTCTAGTTGCTTATAACTTGAAATGAATAAGTACTATTTTACTCATGTGCAGCATGCTAGCAGTTACTCTATGATATGGACTCTACTGATTCACTAATTTTTAGAATTTAGGACTGTCTGCTTTGGGTAATCATAGTTTGGGGTCTCAGATAAAAAGTTTTGTTAAAGACATTCATAACCCTATTATTAAAAATACATATAATTTTAACAAAATAGTTTACCCCTTTGTATTGTATTTAAAACTTTCAAGTGAAATGGAAGTATTATTAACAACAAATACATTACCAATTTGAAGCAAGCATAATGCTACAACATTGGAATCACTGTCATTAAAACTAGAGTAAACAAGATAGTTTTGGGTAATTCAATAAGGCTTGAAACAGGAAAACAGGATAATGAGCAGAGTGAAGACAAAACTACCATTATTTGCAGATTAAATGACTGTATACTTAGAAAAGCAAATAAGCTCAGTTGTGCAGCCTTAGAATTCATAAGAATGTAGTAATGGTCTGATATAGGTAAAACAGATAAAAAGCAATGTGATAGATCCACGTTCTTTTATTGTTAACATATGACTTTTTTATTCAGTTTTGAGTATCTACAATGTGCTTGGAAGTCCTTAACATGTGGTTATCTTCAATTCTGCTGAAGGAAAAATTTGTATCTTGTCAGTTCCTATGACAGTTTGGGACAATCTCTTAATTAGTGAATAGGCTTCCACTTGACATTTACTACTGAATAAAACTTTGTGATTTAATGTAGACACTCATGCAACCCTGGTGTAGGGGGTCTGTTCTCATCTTCATTTTGCAGATGGTGAACCTAATAAAGGGCCTTGGGGATTATACAGATTGGGGTCAATGCCCAGGGTCTTCTGTAGCTTTGTCTCCATTAACAATAACTGATAGAAGTGATGAAAAATATTTGATTAGCTAATAATTATATTTAATATGAAAATAAGCAAACTATTGGAAGAAAAGTTCAAATTTTCACTGAGAACAATTTGAGAAGATATAAAAAGCCAATATATAATACTAATGAGATTACAGTAATATGGAAGCTTTCATGTACAAAAGGTAAAGGCATGAAATGAAATGAAATTTTCCTGAAAGTAATGTATCAAAAAAAGTTCTGATATTCATCAAATACACAAAGACCTGTTCATGCTGGCCATAAAAATACTGACATACTTAATACATAGCCACTCCCCTGCTGTTCCACCACAGCCCCAGCTGCTGCTTCAGCCCCTCTTCATGGACTCCTGGACATGCCTGCTCCCACCCCGTACCCCTGGCTTCCTGCCCCCCATCTCCAATTGCTCCAGCAATTAGATTGATCTTGCCCAACGAGGAGGCCTCTACGAATGTGCTACAATTCTTCAACCTGCATCCTTTCTCAGCATCTGGCACCCTTGTCCTTAGGCCTTGTCTTTTGTTTTGTTTTGTTTTATTTTTAAAACAACCAAAGACCGAGGGGCTTATTCTAACCATTAATTCTGGTTCTTGGAATTAATCTGAAAAAAATCAAGATTTTTGCACAAAAAGTCATGGTTTGTTGTCAGGTTCTTCATAATAGAAAAAAATTAACTATATATCAACTAACTATATATAAAATTATATTTACATATAAATACATATTCATATATATTTATACATTTATATTACATTTACATTATAGTATCAAAGATTATAATTAAAACAATTATTCCATTTCAGAGAATATAGTGTTGCTGCCATAAATAATACATTTAAGTACACATTTTGATATATTCATGGTTTAACTCTCAAGTAAGAAAATCAAAATAATTCATATACATAATGATCTCTCCTGGGTAGACTAAAGGAAATTATTTGTTTGAAAGTAAAAAAAGAAGAGCTTAGAAGGAAATAAGCCAAAATGTTAACTTTTGTTTTCTCTGGTAGTGAGCTATTTATTTGATTTTCTACTTCATATCTTTATCTATTTCTCAAGTTTTATACAGTATTTATTTTATAACCAGGGACAGGAAGAATAAACCGAGTTAAAACTATAATCTTATGGTTGATGAGAGATGATGGTAAAGAGTAGACTCACTGACTTCTGACAGCAACTTTAGCTATGTGGCCGATGCCCATAGCACTGCTTCCACATATATGTTTTTTGGGACACTCCTTTGGCCATTTCTGACTCTCTGGTAACAGCATTATACCTGTACAAATATTTTAAGAACCACGTAATCTGTGTTATAGCTTAGCAGAGTTTTTTTTCAGAGCACACAGATTCTCCCATGCCTGATCCAAGTACATGTTAGCCATTATGATGAGGGTGATGGTGGTCAAAAGGATGGTGGCTATCCACTGTCTCTTCCTTGAGACATTTGGAAATATTGTTTCTTTCTTTTTATTCCATGAGGATAGCAGGTCCTCAGATTCTATTCATACAAGGGTATAAATGACTGAAAATTTTCCTCAACAAGGAAATTTGTGTTTTAATGATTATTAATGTTGCAGGCTCATATAAGAACCTGTGAAGGTTATTTGAGAGACAGAGAGGCATGAGAGAGCATGCATGCATGCCAATGTTGATGAAATCACATCATCTACATGATTATCTTGGACTACCTTAGCCAATTCAAGTAGTTTCATCTCATAAGTTCTGTCTCTGGGCACGAGGAAGAAAAGTTAAGAGAAAGTTAGCACTTCATTAAAGGTAAATCAATATAACTTTTGAACATTACAATATTGTATTGATAGAATTTACTTCTTTCTATGTATGTGTTGAAGTAGCAGTCAAGTATCTATGTGTTTAAAATTTATAAATTAAAAGTTAAGGCAAAATTCAGTCTTTTATGTGAATTGTCTATCAAATATCTCTACATTTCAGTGTTCAGCACCTTTTGGGACATTTTCTCTAAGTTGTACTTCATACAACATTTTGGTAGCATGGCTCTTCTTAGGCCTCCTGCAGTTGCAAAGTATTAGGCAGTTTTGTTCCTGGGCTAACAGCCAGAAGACACATGAAAGCAAATAGCAATGCCCTTTTGACTCAGAATTTATATTTATAATTCCCTTCTTGAGACCCTACAGCTATTTTAATATTCTATCTCATATTTCTATACAGAATTGCCTGAATACTGAGGCACACAGGGAAAGAGAGAGAGAGATGGGGAGGGAGAGGGAGGGAGAGGGAGAGGGAGAGAGAGAGAGAGAGAGAGAGAGAGAGAGAGATGAGGTAATCTTGTCAAGAATCTTCTATCTTTCCCACTGCAGCTCAACATCAGATTGCTCTTGCTCTGGTTGCAAACCCATAGCTGAAATTATTTTTCATCACTAAGTACAGAGCTATCTGGGTAATTTTTCTCCCTACAATTTTTTTTTTTGTGCCTGATATTCTAGTAGAGAGAACAAGGAAGATAATAATCTTAATGCAACATGTAATAGAATAAAATTTTTCCTGCTGATACTCTAAAGAATTCACATACATTTCAATATGAGAAATGAAGCAAGAATAGAAGGAAATCAAATGGCAAGCGATATCTCCAGTCTTTAATCCTCCATTTTCTTGACCTGCAGATTTTCTCATTTTGAGAAACCCCAGGGTTCTCAAGCTGGGATTTGTGTTTCATTTGATGGAGGATAAGTCAGAAGAACAAGTCAGATAATACAAATACATGATGAGTGCTCTTATAAGTTATCATTTTATTATGGAGCTGTCCATTTAGAAGGGCAAAACTTCATTCCCTCATTCCCAATCTCCTTAAACTTTCTCTTAAATGTCACTTTTTACATGAAGCCTACTTGACCATCCAGTTGAAAATCACAAACTCCCCTCCATGGCTTCCCCTTGATCCTTTTGCCTTGATTTTCTCCATGAGACTTATCACCATCCATAACAGTTGAATGTTTTTGTCTGTATTATTCATTGCTTTATCTCTAGTGATTAGGACATGGCATTTAGTAGGTGCTCAAAAATATTCATTGAGTTAATGTATAATAGCTTCAATTTATTGAGCAATTACTATATAATTATGAACTGAAGTACAAGATCTCCATATAGTGCCTCTGACCTTTACAATAGCATAGACCGCATTATCCCTAATTTACAGATATGTACTTTAAAGGGCAGAGATATTAATACATTTGTATAAGATAATTCTGGCAAATACTAAATTTGAGCTCAGTTTTGTCTATCCATAACCTCTAAGTTTTCCTTTTCATATATTTTTTTCTATTTTTAATCAGCTGACCTTGGATTTCAAGCAAGAATGCAACATTCCTCTGACATCTCATTAGATATATCATTGAAGTTCAGGGAGTGGAGAAAGGTTTTCTAGAAGATGAGATCCCCCTTTCCTTGTTTTTGAACTTTTCATAAGTTCCACATCTTGATTTCATATGAGCCATATTTTAAATGCATCATGCCTATATTTAGAGGGATGATGCATTTAAAATATAGCTCATATGAAATCAAGATATTACAACCACAAAAATATCTGACTATAAAATTAAATAAAGATTCAACATAGCCCCAAAGAGACATGAAAAGTCATTTTATAGTTGTGGCTGATTTGAGGAATGGGGTGGTACAAAGGAAGGCAATTTGCAAGAAGGGAGATTTTAAGAATTCGGTTTTCATTTAACTTTGTAGATCAAGATCAGCATATTTTGTTTGACAGAAAATAACACAGGAAGAAGGAGAGAAGGGGGAGGAAAATTTATGCAAAGAAATAATAACTGAAAACACCCCTAATTTGGGAAAGGAAACATATTCAGATCCAAGAGCATAGAGAAATTCCATCAAAATCAACAAAGGCAGATCCATACCAAGATATATTGTAATTAAATTGGCAAAATATAATGATAAGGGAAAAAATTTAAAAGCAGCAAGACCAAAGAAGACAGTAACATGCAAAGGAAAACCCATAAGGCTAGGAGGAAATTTTTCAATAGAAACTCAACAAGCCAGAAGGGAGTGGCATGATATAGTCACAGTGCTGAATGGGAAAATCTTCAGCCAAGAACAAAGAGTTTCCTAGACAAGAACTAAAGGAGTTCATGACCACTAAACCAGCCTGCAAGAAATATTAAAAGGGACTTTGAGTAGAAAGAGGAGACCAAAAGTGACAGTATAAATGTAGAAAACACAAAAGTAGTAAAAATGGATATTTCTGTAAAAAATTTGTCAAGTAACTCACAAAGTAAAAGGATGCAAACTATGGCAACATATACTTACAACATGGGGAGTAAAAGGGTAAAGAATGGGTTCAAACTTAAATGACCATCAACTTAATGTAGATTGCTATATGCAGAAGAGGTTATATGCAAACCTAATGGTAACCATATATTAAAAACCACTAATAAATATGTAAGGAATAAAGAGAAAGAAATCCAAATATATCACTAAAGAAAATCAGCACACCATGAAAGAGAGAAAGACAAGAAAGGATCAGAGGAAATATTCAGAAACAACCACAAAACAAATAAAATGACAATAAATACATACCTATCAATAATTATTTTGAATGTAAATGGAATAAATGCTCTAATCAAAAGATGTAGGGTGACAAAATGGACAAAAAAATAAGACACATCTATATGCTGCCTATAAGTGACTCATTTTAGACCTAAAGACACCTGCAGATTGAAAAGGAGG
The DNA here is from genome assembly GCF_054177405.1 of Leptonychotes weddellii. Lineage (NCBI taxonomy): Eukaryota > Metazoa > Chordata > Mammalia > Carnivora > Phocidae > Leptonychotes > Leptonychotes weddellii. The sequence goes on along the minus strand of NC_138371.1, from coordinate 83,576,098 downwards.
GATTTATCATGCAAATGAATGTCAAAAGAAAGCCAGAGTAGCAATACTTATATCAGACAAATTAGACTTGGAAACAAAGACTCTAACAAGAGACAAAGACACTATATAATAATAAAGGGGACAATCCAACAAAAAGATATAACAATTGTAAATATTTATGCACCCAATATAGGAGCACCATATACATAAAACAGTTAATAACAAATACAAAGGAACAATCAATAATAGAATAATAGTAGGGGACTTTCATACCCCACTTAGATCAATGGACACATCATCTAAACAGAAGATCAACAAGGAAACAATGGTTTTGAATGACACGCTGGAACGGATGGATTTAACAGATATATTCAGGACATTCCATCCTAAAACAGCAGAATACACATTCTTTCCAATGCACATGGAATATTCTCCAGAATAGATCACATATTAGGCTACAAAACACGCCTCAAAAAATTCAAGAAGATCAAAGTCATTCTACACATTTTTATTTTCTGACCACAACACTATGAAACTAGAAGTCAACCTCAAGAAAAAGTTTGGAAAGACCACAAATACATGGAGGTTAAATAACATGCTACTAAACAATGAATGGGTCAACCAGGAAATCAAGGAAGAAATAAAAAAGTACATGGAAACAAATGAAAATGAAAACATAACAGTCCAAAACCTTTAGGATGCAGCAAAAGCAGTTCTTAGAGGGTAGTTTATGGCAATACAGGCTGACCTCAAGAAGAAAGAAAAATTTCAAACAACCTAACCTTATGAAAGGGTGCAAGAAAAAGAACAACAAACAAAACCTAAAACCAGCAGAAGGAAGGGAACAACAGAGCAGAAATAAATGATAGAGAAGCTAAAAACACAATAGAACAGATCAATGAAACCAGGAGCTGGTTCTTTGAAAAAACTCAATAAAACTGATCAACTCCTCACCAACTTAATGAAGAAAAAAAAGAGAAATGACTCAAATAAATAAAATCACAAATGAGAGAGGTGAAATAACAACCAACACCCAGAAATACAAACAATTATAAGAGAATAATATCAAAAACTATATGCCAACATATTGGACAACCTACAAGAAATGGATAAATTCCTAGAAACATATAAACTACTGAAACCAAAAAAAAAAAAAAAAAGAAGAAATAGAAAATTTGAACAGACCAATAACCAGCAAAACAATGGAATCAGTAATCAAAAACTGCCAACAAACAAAAGTCCAGGACCAGATGGCCTCATGGGTGAATCTCCCAAACATTTAAAGAAGAGTTAATACCTATTCTTCTCAAACAATTAAAAAAAGTAGAAAAGGAAGGAAAACTTCCAAATTCATTCAGTGAGGCCAGCATTACCCTGATACCAAAACCAGATAAAGACATCACTAAAAGGGAGAACTACAGGCCAAGATCCCTGATGAACTTAAATGCAAAAATCCTCAACAAAATACTAGCAAACAGAATCCAACAATACATTAAAAAAAAATCATTCACCACTATCAAGTGTGATTTATTCCTGGGAAGCAAGGGTGGTTCAGTATTGCAAATCAATCAATGTGATACATCACATCAATAAGAGAAAAAATAAAAACCATATGATTATTTCAATAGATACAGAAAAAGCATTTGACAAAGTATAACATCCATCAATGATAAAGCCCTCCATAAAGTAGGTTTAAAGGGAACATACCTTAACATAATAAAGGCCGTATATGAAAAACCCACAGCTAACATTATCCTCAATGGGGAAAAACTGAGAGCTTTTCCCCTAAGGTCAGGAATAAGACAAGGATGTCCACTCTCACCACTTTTATTTAACGTGGTACTGGAAGTCCTAGCCACAGCAATCAGACAACAAAGAGAAATAAAAGACATCTAAATCAGTTAGGAAGAAGTAAAACTTTCACAATTTGTACATGACATGATACTCTCTATAGAAAACCCTAAAGACTCCACCAAAAAACTACTAGACCTGATAAATGAATTCAATAAAGCTGCAGGTACAAAATCAGTGTACAAAAATCTGTTGCATTTCTCTACACTAATAATGAAGCAACAGAAAGAGAAATTAAGAAAACAGTCCTATTTATAATTACATCAAATATAATAAGATATCTAGGAATAAACCTAACCAAAGAGGTAAAAGATCTGTACTCTGAAAACTATAAAACATTGATGGAAGAAAATTGAAGATGATACAAAGAAATAGAATGACATTCCATGCTCATGGATTAGAAGAACAAATATTGTTAAAATGCCCATAGTACCCAAAACAATCTACATATTTAAATGCAATCCCTATCAAAATATCAACAGTATTTTTCAAATAACTAGAACAAACAATTCTAAAATGTGGATGGAACCACAAAAGATCCCAAATAGCCAAAGCAAACTTAAAAAAGAAAAGCAAAGCTGGAGGCATCACAATTCTGGACCTTGAGTTATATTACAAACCACAGTGATCTAAGCAGTATGATACTGGCACAAAAATAGACACATAGATCAATGGAACAGAATAGACAGCCCAGAAATAAACCTACACTTATATGGTCAATTAATCTACAAGAAAGGAGGCAAGAATATACAATGGGGAAAAGACAGTCTCTTAAGTAAATGATTCTGGGAAAACTGGATAGCTACATACAAAAGATGACCCATCGTATTACACCATACATAAATTAAATTCAAAATGGATTAAAGGCCTAAATGTGACACCTGAAATCCTAAAACTCCTAGAATAAAACATTGTCAGTAACCTCTTTGACACTGGTCTTAGAAACATTTTTCTAGATCCGTCTCTACAGGCAAGGGAAACAAAAGCAAAAATAAACTATTGTGACTACACCAAAACAAAAAGCTTTTGCTCAGTGAAAGAAACAATCAACAAAACAAAAAGGCAACCTACTGAATTGGACAAGATATTTGCAAATCCTATATCTGATGAGTGGTCAATATCTATAATATATAAAGAACTCCTAACTCAACACCAGAAAAACCAAATAATCCAATTAAAAATGGGAAGAGGATCTGAATAGATAATTTACAAAGAAGACATACAGATGGCTAACAAACACATAGACAGATGCTCAACATCACTAATCATCAGGGAAATGAAAATCAAGACCACAATGAGATATCACCTCACATCTGTCAGAATGGCCAGTATCAAAAAGACAAGAAATAACAATGGGCAAGATGTGCAGAAAAAGTAACCTTCATGCACTGTTGGTGGGAATGTAAATTGGTACAGCCACTGTGGGAATCAGTATGGAGATTCCTCAAAAAATTAAAAATAGAAATACCATATAGTCCAGTAATTACACTTCTGGGTATTTACCCAAAGAAAACAAAAACACTAACTTGAAAAGCTATATGTATCCCTGTGTTCATTGCAGCATTATTTATAGTAGCAAAGATTTGGGAGCAACCTGTGTCTATCAATTGATGAATGAATAAAGAAGATGCACACACAAACACACACACACACACACACAGGAATATTACCCAGCAATAAAAAAGAATAGAATATTGACATTTGCAACAATGTGGATTATGCCAAGTGAAATAAGTCAATCAGAGAAAGACAAATACCATATGATTTCACTTACAAATAGAATCTAAACAAAAACAAAACAAACAAGTGAAGCAGAAACAGACTCCTATATACAGAGAACAAATTGGTGGTTTCCCAAGGGGAGGGGATTGGGGGTATGGGCAAAATGGATGAAGGTGAGTGGAAGTACAGGTTTCCAATTCTGGAATGAAAGGTTAAAAAAAAAAAAAGTGGGGGGGGGAATGAAAAATAACCTATAATTCCACCACTTGAGATAACCAATGATTGTAAACTGGTGCATATCTTTCTAAACATTGTACATTGAAACGAAGTACTCTATAACATTTTGACACATTTGAATTTTCTCAACTTCGCTCATTTCACATATTAACCAACTGGGAAAATCAGTTACATCATCATAAAATGCACAGACTCTAAAAGAAGGATAGTATATTGAAATAGAGTTGTTTAATCATTATAATTTTTCCATTTGTCACAGGAAACTGCAGATTTTTTTCCAAAACTTTAAGGGGAAACACATAGTAAGGCTTTAGTTAACCCAAACAACTATTGGCATTTATGTAGCTGAAGGCTTATATTGTTATAAATAAGTAGTCTACAATTGTCAGAATTATGATCAAGCAATGCCTAATAAGAGATCGTTTGTAAAAAGAGACTGACTTTGAGATAAACATGTATTACCTTTTTCCCCTTAAATGCTGTTTTCTTGGATCTCAAAGTTAGGATTCCCAGGAGGCTTTGCAATGTACAATAAAAGTGCTGGCTTCCACATTTCTTTTGTTTACCTCTGAATTTGCTGAGAATTTCTGAATTATTTGATCGATTCATTTCTAGTTTACTTTCTGCCATTCTTTTGGCACATTAGTTTGGCTTGTGTGCTGTCTAAAAGCATTTATAGGGTGCTTAATGTCTGATAGTGGAACACATTCATAATGTTATGGCTCCTGCTAAGGAAGATTCAGTTGAGAAAGAAAGAACAAATGGTCTCCTTCCTTTTTTTAGTTTTTGTTTTTTTGTTTTTGTTTTTTGTTTGTTTGTTTGAATCTCTCATTGCTGGCTCCTGGAACTACAGTTCAGATAACCCCTCACAGGCTTTTCAGTGATTGATGATCAAACCTGCTCAGTTGTTCAATCTAGCATTTTAGAGTCCTTGATACTTTTTTTTTTTAATTTTTTTTTTTTAAGATTTTATTTATTTATTTGAGAGAGAGAGTGAGAGAGAGAAAGAGCACAAGAGAGGGGAGCGGGAGAGGGAGAAGCAGACTCCCTGCTGAGCAAGTAGCCCGATGTGGGACTCGATCCCGGGACTCCAGGATCATGACCTGAGCCGAAGGCAGTCGCTTAACCAACTGAGCCACCCAGGCGCCCCTTGATACTTTTTAATAAACTCATTAGAATCAAGTCTTTGCTAACGAATATAATAAGTGAAGTAAAGCAATAATTTAGATTAGGGAACACAAGGTTTTATCTGTGTTGCCAACTCCAGTCAACTGATGGGTAGTTTCTGTCTGAAGGATTTTAATGCTACTTCCAGGCTCTGTGGGAAAGACTACCAAGGTAATCAGTAATATGTAGAATAGTTCAAGATGTGTTGGAGTCAGATGATGTAAGGAAGTGAGGGGAGAGAATTCCTGGCAGAAGACAAAAAAAGCACAGAAGAACATGGTGTATGTGGAGGGCAGCGGCAGAGAAAGAACAGTAAAAATGCAAGAAATTCAAGGTTCCTGGAGCCAAAAGTTTCAAACTATGAAGCTGTGAGAGATGAGAATAGGAAGCAGGCAGAGTGGTCTATGCTCAGTTTAAGAGCCTGGACTTTATCTGGTTGATCAGTCAGAAGGTTTTAAGCAGGGAAGCGATGGGCTTGCTTAGCTTAGAGTTTTGAATGATTGTTTTAGTGATGGCTTTGGGGGACAAAGTTCAGCAAAGATAGGGTGAATTTTTAGGGTATTTTTGCAGAATTCCAAGACATAGATAATTTGGGCCTGAGCAAGGATTGCTAATAGGAATGGAAAAAAGTAAGAAACATTTAGCAGGAAAATTTACACATGGCTAGAGAAGGAGAAAGAAGGAAGGAGCAAAGCTTGGGAGACTGGATGGATAGTGAACAGTATAGGTAATATACTAAAAAATATATTTATAACTAAATGCTAGATGTTTAGGCTAGACTCTAGGACATAATACTATAGAACATCTGAACTACCTCTTTATTATTCTCTCTTTGTTGAGGAAGATGTTCACATAAATCGTTTTTTTAAATGCATGTCTCCTATTTCTGAGGGATACTAGAAAGCAAACTATGTAGGGTATGAGAACAAGGAATGTATTATATTTTGGGTGACCTCTACATCTATCTATTATCTATCATCTATCTACCTGTCATCTATCTATCTATCATCTATCTATGTATCATCTATCATCTGTCTAATCTATTACAATAAGAAATAATATAGTCCATTATAAATAATATATATAATATAAATATATAAATATAAATAATAAATATAGCACATGAGAATAAGTGTCTCATAAGCATGGTGGCATTACTTATTGTCAAACCCAGAATACTTTTAAGAGTGAGAGCCATAGGGGCACCTGGATGGATCAGTGAGTTGAGCATTGGACTCTCGATTTTGGCTCAGGTCATGATCTCAGGGTTCTGGGATCGAGCCCCGCATCAGGCTCCACACTCAGTGGGGAGTCTGCTTGAGGATTCTCTCTCCCTCTACCTCTGCCCCTCCCCCCACTCTCTTTCTCCCTAAAATAAATAAATCTTTGTTTTTTAAAGAGTGAGAGTTATAGGGACGGAGTAAAGAATTAAAATTATTATAATTTTAAAAAAATATTTATTTATTGAACAGGTTTTTATTATATTGGTCAATTTATAAAATAGTTATTAAAAAACTATTTGCAAAAATGATATTCTAATAATAATGATATTTGGTTAAAAATTAAAGGACAAGAATAGGACAAGAATAAAACCAGATGGGGCACCAGTACAACAAGCAAAAAGTGTAACTGTCCCTGGCAAACAGGAAGTGTGGTTACTCAACTTATGAAGACAGAAATGGATTTTATGTGCTAATTCCTGGTGAAATAGTTTCATTATCTCCTTCTGTTGCTCATTCCTTTCTGCTAGGGATCCGGCAGAGAATGTACAGAGGGTTTATGTCCACACATGGACTCATAGTCCAGAGGTTGTTAGTAAACCCATGGTTTCCATGTCTCAGGTGCTATTCTAATACTGTGCCCTCCATCATTGCCCTAAAAAGAGGGACTGGCTGGCTCTGTGGTAGAACATTCTGCTGGTTGGGAAAATAACAGTATTGGAATATACCTTGGGGATGTGCTAGATACATTCTGCCATCTGGGCAGATCCAAAATGTTGGGGTTCATCTTAGGGGAAGAAGAGCTCATCAAGCCCCAAGGGGAAAATTACTGCAACCTTCTGAGTTTCAAAGTGTTGGATTTGGGATCCTCAGAAATAATGACTTTTTTTGTTTAAAATATATGGCTAGGTTGGGGGTGCCTGGGTGGCTCAGTTGCTTAAGTGTTCGACTCTTGGTCATGGTCCCAGGGTCGTGAGTTTGAGCACTGGATCAGGTTCTCAGCTGGGCATGGAACCTGCTTAAGATTCTCTGTTTCCCCCTCTTTCTGTCCTTCCCCTCCCTGCTCACATGCTCTGTCTGTCTTAAAATGTATATATCTAGGTTGATAGAGGGCCTCTGGCCCTTTGGGGCAAGCTGGAATCTATTTCTCATTAGTCCACAGCTTTTCTTATCAGCCTTTTGCCCTAGTAATTATTATTTTTTTTATCATTCAAAAATAATTACTGCAAAGAAAGGAAAAAAAAAAACTTCTTATGCCCTTTTAGTATTTGGTATCTTCCTGTTTCTTAGTATGAGTAGTTAGAAGAACAAACACTTTAGAGTCAGAAAAATGTGCCTTAAACTTTAAGCATATTAATATCTCCTGAGTGTCAAATTACTTTAATCAGCTTATCTGGTTGGGAATAATATTGTGGAGTTTGTGATAACTTTGTGGTCAGAAGTAAGTGAGATGATCCAAGTAAAGTGCCGAGCACAGTGTTGGACAAATAGTAGGTGGCCAAAAAGTGGCAGCTAGAGTTATTACAGAAAGTATAAAAGGTTTCATGTTGGTGAGGCCAGAAAATTGTCACATAAGCTCCTTTATCCTCCATTTCAGCTTCCTTTCCACTTCTTCCCCTCCCCATCCCCACCAGCTCCTATTACCAGTACTTGGGGCTCTCATGGTGCTGTTTGACTGCCCTTTTTCCTAGTCTAGCATCTTTTGTTCCTGATTTATCTCCCTCACTTCCTTTCTGCCAGACCTTCTAGTCTTATGACTTATGCTTTTGTTGCCTGCCATATCTAACCTTGTAGAGGTTCTGTTAAAGTCATTTATACCAAAATGTTAAAGACAAACATCATTTTCATAGGCTAGTCTTGCCAGCACATAGATCTATTTTAGTAAAGGTCAACATCATAACCTTAGAGAATAAAATTGCAGAACTTAAGTTGGAGACATCAGCAATAGGGACAGAGGAGATATTTTCATTTTCAATGAAAGCAATAAAACTAATGAAAAGCTACTGTTTAATGGGTGTCTATTTTACACTGAGTTTTATATGCATTTTCTCACTGAACCCTCACAATTAATAAATTATGTGCTATCATTATTGCTATTTTTCTGATGAGGAAAATACAGCTTGGAGAGGTAAAGCAAATTGCTGAAAGTTATATACACCTAGTAAGTGGAGAAGACAGGTTTGGAACTCAAGTCCATCAAACTTATCACCATCTCTCTCACTCAATCATTTACATGGTAAGTTTTCATCAGGGCAGGTATCTTTGTGCTCTTTCTAATTTTATTTGCTAGAGCCTAGTGAAGTGCCGGACACACAGTATGCAGTTAATTGTTGGTGCATGAATTAATGAATACATATCTATTCTACCATAACCTCCTTTCCATTTTACCTCACTGAAATCACCTTTTGCTTGGATGCCTGCCTTGTTGAATATTCCAAAATTCTGAAGTGCCAGTAGTCCATATACACCGTTCTGTTCCCTGACTTCATGTCTCTATCTACCTGTCCTATCTACCTGCAATTCCTCATTTTCCCAGAAGTCTCTGAGCTATCTTCCACTTACCCTGTAACACAGAGCTCAGGCTTTCCCTTTCTCTGACCTCTCCTCCTTCCTTTCCCTCACCGTCTCCTGTCCTCTTCCCACCATGGCCCAACCCGACAGGGTTCCTTTCATGCCTATGTCTTCCACTAGACCATGGTGTATTTGAAAGTGAATGTCTGACATCTTTTTTGTCTTTTTTTTTTTGTACCTAACATATTTTTCTTCTGACATATTTTTATATGCTTCTGGCCTAGCCTAGTTTATCAATTCTCAGGTGCTTTTTCTTTTTTTTTTTTTTTCATATTTTAACATCTCTGAATTTGGGATACCTCTTTCAGTGGATGGAATCTTAAAATTATAATTGACAGTGTTTTTTCTGATCTAGTGATACAAAAAGAAGAGTTGACCGAGTCCTAGAATTAATGGCATCTTAGATTTAACATAATATGGTAATAATATATAAGGGTTATATGAATGAAGGAAGGAATAACAATCATAGCCCTCCTCAAGTCATATTATTATTCCTACTTACAACCTACCTGTTCTGCATCATAGACAATGTGGCAGGGCAACAGTTGAGCATTATTCTTTATGTTGGGTTTTCCTAGTACAAGTAAGACATAATATACTACCTCAAATTATTCTTAATCATTTCTTTCTGGACTTACATTATATATTCCATATGCTTGTCTTCTAGGTGAAATTGATCTTCAAATTCTTTCCAAAGTGCAGATTCAATATCCAGAAATTCATATCAACAATGAAGTTGTTGAGCCAAGTGCTGAGCAAATTGCCAAGTACAAAGGTACCTGTAACCCATGGTGCTCTATGTCAAACCCTATCCTGAAAGGCTTATCATCCCAAATTTGTCTCCTCAGTCATTAACAACATAGTTACTAGGGTATGTTCTTTGTTAAGCTTATTGGGAAAAGAACATATTTAATTTGTTTTCTTGGCAGACATGACTAACACCTCAGAAATATGAACAGTGAATAATTAGATTTCTTTTTTTACTGACTCCTCTATTCCCTGGTCATCAACTATTATTTTTGATGTTTATTCTTAGAGACAGAGTCATTAATTCATTCAGAAATATTTAAACAGAATCCTTGCTCTTAAAGGGTTTGTGTTTAATGGATTATAGCAGGAGTCAGCAAACTTCTCTGAAAAAACGCACACTGTAAATATTTTTTAGGCCACACAATCTCTCTCACAACCAATCAACTCTCCTATGGTAGCACCAAGGCAGCCAAAGATGCTGCTGATAAACTGAGTGTTCGTATGTTCCAATAAAACTTTATAAACTCAAAAGTTTGACTTTTATATCATTTTCACATATCATCAAATGTTATTCTTTTGATTTTTTTCAACCATTTAAAAGTCTAACAGTATGAGATATGAAAGGCATAAAGTCAGGAAGTGAAATAGTATGTTTTTAGCTTTAAGTCTATTTAGAAATAGGTGGTGAGCCAGATATGGTCCATGGGCCATGGTCTGCTAACTCCTGGGTTACAGAATCATATCATTTGCTTTCCACTGATAAAATTCACCAGTTGATTCCCCATTAATACTGAGATAATGTAACCAATGTCTGATCAGGGTTCTCATAATTATTTCTTATTGACTCTTTCTTTCATCTTTAATTTCATTTAATACTAGGAAAAAAAAATCAGGATGAACTCTCTGGTCTTCCAGAGCTACATAAAAAAGAAAAATGTGCTTTATATCTGTTATGTATATAACATTGATTGCATTAAAATTCGAAATGGAAATGGATTATGCATTTGCAATTAAAATTGATGGTGTGCCATCTCTTTTCTATATTTTAGAGCTTGTAGCCAAGACATCAAACCTCGAGAACATAAAGTTTGCTTGGCATAAGGAGACATCATCTGAATATCAAAATAGAATCATAGAGAAAAAAGAATTTCAGAAGTGGGACTTTATTCATATGATTCAGGTAAGAAATATTTATTGTTATATATTCTCAGAAAGATTTTTTTCAGAAATATTTATGAAGAATGCCTAATATTCTACCTTTAGGAAAAAAATGGAAATCTGGTTTCTGATTTTACAAGTGAACATTATCTGTCCGAATTGAGGATAAAGGTGTTGATAGTACTGAGAGATTCTCTGTAACATTCAAAAAGCCAATTTTTTTTATACTCAAACACCTTCAGTTACTGATTTTTTTTCAATGTTGGCTTAATTAATTTTTGTAGGATTGGAAGTTCATAGATAGTTTTGAGGGCAGTAGAGTGTTACATATCCTAGCACAGCTCTAATGGTCTGGATGGACCGATGTCCCAGAGTTTTTCTGAATCCTTTCTTTCCCTTCTGTTGATGACCTGGCTAGTGTGCATGTGACAGAAGGGGCAGGTTAGATCATTCTTAGGTCAATAAAGTTTACTTACATCAGTCAGTCATTCAGTAGGAATTTATTTCCATGATCCAGCACTGATAGTGTATTTCTTAGAAATACACTGGAGGGTTTCTTGGAAAGGGGGTGAGCATTCATTAGATGTTATGGGGACATATGAGTGTATAGACTTAGGGTGTTGTCTACTATCAGAAAACGTGTATATTTTAGAAATACCAATATTAACAGTAAGAGACATCTTTCCACAGTCCACAAGTGCAGTCATCCCAAAGGAATAAACTTATAAGAAATCAAAGGAAGAAATGACTCCAACATTAGTCATCCAAGCAATCCTACACCTCTGCTTTCCTAGCTGACAAAATCATTTACCTGTAAGAGAGTACTTAAATTGTCCATCAAACCTATAATGTTTCTCTATTAGATTTAATTTCCTCCCTCCTCATATTAACTATTTCATACCTCCTTCTCTCTCCTTACATTTCCTGTAACCCTTGCACCACCACTCATTCCCAGCTGATGACCTCACTTCATACTGTATAGCAAAAAGAGAAATCATCAGATGGAAAGTCATTTTTCACCCTCCGAATTTATAAACACAGCTGCATCTGTACCCAACATCTCTTTCTTCCATCTAATTACAAAAGCCACCTTTTATCAAAAACCTGTCCCTCCACTTGTACTCTGGATCCCATTTTTTACCTGTTATAAAACGTTGCAGCTTCAGAGATCATTCTCCTATTTCTCTCAAAATTTCCATGCATCTTCCTTCTTTCTAAAGCAACTCTGCTTCCTCTGCATTACTATTCTATTCCTCTATCTTCCTCCCTGTCTAGTATACATTTTCCCTATGTTATATCTTTGTCTCTTCATTGTTCCTTATAGTCTTAACACTCTCATGACATTCTTTCAACTTAATGTTCACAGTCAACTTCAGAGAATCTCAGTATCTATTAGATCAAATTTCAGAGCATCTGTTCTGGCCCACCTCCTCTTTTTTAGCCAGGTCACGTCATAGACTGTTAGCCATCTTATGGATTATGTATCTGGGTACCTATCCCTGTCATGAACAGCATGGAATGACATGATACTAAATATGGTCCTGAAGCAGCATAGGCCATGTGCAGCTCCATTTTATTTCATTCATTCATGTGAAAGGGGCGTAGTTTAAGTTGTGTTTGCTTAATGCAAAAAATTCTATCATGGGCATCTAAATAGAATATTAAATTATTGCCCAAGAGAGATGGAGATGAGATTTAAGAAGTAAGTATCTGTGGGGGTAGATTCCAGGGATGCAAGCCATTAGGGAAAATTTTCCACTGCCAATGTATAATTCTAGGCTCTACCTGTGTTGAGTGGAAAGGCCTCTCCCTGAACTTCATCAGAGATGGTCCAGAGTTATTAAAAAGAGGTGGGTTGACCCCTAGCACCTTGTGACCAAGTATGTAATCTCATGCTTTATTCAGTCCATTTTCCTAGAGAATCTGTCGACATCAGAGCCTGCCATATTTTCTGTGATTTAAAAAAAGCATCTGTGAGCATATGGTAAAGCTGGTACAAGGGGCTTAATTTTAAAGCAACGTTCCATGAAATGGGGTCTGTTTTTATGGTGCCAGCACCATCTTCTCCCAGAAGAACTATAATTCACAAAATGTAGAGTAAGCATAGAATCGATGCCCCAATGTGGAGTGGAGACTAAGTATCTCCAGCTATAAATGTCTCTGTTATTGAAGTCAGAAAGAGTACATTTAAAACTATTTGGCTGTAATTGAGCAAATACCGTAGTTTTCCCTTTTCTCAAATATTTTATCACATTATTACTTTCTTTCTCCATATAACATCTTTAATTTTTAAATTCTTAAAGTGTTTTGTTGAGTACAACTCTCAACTTGAAAATCAAACTTTCTGATGAGTATCTAGCCCAAGTAACAAAGACATTGACATAGAAAAGTGTCTAATTTCTCTTTTTTTTCATTTCTAGATGCTGTATTATGTAAAAGATATCCCAGCTACCCTGAAATTCTTCCATAGTCTCTTAGCTACCAACGCTAAGATGCTCATTATTCTTGTGTCAGGTAAATTATTTACATTCACCCTGAATTTTAAAACAGTAATAGTGCATATGTGCTGGATATATGTGTTTGAAGGCAGCCTGCTATATTTAGTCTTCATTATGAAATTCTTGACTTGGCTTCTGATCATAGTCAGTTAATTAACACAGTATTAGGAAAGTCCTTCATAACAGCTATCAATTTAGGGGGTCTAGGGGCGCCTGGGTGGCTCAGTTGGTTAAGCGACTGCCTTCGGCTCAGGTCATGATCCTGGAGTCCCTGGATCAGGTCCCGCATCGGGCTCCCTGCTCAGTGGGGAGTCTGCTTCTCCCTCTGACCCTCTCCCCTCTCATGTGCTCTCTGTCTCTCTCATTCTCTCTGTCTCAAATAAATAAATAAAATCTTTTAAAAAAAAATTTAGGGGGTCTAGTGGAATTAAATGTCTATTTACTTCTTTCTCTGGGGAAAATTTGTCTTTGCTGTCTATATATAAATTCTTTTTTATATGACATAGAGCAAATACCACTAATAGGAATTTTTTTAATGAGGCCAAAAACAGCAAATATTTCTGTTTACCTCCTTTTTGCTTCTTGAATGTCTCTTCCCCTTCTGTGATGTTTATTAAATATAAATAAAGGTTTAAATATTTGGAATGCCTTCATATTTGATTAATTTGCATTTCTAGAGCCATTACCAATATTGTTCATGGTAGATTTTCTCAAATAACTACCAGAAATTGTTCACTTGTTTTGTATTTCTGTCTTATTTTCCAAAGAGGGCATTTGATCATGTCATGTTGCTTCCAGTATATAATAAGTACCACATAGAGAAGTAAACATGTTAATAAATGAAACACTGACATTGTTGAGTTCATTAATTCATTACTTCTTTCATTCAGCAATCTTCGTGGATTGTCTACATAGTGCTAGGCAGATTGATTCTAGATATACAACAGTCTCTATCTTCCTAAGTGTATACCAGACCCCTTACTCAAAACCATATGTCACAAAATTCATCAATTCTTAAATATGAGAAATGACTTTAAGGATGGCAAATAGGTTTGTTGCCTGTAATTCTAGGTTTGAACTCATGTGGGAGTTTTTGCAAATGAGAGTTCCTGTATACAACCTCTTCCCTAAAGGAACATTCTGATATACTATTTTTATCTCTGGTTAATTAAAAATACTCATTTATGTGGGAGAGTTCTCTTTTCCCATTTAGAAGGGCTTATGTAAACTGGATGCTTCCTACTAACCTCTGTCTAAATTAAGACACTTGGGTAAAGCCATTATACTACATTTAGGAATACAAAAGAAAACTTAGTTGTTACCAATGAGAGCAGTCTATTCTTGATAATCTGTATCAATAATAAAGAAAAAGTGTTACCGATAGAAATAACAATTTATCCAGAAGTCATGTATGTTTGATTTTAGGATATATTTCATATCAATAGAAGATCCACTCTTTCTTATATTTGGTTTATTCTTAAATATTTTCAGAAGTTAAGTATTTCAGTGTCAGAAAGCAGTTTTCTATGAATATATTTCTACCAAGAGGAAAAAGCCAGTCTAAAGTTTGACATGAGTAGTCTGCAAACAACTGAGAACTGACTAAGTACCCTTATGAATACAGTATTCTGCTGGCTATTTCATGAATTATATTAATACAATCCATGGTTTATTAGTATCAAGAAATGTTCAAACCAAAACAGGCACAGTGAAATATATGGTGATACATGCAGCAAGAATGCTGAGGCATTTCCTAGCTGTGTGAACTTGGTCTATGAGTCTTAGTTTATTCAAGGGCTATTTCTAGATAATCATACCTACATTACACTGCATCTACGCATATATGTGGTTCATATGTACTATGTATGTATGTACTATGTATTATACTATGTATATATACATTCACAGGGAAAAAATCAAAGAAAGGGAGTAAAGACTCAAATATCAATTAGCTTTTTCTTAAAAAGTATTTTGAGTCAAAAGATACTCAGTCAATGTCGTTTGATGGTGGAAATATTTTGCTAACTTTTTCTGTATACAGTAAAAAACTCCTCATTACTGTACTCATCATGGGAGACAGGTATCCCAAAGAGGACAACATTGTTCATAGACATTGTTCCTACACGTAAGAATGCAACAAATAACAAATGTCCAATTATTAAAGGGACTCTAATGACCCCCCGCCTTTTCACATGCACTTTTCTGAGAAGAGATTTGTACAGCTACAAGAGAAATATCATACATACATTTCTTCTTAAAGAACCACTTAACAAAAGAAGATAAATTTAGGCATTTTATTTTGGACTTTCCAATTATCTCCTAAGGCTAAAAGTTATAGCTTTATTGCCTCTATCAGAAGAGTTATTAAGGAAAGAAATTAATTAAATATATGTAATAAAAAATAAGCCACCTTGTTCAATATAGTTTCCTTTTCAGTAAAGAAAATATTCTACTTGAAAAGGTAAATAAAATTGTCAAATATGTTGATCTTGTCATCAGTTTAGTATAAACTGAATGTCTCCAGATTCCCCAGTCTTAGGGGATCACTTATAACTCTTACAAATCCAGAAAAAAATGATGGGATCCCTTATCCCAAGTAACTTGGGTCATCCATCCCTTTCCCCATGACTCCTAAGGATCTTGGGGGTCATGCTTACATGCTCCTGATGGTTGCCAACCACTGTTTGCCCCAAACTTCTGCTGCCAGTTCAATTTTTGATTTCCTATCTCCAAACCTTGCATGTCTTTCACCTGCCTTTTCTTATCCTGTTCTGCTTTGCTCCAAACACAGACAGAGCCCTACTTCCTTCATTCTCGAAAGCACCATTCTTTGATTTTTGGGAGATGGCAAGACTGATGGCACAGAAGGACAGCAGGAACAGAATTTAGTGCAAAGTCCCACAGCCACTCTTTTCCTAGCTTTTCTCCTGCTCAGTGGTGCCCTTCTCTCTTGCACCCACTTGTAACTTCTCCCAGACCTCACCCATATCCTCTTACCTCACTACTTTTCCTAAGATACCAACTCCTCACTTTTCCCTTCCATCCCTCTTATTTGTTCCTTGGAGCAGTTTAACTCCCTTTTGATCTACCTCTCTCACCTGGGTAAATCTGTGCACCTATGAACCTGTCTTAGCCACAGTATATTTCCCCAGGATAAACTGTATTGCCCCTTAGTGTATGGAAGTGGCTGCAGTTTCCTTTTTTAAAAATAGCAATATTTTCTTTGTTGCATTAACAAAGTCAATACAAATATATGGGTCAGCTTTTAGAAAGATAGATCATGGCCAGTTTCCAACAGAAAAAACAAATTGAATCACAAGAAATTTGCAATCAGATTTGTCTTATATCCAATTAACATGTATAGGATTGATCTACATTTTTATTGTTCATTTTTTCATTTGCTGATACCACTTCAAATCCCTGTCTGCCCAGACCAGTCTTGTAGATGGCAACCAAGTTTGAGAATGCTTCCCGGGTCATATGAGGTGCCTGAGTAACTTCCTCCTTCACCCCGTAAGAAAACCATTGCCCTAAACTGCCTTCTCAGCTCAAACTATAATCCTTGAAACCCCCTTCTCCATATTTACCCCATGAAAACATTCCTTAAACTTGAATATTGCCCTATAACTTGGAACACATATACCAAAATGGTTCACACTAAGTTCTGTTCTTATCAAGCCTCTTGCAGTCACTTTCTGGGTGGAATTTGCTTCATAATTACCTAGAAGTGCAGAAACCTGTTTGGGAAGAAAGCTTTGTTTCAGGCAGCATTGTCATCCATAGCTACACTTCAATGCAGAAAACTGGGTGCTCACTGCAGACGATTCAGACAAACCTAGAACTAGTTACTAAATTAAATTTCCAGGAACGCTCATATAGCTAATATCTAGGCAGATAATAGTATGTCTGGATTACCATCTTGCTTTAAAGGGTCATCTTAAATATGCCACATAGCTAAGGCTCTTTCCTGTCCATCTCAGACACTGACCTATTACTGAATTGACAAGTTATTTCTCTGAATAGACTGAATTACTGTTATTTGAGTACCATATGGACACTCATTTTTGCAATTTATTAATCATAAGATAATGAAATATGGGGTCAGTTTCCAGAATTATGGAGAAATCTAGGTTGGCTCTATGTTCCATGTGTACCATGTGTACCTAGGTACCATGTGTGTTCAGCCATATTGAAACAGCCTGTACTCTCAGTCCCATGTTGTTTGCACAGGATAGCTGTTTTGTAGGTTTGGTTCATTCAGCTTTTCTTGAGCTTCTACAGTCAGTCACTGCTAGGCTCTGTAGGATGCAGATGACTATTACTTTTCCTCTGCTTTTGGACAGCTCCTATGTAGTGGAGGAGGCGTGTAAACACTTGGAGCAGTGTGCTATGTTTCTTATCAGAGGCATACGAGGAGTTTAAAGAGAGCTCCTTGAGAGCAGCCATTCTGCTTCTCATCTCTTTGGCACCTAGAACACACCCAATAGATATTTGAATTGAACTGAATAAATATTTTATAATCACTTATTATTTCTGCCTTATAATATTCTAAACTACTAGTTCTGAATGTGTCTAAAAAAAGAGCATGTTTTGGCTAAAACTACATGATGGACTTGGAATCAGAGAACATAGAGAGTTCTGGAGATTTGAAGATAGGTTTAATAAACAGGAGTAAAAGACTCAATAAAGAAGATACACATGCACACAGACACGCACACACACTAAAGTGCATGCTGGAATAGGCAGAGAAAAGCGATGGAGAGTAGGCAAATGAAACTCGTTAGGAAAAGACAGAGAAATTGAAATCAGAGTTAAATGACAGCATTTACTGTTAGAATACATGTTGCTTGAGGGAACAGAGGCTTTTATCTGTATTTGTAAGTATCAGTTACAGAACTAGCCCAGCTCAGTAAATAGTCATTTAATTATAACAAGCAGAAGTTCCTGATTATATAAAGATAAAAGATTTGATCTGGGGATGAAAAGGAAGAGAAATAAGGACAAATGAGGTGGATTTTTAAAATGAGTGTCTCACACTAAAATGATATCAGTAGTAGCATGTTTTTCTGCAAATGTAGTAGCCAGGCATTAGTTTTGAGAGTTGCTAGTTAAAATGCAACTTCTCTGGTTAAGGGGGTTTATCCAGAAGGAGACACTAGTTTTGTGTTCTCCCCTCTCCTTACCTGACTAAGGAAGGAGGCAAATCATGGGGTGTTATTTTTAATACAATGAGAAAAAAGAACCTGGTTTATATCATGTTGGAAACAAAAGTAACACCATATGTTGTGCCCACCGAGAGCCATTATGATAATGCATCAGTTAGAAAGTGTATAATTGCTCAGCTCAGAAATGGCACCAAGTCACACAACACTGACATCAGTAAATTTTCTGCAATCAGTGTTTGGTTATTTTTTTTCTCTATCAGCTTAAAAATAAAAATAATAATGATAGTAGAGCTTCTTTTCAACTCATTGAAATATTTATTTTCTTGTAAAGTCTTATTTGTAGGCGTATTCTTATTTGGGCAGATAATCACTGTCTTTGTAATGAAAGATTTTTTAATACATACTCATGACCCTATTTTTTTTCATTGGACTGAGGCTTTGTTTTTTCTGCTTCATTCCAATTTTACCTTCTAGAG
The DNA here is from genome assembly GCF_054177405.1 of Leptonychotes weddellii. Classification (NCBI taxonomy): domain Eukaryota; kingdom Metazoa; phylum Chordata; class Mammalia; order Carnivora; family Phocidae; genus Leptonychotes; species Leptonychotes weddellii. The sequence continues at coordinate 83,557,304 of NC_138371.1, read as the reverse complement.
CATACCCTGCAGTTATCGCTCCCTCTGAAATATTAGTAGAATGTCAATTATCTAAGCTATTTAAATTTTACTCTTTTCTGCCTTGGATAGTCCGTTTTGTTGAGTTCAATCAGGAGACTTTAGCCTAATCCATGGATGAGGGCCAGGAGTCTCTGAGCATCCAAGAATCATATGCATAACTGTATAGGTATTTATTGTTTGTGTACTTTGCTGGAGAGTCAGTTACTTCATTAGACCATAAAAGAGGCTTGGGAACCAAAAAAATCTCAAGCCTTTGAAATCTTCACTATTAATCCTGGAATATAGGTTCTCTCTTACATTGCTTTGCCAAGTCCAACTTAATTTTCCAGTACTTGAACAATGTTTATTTACTACGTGTGCCAGTCATGGTTCTTATTTCCTTTACTTTTTTTTTGCCCCAATTCTATGCATAAATTCTATTGTTATCCCTGTTTTGCAGGTGATAAAACTGAGGGAAAGTTTCATAGAGCTATCGGAGGAAAAGTCAGGCTTCGTACTTAGGCAGTTGGCTTTACAGACCCTCTTAATTACTACACTGTATCAACTGTGTATGTAACATCCCATTATTATATGCAGGTATTAGAGGGTCCACAAACAGATGCTCATTTGTGTTGATGTAGTAGTATTATAGATTTCTAAACAGCAAGTTTGCTATTTCACAGTCTCAAGATTACAGCCAGTGAAAATATATTATCAAACTAATTCCATATGATGTTCATTTATAAGTACTTATTACCCATCTGCATGTGCTTAGCATTGTGCAACAATTCACTTAAATTATCTCATTTAATACTTGCAGTTGCATTTGAGGTAAGTATGGTTATCCCCACTTTATAGATCAGAAAACTAAGGTTCTCAGAGACTAAATAACAAATCTCATCTTATTCATGAAGTGTCAGAAGTACATTCCAACCTGTGTCTCTCTCCCTCAGAGGCTGCATCTCTTAGCTTCTACACTGGGCTGGGTTTACAATTAAACACAATAGACATTGCTAAAACATCTTCTAAAGCTGGGAAGAAAATTTGTAAGAATCAGCCTATTTATTGGCAGTGCAAAGCAGCATCTTATAAGTGGAGACATGAGTGACTACCCCATTTTTTGTTTGAGAAAATTATCATTGTATTTATTGTGCTCTTTCTCTCTGTTTCAGTTCTTACTCTTAGATCCTCTCCTCTGAACTCAAGACTCACATAAACCCCTGCCTTCCTCCTATTACTCCTGGAATGTCCAAGAGGTATCAATAGATATCTCATATTTACATTTCCAAAACTTGACACCTGATGATACATTTAAAACTGCTCCTCCCTCATTCTTCCCACTTCCAATAATGGCAATTTTCTCTTTTCAGGTACCTGGGCCAAAATCATCGGGGTCACTGACTCTGTTTTCACTCATACCCAATATCCAAATTGTTGGCAAATCTCACTGGATCTAGGAGCGTAATATATAAAAAATCCAACCATTTCTCATCACCTCCAAAAGCTAGCTGCTCCAATTTACCATCTTCTGTCACCCAGATTATTGCCATAACCTCCTTACCGTTCTCCCTGTTTCTGCCCTTATGGCCCTATAGTCTATTCTCATCTGTGTGACTAAGTAACCTTATTAAAATGTAAATCAGGTTAAGTCAATCTAATGTTGTGTTGTCCAGTATAAAAGCCACATTTGGCTATTGAAATTGATATGTAAATGAATTGCAATGAAGTAAAGCTTAAAATTCATTTTCTTGTTCATACTAGCCACAGTTCAAATGTTCCTTAGCCACAGATGGTTAGTGGCTACCATATTGGACAATGCAGATATAGAATATGTTCATCGATCCAGAAAGTTATTTCAGACAACTCTACAATGGCTTCCCATCTCATCCCACATGATACGGCACCCTATCTACTTCCCCACCACTCATCCATTCTTATCTTCTTCTATTCTCCCCTTTGCTCACTGAATTCCAATCTCACTGGTTTCCTGGCTAGTTCTTTTTTTTTTTTTTTTTTTTT
>NC_138371.1:83409731-83555185 GCF_054177405.1 Leptonychotes weddellii | reverse complement strand
TAAACAGCAACCCATCCAACTCTTTAACCCTCCTTACTCCTTGTTCTGATTTGTTTTTCATTAGCACTTAGCACCATCTGATATGTGATTTATTTACTTGTGTATTTAACTTTCTTTCTCCCTGCTGTGCACCTCTTAAATTAAGCTACCCAAAGGCAAGAATATTTCTTTATTGCTGCTTTATTCTAAGCATGTAGTATACTTCCTGGCAGAGAAGGGAAATGAGAAGAAGAATAAGTAAAAGCATGAACTTTGTTTTATCACACAGGAATCAGTGGCTGGGACAAGCTGTGGAAAAAGTACGGATCCCGCTTACCTCAGGATGACCTCTGTCAGTATGTCACATCGTCTGACCTCACTCAGATGCTGGATAAATTGGGGATTAAGTATGAGTGTTACGACCTTCTGTCCACCATGGACATATCTGATTGTTTTATTGATGGCAATGAAAATGGAGAACTGCTTTGTGATTTTTTGACAGAAACCTGCAACTTTAATACAACAGCACCACCTGATCTCAAAGCAGAAATTATGAAAGATCTGCAAGAGTCTGAATTCAGTGTAAAGAAAGAGGGAAAGGTTCTTTTTAATAATAGTCTGAGTTTCATAGTGGTTGAGGCATAAATATCAACATGTAAGTGTATTAAAAAATTATATTTTGAATAATGTTGATCATTTATTTCTGTATTAAAATTATAAACACATCTCAATATAAATAGATCATTGTCTCATATATAAAATCTAAAAAATTCCAAGACATTCTCAGATTTCCATGCGAATCATAGAGGATACTGTTAGTCTTATCCCATTCCTTCCCCACATCAAGAGGCCACATTCAGAATAAATACCACATAAGCTAGAAAAATGAGACTACTAAGTTTCACTGGCTTATTGACAAGAAAATCTTTTCCATTTGTTGATTGTACTGGAATTTCCCAAAATATTAATAAAACATGTGCTATGGATTCTTTAAATACTACAAAAGTATATACTTACTTATATGAAAAAGTATATGTTTATTGATTTTTTTCCCTTTTGTGAAGAATTATTTGTCTGTGCACATTCTTTTAGTAGTTTCTATCTTGTTTTAATTGATTACTAAAAATAAGCACCTTAGGATATTACAAAATTATTTGTTATGTGTTCCATTTGTTTCCACTTTGTTTTCTCTTTTATCTTTATTGTTTATCTTTTATCTTTGATTTTATAGTATTTTGCTTGTTTTTTGATATAGTGAAGTTTTTTTCTATTTTATTCAGTCAAATTTTAGGGTTTTTTTCTTTCTTTCTTAATTTCTGGGTTTCTGACACATTTTTAAAGGCCTTCTTAAAACAAGGTTTTAGAATATTTACATGTTTTATTATAAAAAATATAGTTTCACTTAAAAAAATAAATCTTTGATATGTTTGAAATTTACATAAGTGTAGGAATCTGGGAAGATGGCAGAGTAGAAGGACCCTAAGCTCACCTAGTCCCATGGTAACACTCAAATCAGCATAAATAACAGAAAACCACCAAAAGACAGGCAGAAGAAACTCCACAACTAAAGGTAAAGAAGAGGCCACATGGAAGAGGATAGGAAAGATGAAGATGAGGTGGTGAGCTAAAAGGGTCCTGGCTGTCTGCAGTTGGGAGGAGCCAGGGGCATGGAGAAGGGTGAGAAATAGACGGTCACACCAGTGAGCCTGCATGGGGAAGAAGAATCCCCATAACATTTGGCTTTGAAAGCAAGAGGGGCTGAATTTCATGAGTTCTTACAACCAGCATGACTTAAAGACTGGAATTTTAAAAATTAGTAGGTTCTGCTCTGGGAGAGCCCAGTGTGTTACAGGAAACTGAGTCCCTGTCCTTAAAGGAGACAGCACAACAAATAGCCCATGGAGATACAGCATAGAAGCAGCAGTTTGAAAAATGCCTGGGGCATATGGGAGGGAGAATTATTTACTAATCTCAGAACATGTCCCAGAGAAACATATTTCCCTGACAGACTCCTCCAGAAACAAAGGACCTGCCATTTCCATCTCCCACCCATCAGCATAAATGCTTCACCACCTTCAGAAACCAGCAGAGCCCACACTCCTTACCTAACTTGCTTACACTAAGCCCCTCACATCAGCAGATTTGCCCTTCCCAGTCACTTGACTGCACTGCAGTCTCCTCCCTTAGAAGACTGGCATAAATCTTGCCAACACTGAGTCTCCTGTGTGTTTTGTGGGGCCTTGTTCCAAGCAGCAAGTCACCTCCACACACACCTTGTTAAAACTGCACTCCCTACCCATGTGGGCTTTGCAGAGCATCACTGGCCAGGCCTGGTCTTCACAGCAACTGCATGTACCCTATGGAAGAGAACCAGCACCACCTTGTTAAAAGTGGTGCCCCACCCACTACTTTCAAGAGTAGGAGACATAGTTGACTTTCCCAACACACAGAAACAGACATAGAGGGTTAGACAAAATGAGGAGACAGAGGAATATGTTCCAAATGAAAGAACTGGACAAAACCACAGCAAGAGACCTACATGAAATGAATATAAGTAATACGCCTGTCAGAGAATTTAAAGTAATGATCATAAAGATAGTCACTGGACTTGGGAATTGAGTGGATGCATCAGTGAGATCCTTAACAAAGACATAAAAAAGAACCAATCATAGATGAAGAACACAATAAATGAAATTAAAAATACACTAGATGGAATAAATAGTAGGCTAGGGGAAAGAGAAGAAAAAATTATCAACATGGAAGACAGTAATGGAAAGCAATCAAGCTGAGGAGGTAAAAGAAAACAAATATACAAAATGAGAATAGACTTAGGGAACTCAGTGACTCCATCAAGCACAGTAACATTTGCATTATAGGGATCTCTAAGAAAAGAGAGAAAAGGGGGCTGAATATCTATTTGAGGGATTAATAGCTGAAACTTCCTGAATCTGGGGAAGGAAACAAACCCAGATCTAGGAGGCACAGAGATTCCCCCAACAAAATCAACCCAAGAAAGTCCACACAAAGACACATAATAATTAAAATGGCAAAAAGAAGTGATAAAGAAAAAAAAAATTAAAGCAGCAAGAGAAAAGAAGAAAATTACTTACGAGGAAAACTCCATAAGGCTATCAGTGGATTTTTTAGCAGAAATTTTGCAGGCCAGAAGAGAGTGGCATATATGCAAAGTGCTGAATGGAAAAATGTGCAGCCAAGAATATTCTATCCAGAAATGCTAGCATTCAGAATAGAAGTAGGGATAAAGAATTTCTCAGACAAAAACTAAAGGACTTCATGACCACCAAAACATCCCTACAAGAAATGTTAAAAGGGACTGCTGCAGATGACATGATTATATATGTATATAATATATAATATGATAATATATATATATCCTAAAAATCCCACCAAAAAAACTACTGTGACGGATAAATTAATTCAGTAAAGTTGCAGGATACAAAAATCAATGTACAAAAATCTGTTGCATTTCTATACACTAATAATTAAGCAGAAGGAGAAATTAATTCAATTTACAATTACACCAAAACCAATAAAATACCTAGGAATAAACCTAACCAAAGAGGTGAAATACTTGTACTCTGAAACCTATAAAACATTTGATGAAAGAAATTGAAGATGACACAAAGAAATGGAAAGACATTCCATGTGCATGAACTGGAAGAACAAATATTGTTAAAATGTCCATAGTACCCAAAACAATCTATACATTTAGTGCAATCCCTATCAAAATACCAACAGCATTTTTCAAACAATTAGAACAAACAATTCTAAAACTTGTATGGAACCAGACAAGACCCTAAATAGCCAAAGCAATCTTGAAAAAGAAAAACTAAACTGGAAGCATCACAATTCTGGACTTCAAGTTATATTACAAAACACAGTGATCAAAACAGCATGGTATGAAACAGACACATAGATCAATGGAACAGAATAGAAAACCCAGAAATAAACCCATAAGTATATGGTCAATTAATCTTCAACAAAGGAGACAAGAATATGCAATGGGAAAAAGACAGTTTGTTCAAAAAATGGTGTCGGGAAAGCTGGACAGCAACATACAAAAGAATGAAACTGGACCACTTTCTTACACCATACACAAAAATAAACTCAAAATGGATTAAGAATCTAAATGTGAGACCTGAAACCATAAATATCCTAAAACAGAGCACAAGCAGTAACTTCTCTGACATCAGCTATTGCAACATTTTTCTAGATATGTCTCCTGAGGACAAGGAAAATCAAAGTAAAAATAAACTATTGAGACTACATTAAAATAAAAAGCTTCTGAACAACAAAACTGATTGGAAACAACCAACAAGATTAAAAGTCATCCTACTGAATGGGAGAAGATATTTGCAAATGACGTATCTGATAAAGGGTTAGTATCCAAAATATGTAAAGAAATTATACAACTCTACACCAAAAAAAAAAAATTCAATTAAAAAATAAGAAGATATGAACAGATATTTCTCCAAAGAAGACATAGAGATGGCCAACAGACACATGAAAAGATGCTCAACACTTCATCATGAGGGAAATGCAAATCAAAACTACAAAGAGATATTCTTCACACCTATCACAATGGCTAAAAGAAACAGGGGAGCCTGGGTGGCTCAGTTGGTTAAGCGACTGCCTTCGGCTCAGGTCATGATCCTGGAGTCCCGGGATCGAGTCCTGCATCGGGCTCCCTACTCAGCGGGGAGTCTGCTTCTCCCTCTGACCCTCCCCCCTCTCATGTGCTCTCTCTCTCTCATTCTCTCTCTCAAATAAATTAAATCTTTAAAAAAAAAAAAGAAACAAGTTTTGGCAAGGATGTAGAGAAAAAGGAACTGTAGTACACTGTTGGGAATGCAAACTGGTGTACCCACTGTGGAAGACAGTATGGTGTTTCCTCAAAAAGTTTAAAACAGAACTACCCTACAATATAGTAATTGCACTATAGGGTATTTATCCTCAAAATACAAAAACACTAATTCAAAGGGATACATGCACCCCTATGTTTATTGCAGCATTATTTACAATAGTCAAGATATGGAAGCATCCCAAGTGTCCATCAATTGATGAATGGATAAAGAAGAGGTGATTTTATATATATATATATATAATGGGATATTATTTAGCCATAAAAAAGAATGAAATCTTACCACTTGCAACAACATGGATGGAGCTAGAGAGTATAATGCTAAGTGAAATAAGTCAGAGAAAGACAAATAGCTTATGATTTCACTCACATGTGGAATTTAAGAAACAAAGCAAAGGAACAAAGAAAAAAGACCGAGAGAAAGAAAAACCAAGGAAACAGACTCTTAACTATAGAGAACAAATTGATGGTTACCAGAGGGTGAGGGGTTGGGTGAAATAGGTGATGGGGATTAAGAGTACACTTATTATTATGAGCACTGAGTAATGTATAGAGTTACTGAATCACTATACTGTACACCTGAACCTAATATAACACTGTATGTTAACTATATTGGAATTAAAATTTAAAAACTTAAAAAAAAAAGAAATTTACATAAGTGGAAGGAGTTAAAATGAGAACAAAATGTTTACCCTCAAAAAGAGAGGTGGCTATATCAACACAATTTCCTTGGTGGGGGGCAGATTTCCACTGACTTAAAATGCACTTTGTATCATTTACCAAATTTCCAGAAACCCTGAATCTATTTCAACACTCTAGAGTCTCTTATGTTCCTCTGTCTAAGATCTCCTTTAAGACTAAGAGTCATCCTTGGACAGGATTTCCGAGGATTTTTGAAAACTTATTGAATGTGCTTTATTTTATCTTTAATGGCAAACATCTATCATTCTTATAAAAACAGTACATCTCTTTAAATAAGTAAATAATCCAATAATTTATAATTAATAAATGAAGATATATTTAAAGTAAGTAAATAATTACTACTTTTTGTTACATACAGAATAAAAGTTAGGTTTTACTGAAGAGCTCATGAACCCCCATTCTCCCAGTTATGAAGCCTTCAACATAGTGTGGTATTCACTTTCTCATCTTATAGAACTACCACTTAATGCTGCAGGAAATACTTGTAGAGTTAATACCCCTCCCTAATCTCCTAGCTGAGGTCCAGGAAGTATACTGGAGTGCACAGCCTATTTTGCTAACAAAAGACCAAGCCTTGTTGTTCATTATAAGTAAAACTGGCTTGCATTGCCCTCTTTTCTTAGACAACTTCATCAATGTTTTCTGAATTATCAGTGATAACAAATGAAATGACAGTAATCCAATCAGGTTCCTGAATATGAACCCTGAACCATTAATCATATTGATATGTACTACTGACAAAGGAAATCTGAGAGGCAGGCATAATTGATGGATATGGGCCATGACGACCTTGAACAACTTCCCCAAAAGGATAGAAATCAAGACTCTATAGAGGGAATTATGGCCTTCTCTGAAAAGCACACATGCAAAACAAGAATAGAATTAACATGCTACTTACAGATAGAAAAGAATAGCACTCCATAGATGGATATTTATAAAAATGGCCTTTCTTATCCCTATAAACATCGCTTACTAAAAAAAAAAAAAAAGAAAGAAAGAAAAAGAAAAGAAAAAAAGATAAATTCTCTGCTTCAATTTGTTAATGTAATGGGAACACTTGAGCCTTTATATATATATTAAAAAAAAAAAAATCCCCATTAGTACCTACCAGGCAGTGGTGGAAAGTTATATAGGTACAAGGAATGAAACTGCTGACTTTTCAAGTTCACACTTTTGGTTCTGAAAAAAGAGTGTAACATGAATTTGGAATGTTGTTTTATACAAAATTATACATTTCCTAGTGTTTAATAGGGTGCCATGAATACGGATCCTAAGTAATGGGTGTTTAGTGAATTCTTTCTTTCTCAAGCATTCACCTTGTATCTATGTGTTTATATTCTTTTTTTTTTTTTTACCTGTGTGTTTATATTCTTACTGTAAGCATAGCTCAAGAACCCAATAAAATTGATGATTGCCCTTAGTGTTTGTATAAACCTTAACTTATTTAAAGTATTTCTGACACTTTTTTGATTTTGTTGTTAGAGAGTATTTCCAAAATCCAGAGAAGACATTAAGTGGAACACAGTATTACAGGGCCCTGATATTTGCTCATTATAAAAATTGGCAATTTTCTTAATGAAAAATTTTGCCAAACTGGTCAAAAAAAAAAGTAATTATTTCTGGTGTATCTCCATAAAAACAGATTCAAAGATCACAAAGAATACTAGATAATAAGTCTGTGAAACTGCACATACGTAAATGTATATTTAATGTATTTTAAATTTTTGCTTAATAAGAATAGCTTACTCAGAATATTTTGTCATTTTAAAGGCGTATTTAGATGTGTTTACCCCATCAGAATGTTATTTCTAAGGAAATAAGGACTTCTTGCTAAACCCAACAGGGAAATGAATGTATAACATAAAGCCTTGTTAGATGAAGAAGCAAAACCAGACCTCTGGGTTTAAACCCCAGTTCCGTTAGTTATTCACTAAGAGACCTCGGGTAACTGATTTTTCTCTCGATTCTCACATTTCTTCACCTTCAAAATGAATATAATCATCCTTTCTACCTCAGAGGATGGTCATAAGGATTCCAGGAGTTAAGCTACATAAATACACTCATAAAATGGCAGACTCAGGGAATTTCAAAAATATTAGCAATGATTATCATTAATTGCTCATAAAATTTAATATAAAATGCAGAGCAGATAAAAAAATTAAAATTAAAGAAAATTATGACTGAGGCCAGAGAGCTAGTACTTAGAGAAGTCAATCTAATAATTCATAACCTTGACATTTCTAGCCAAAGGTTGACAGGCTCTCTGTGTCTCCTGGAGCCGAGTTGATGCTTCATGAAGCCCACGGTGCCATCAGGGTTGGGCCACTCTAGACCCACTTTGGGATATCTGCCCATCAGATGCTATAAGTGCCTGTGCTCTGTACTGTCTGAAGTGGCCCCATCTCAACCCCATCTGAATAGACCAATGGGTGGGCAGCTAACACAAGGAGGCAACTCACTGGTAGGCCAGAAATTGGAGTGGTTTCTCTTGAAAAATATGAAACGGGTCCTTTTAATTCTTTTCTTAAAAAAATTGAAATTATAGGGGTAACTGCATGGCTCGGTGGGTTAAGCACCTGCTTCCAGCTCAGGTCATGAGCTCAGGGTCCTGATATGGAGCCCTGGGTTGGGCTCCCTGCTCAGTGGGAAGCCTGCTTTTCCCTCTCCCTCTGCCCCTCCCCCCTGCTCATGCTCTCTCTCGCTCTATCTCAAATAAATAAATAAAATCTTTAAAAATTTTTTGAAATTATGAATCAGGGGAGATTTGGCATTTGTACTGTCACTCATTCATGAAATATACCTTCAACCAATATTTATTGTGTGAGGCATTGTTCTAAACAAGAGCAGTACTGCAGTAAAGAAAACTAAGTTCCCAATGCCACTGGCCTGATTTCTAGTGGGAGGGCAGACAGAAAAATAGATCTATGTCAGATAGCTATAGGCACTATTAAGAAAATAAAAGTAGATAAGGAGAAAAGAGTACCAGAGGGTATAATATTAGTTAGAATGGTCAGGGAAGTCTTCTTTAAAGGGGTGGGATTTGAACAGAGGTTTAAATGAAGTGCAAGGGAAGGCATGCAAAGAGCTGAGGGAAGAGAATTTCAGAAAGAAGGACAGGCAAGTACAGAGGCCCTGTTGTGGGAATGAGCTTAACATATTTGAAGGACCTTCAGGAGGCTAGGTGGCTTTCTGTAGTAGCTGAGATGAAAGGTCTTAAGATAGAGTCAATCCAGAGTAGCCATTGTGGGCCATATGGGGGAGGCCCTCATTAGGATGTTAGTTAGAAAGACAGGAATGGAGCACACACAGGAATGAGAGATGCCAGGAATGTAAAACTACATGGCATTTGAATGAGAGATGAGCTTTGGCTATCTCAAGTAATGCTCCTTGCCATTTCCAATCCCTGTCTATGTCTGTCCTAGAAACAAATACCCTTTTCCTCACAGTATCCTCATGGGTATCTACTTGCCACCCAGATGTCCTAGATAGAACAGCATATAACATCTCATTCGATTATTACTTAATTTGAAAGACTGATAATTTTATCCTATTTTGAAGGTAAAGAGGCTGAGGTACTAATAAGTTAAATGATTTAGCCCAGTTCTGAAAGAAAGTTTGTAACAGGGTGTAAGCTAGACTCCATACCTTCTGAATTCACACTATGTGTCTGTACAGTGGGCAAATTAAATTAATATGCTTTTTCATCTTAGATGTAGCTTGTCTTAAAAGGTAAGACTTCATAGAACTAAATTTCTTTTGCTCTCAAAGGTCCATCTGCAAACAGAAGGGGAATGATCTTTTTACAGAAGGGAAGAAGCAGCATCAGAGGCCCAAAGGGTAATATTAAAAAAATGGTAAAATAATACTCTTTCTAAACACTATGCTTCACTAGTAAGTTTGCTTTAACCAAGTCACAAATACCTGGGTTCTCCCAACCATTGCCTTGACTTTTGCCTTTATTTTTCTACCTCTCTTCTTACCAGGTCCCAGGCATTACTAATTTCATGTTTAAATTATCTGTCATTCATATCCTAGCTCCCCTATGATTCATACACCGTGCAATACACATCCATAAAATGCAATCAACTAATGCAGGGTAGTTAAAGCTATGGGTTGTGTAATCCATTTCTCAATGTGATATACGCTGTGAAAATGCAACTGCAGTAAAGGGGTGGGAGTTGATTTAAGAGGCTCCCTGGGCAACAACAGTCACAATTTCCAAATGTGCCAAAAATTCATTAGGGCTCCATGTCAGATTGCCATAATCTCTGTAGCAATGGATTAATAAATACAGTGATGCGTTGTTCTGGAGGCTGCAATGACACATTGTTGATATTCTGTATAAGCAATGTCTTCCCATGATAATATTCTTCTCTTGAAGAATTATCTGTTTCCTGATTTGTCTTAATGATACTTGAAGGACTTTGCAAACAACCTGCCTAGGGTAGAAAATGTTGAAATAAATCATAGGGGCCATCAACTACAGTCCAAGCTTGGTGAGTTCTCCAAAGACATTTGATACAGAAGATGCAGGAAAATGTCAGTACCCCTATTTATGTCCTACAGCTAACTAATTTCATGCTAATTTCATTTCTACACTGTGATTCCTCTCTCTACCTGTGTTGATAGATGGATTTCATGAGTTAATTCTCTAGTTTCCGATGCAGGCAGACTGGACATAAATCCCAGGGTTTTATAAAAGAGACAGTTCTTCCATGCTACTTATTATCAGCACAAGCACATTGCAGCCTTGGCTTATTTATTAAGATATTGCTACCATTCTGCATGCTTTCCAAGAGGTTTAATGTACTTCACAATGGCTTTTAATGGGAGGTGCTTTACAGTTTTTGTGGTTTGTTTAATACTATTTTTATTAGGTTTTTTATTTCTCCAGGTCTGATTGGGAGAATAGTTTGGACTTCTTTCTCATTTTTTAAAAAATACCAAGAAAGCGAGACAAGGAAATGAGCCAGGGATTACTGCTTCAGAAGAAATCTCATGGGACAGATTTGTTTGGGCAAGGTTGGCAACCCATGGGTTTCCCATCTGTGTGTCTTAGGAATGGTGGAGTAAACATTGGCTCCCTGTGTTTTCTTTGGTCTGTCTAATTTATAGATTTCCAGCTTGAAAAAGGGTTGATCATGGAGAAATAAATAAAACAGACCTTAAAGAATTTTAAGGACTCCATGTTAATAATAGTTAATATTTATTGAGGAGTTACAATGTATTAGACACTGTGTTACATTATTTAATCTAATCCTCCTAACAAGCTTATGAATTAGTAACTATTTTTATCTCAATTTCACAAAGAAGAAAGCCAAGGTGTAAATTGCTTGTATCACTTCCCCCACATTCTCACAGCTTGTGGAACCAGAATTCCAACCCACACAGATGAACCCTAGGGACCATGTTCTTAACCACCACATCCTGGCTGCCCTTAATGTTGATCCTTGTTGATTCTCTGTTCCTTTCTCTCCTAACCCTCCAAGCTTCGTTATGGGTATTACCTCCTAGCTGATGAATTTTCATTCTATTTCCCAGGGACTGATCTCCCTTGGTGACTCTGGTACAAAGACAGCACCTGTTCAACTTAGTCAACTTTGATCCTACAATGTACTATCCTCAAAAGGCAACTCCTATATAACTTTGGCCTGCCCTATTGGGCAGGGGAGGACAATTACAGTGAATTGATCTAGTATTTTGGTCTTGTGTAAACATATTATCAGTTATTGAGTATCCATAACAAAAGAGGCTTGGTAATGGCAAATGATAAGGTCTATGTAACTCCAGCTGTCTGGAGAAACGTAAGGTAATGTGCAGAGACTATTTCCCAAAAGCAATGCTCCCTTCTTCTCTGGTAACATAATGTCTAATTTTTAATGAGGTACATGGCTCCCCAGATGAAGACTACATTTCCCATACTCCCTTTGAGCTACATATAGTCATACGACTAAGTTCCAGCCAATGGGATGTGAGAAGAAGCAACACAGTGTGTGGGTTATGCTGACAAAGCAAGAGTTAAGTTCTCCTCTTCCACTTTTTCTCCTTCTGGATGACTAGAATGTGGATGCGGTAGTGTGCTATCTCAGAATGTGCAGAAAAAGCAGCAATGTCATAGGAAATTCAGAGCAAAAGGTGGAAGGAGCTGAGTCTTCATGGAGCAGAGTTAATCACAACAGGGGTGTGTTTATTGCCTATCCTCAGACTGTTACATGAGAGAGAAACAACATTCTACCCTCTGTGTACAATGCTAATTTACTTGGAGTAAGATAATGCCCTAATCCAAGCAGGTTAATCTAATCCAAGTCTTTCCCATCTTTTTCAGAATCTTTTTTCTAATCTGTAAAGTAGACCAAAAAGAACATTGAGAGAATAAGAGAAAAACTTTTGAAAAATACAACACAGTTTATATTGGGTCTAGGAAAGTCAACAGATATTTTTGAGGAAAAAACATTTTTCCCCAAATAGGCCCAAAATATCAAGATGAGAAGTGTACATATTTTATCAATCACTTGGATTCTAATGTTTAATAAGCATGATGTCAAATCTCACCTAGCAGATGAACTAGTCAGTCATGGTATTTTAGTTCTGTTTCAACAATTTACAGAGAAATGAGCATCAACAAATTCTGTAATTGTACCAGTGCACTGCTTTTAAAATTTCAGTGGGCAGAAGAATCACCTGGGGAGATTGTTAGATATGCAAATTTCTTGGTCCTACTCTAGATTTGTGTGTGAGGCCCAGAAATCTGCCTTTTTATCAATCAACCAGGTGATTCTCTGGCTCACTAGAGCCTCAAAAGCTACAAGATATGGAAGCTTGTAAGGAATATTAAAAATAATGATAGCAATACTTATACATATGTTAATCATTCACTGACATATCTAGACCAGTATTTCTCTAAACAATACAAATAAAAATAATATCTAAAATGAATTATGCACTCATTATTTGTCAGGCACTATGCAAATTTTTTGACATTATTTCATTAAATTTTCAAAATAAAAAGGCATTTTTTACTAATCTAATTTTTCAGATGAAAACTCTGAGTTTTGGTAGGTTTAGATGGACTTGTACACAGTCTAAGCTAAGAAGTGGCAGAACTGGGTCTCTTCTCCAGAGTCCAAGAGCTTAATTCTTGGACGCTGAGGCCACTCATCATTCTTAGCACCGTGGTGGGTCAGAGGGAAAAACCACAGTTCAAAATTTATTTTAAGTAAGGACAGGGGTGAGTACCAATGCATTCATTATGTGTATACCTGCCATTTGCAGGATATCATATAGGACCTATAGAAATAATGATTTCAGGGATTAAAAGAAAAGGAAGAACATTAAAAATATATATTCTGATTTTAGGGATCAAGCTTTTTAAAAATTCATCTTTTTGAAAGTCATCTTAGCTTTTTTGCACTCACATACACACACACACATTTTATAGATATAAAATGTTTTCAGTGGGTTCCCAAGACTGTGCCTGCTCTATGTTCATAATTTTAAATTCATTATCACTTAACTCAAAGTCTTTTGGTGAATTATTTCATTTTTTGTAGTTTAATTTTATTGCAGTTTTTGGTTCTATATTTTGTTAAGCTATGGTTTGCATTTTCCAGTTTTGTCTGTTTTTGTCAATATATATATGTGTATAGACTGTGTATATGTGTGTCGTTTGTGTGTTTATGCCACATACACGCACACACACACACATAAATCATTTATATATGTACTTCCACATTTATTATCACAGATGTCAATCTCCATAGTGAGAGGAATCATGATGTGGATTATAAATTCATGTTAACATGAATACTTGTGGGTTTTCTTAATTTAAAAATACTCGCATAAGCTAGACACCAACATATATAAAATCTTAACTGGGTCCTTAATTACAGCAGGAAGTTAAAGAAATTAACATACAAAATGTTACACTTTACTGAAAGACATCAATATATCTCATGCTTTCGTTTTATATCAAGAATTTTTAACCAACAGTACTACTCAGGAGAGAAAAAAGTCTCCATTTTCAATAAAAATAAAAATGCTAAAATGAAATAGATTAATATCTAATTTTATACTTTCATTTATATTATGTGAAAAATTATCTTGAATATTTGTTATGGATGAAGTGGCTTTCTACCAAATTGGGCCTTTTCATAGCAGAAAATGTTAACATAAATTGTAGCATAAATCATTGCCTTGTAGAATACCAGAAGGCGCATATAAAAACCCATATCTTTACTGCACATATTTCCCATTAACCATAATCTATTAGTAATTGAAGTTCATTACAAATTCTTGTAGACTTTATTGCTATCATGCTGCATGACATACCAAACCTGGCTTGCATAACAAGAAGTCCTTGCTGGGAAATATCCTATTAACAATGACAGTGCATTTGTCATTGTGATAATAAACCCAAGAGCTGCCTGTAGACTATAAATTATCAAGGCGCCATTTGTGCTGCCCTGGCTTAAAGTTTTGTCAGTGCTTCCCTTTTAAACCCCTGATTCTCAGTGAGTTGTAACTCAACAATCAGAATCTGCAGTGAGCTGCAACTTTGCGTCCAAGGACTCAGCTCAAGACTCTTTTTGGAACAATTCTTAAGTATGATTTACATTTTCAAAAAGAACAGAGATCTGCTGGCTTGTGCACAATAGTATCGAAGGGAACTGTAAGACACAATCATTTCCCACTAAGAATAATATGTTTAAATCTGGCCCAGATACCTATGGCTATTTAAAATCAGAGTTTTTAGCAGTCCCAGTTTTGTGCCTTAAAAATACATTATTTAATTCTTAGGAGGGTAACAACTAAACTCAAATGTCAGGTATTCAAGATAACCATATATGCCAATTGACTTTTCCTTTCATGCAAGATCCCCCACTCCTACCCTCTTTGGATCAGTAATTTGAAAAATAAAAGAATTTGCATGGAGCAGGGAGAGAAGCATTGGAGAAGCAAAAGTAATATTGAAATAAATAACCACAACCATGCAAATAGATGTAAAGAGGTCTCCTCTCCTCTCCTCTCCTCTTCCAAAAATTGGCTTTGATGCCAGTTTTACCAGTCTATGCCAAGGAGATGGAAGGCAGCAGGACCAGAAAGGCCCTTTTGCATTACAGGGTAACTGATTCCACAATCTTCGATCTTTCTTTCCTCAAAATGGGGTTTTATTTAATTACAGTTACCTGAAAGATCTCCCCAATTCCCAAATTAAGCATTTCCATGGATACAATCACAGTAAATAAGACTCTCAAGTCTTGAGGTTACTGCAGAGAGGGAGTGGTTGACAGCGGCTGACTTTGTTTGGATGCCTGTGCACAGGACTGGATGCTAGGTATAATAGAAAAGTGGCAGTGAATGAGAAGACAGCCTAGCTCTCATAGTGGTTATTGACAGCTAAGAGAGACTAACAAGAAAACAAATATAATACAGGATAAAGTGAGACATAACTGTAAAATTAAGCAGTAGAAATTACTTGAGGGAATATAAAACAATTAATTCTTACTAGACAGTTGAAGATTTCTTGAACAGGACACATTTGAGCAGGAACTTCAAGAATCTCATCTCTGTTTTTCGTTTTCCTTAGAGACTCCTCTCCCATCCCACTACCCAGTGCAATATCCTTTTCTGGGATATGATACAACATGAGGGAAATAATAAATTTCTATTTCAGGAATGACCACTGGCTTGCAGTGGGGAGGACTAATTTATACTTGCCCAACTTCTAATAATGACAAATACAAAATCATAGCCAAAACATAGCGACTGCTTAGAGAGAGAGGCAGCAAGCAAAGCACAGCCAGAAGGAATAAATCTGCTTTTTATTTAAGGGAAACTCTAATATCTAGGTCCATCTAGCCTTCTTCCCATGGGACACTAGGCCTTATGTTTTGCTTAGTCATTAAGTGGGAAAGAGCAGAGCAAATGGGTTCTTTTATTAAATTTATTCCCAAACATCTTTGAAAGAAAAATTGAATAGTCCAGGTGATATCAATGCAATCCGTTGCATAGCAAATTTACTGGGAGAGACTATATGCAAAATCCTATTTCTATGTTTCAGACAGTATGCTAAGCAATACATGTATTTCACTTCATCTCTGCAAATCATGAAGGAGATTTTAATATTTCCACTTTACAGGGGAAACTGATACTTAAGGCAAGTGGTACAGTGGGAGTTCAGACTCGGGTCTGATTGCACAGGCTGTGCCACACTCTAGCCTTGATACACAACTATTGTCTTTGAGCTAATTTCAAGTAATAGCTAGAGCATTGAGACAGCCACTTCCCACCCTCCAAAACTTTGTTCATGTTACTAATTAACTATGCATGCTTCAATATTTCTTTCTTTCTTTTTAGGTCCAAATAATTTGATTGATACTCTTCAGTCATGTCTCATTTAGCTTTACTTCTATTCTCAAGAACTATTCCAAAATATACTCATTTCAAATTTAACTAAAATTTTAAAAAAATGTTATTTCCTCATAAGAATTATTGGTTCCATCAAAGTTACACGATACTCTCTTTGACTTATTTAGAACAAAATCCATAATTCAAGATCCACTTTTCACTTAAAAATACTCCTGGTCTTGGGGCGCCTGGGTGGCTCAGATGTTAAGTGTTTGCCTTCGTCTCAGGTCATGATCCCGGGGTCCTGGGTTTGAGCCCTCCACATTGGGCTCCCTGCTAAGTGGGGAGCCTGCTTCTCTCTCTCCCACTCCCCACTGCTTGTGTTCCCTCTTTCGCTCTCTCTCTCTGTCTGTCAAATAAATAAAATCTTAAAAATAAATACTCCTGGTCCCTACAACAATGAAGCATAAAGAGTTTGCCCATGTCTAGATAAAAGCTCTGCCACCTAAACTTCAAATTCCACAACGTACTCAGAGTCTTTTCTTCCTCTGTTAGCATCTTTGCCATTCGGTGATGGATATCTGTTCCTTCACTTGCTTTCTTTTCAAACTTCATCCCAGTGCTCTAATAAATCACAGATTTTTTTCCTAGCAAGTTTTATGTCCTTTTATAATGGTGAACATGACTTGCATAGTACATGGAGTACTGAAATATTCTGAACAAATGGAGTAAGGTCATTTTGATTCCAAATATTTGCCCAGGCAATAGTTTACCATTTGGAACCAACCTGAAAACCAATGAAAGCATGACGAGCCATCTGCTCATTCCTTCTTTCTCATTCTCAAAAATTTAAAACAATTATTTCCGTTCCTATAGCACCTTTTTTTCCCAAAGAGTTTGGCAATTGTCATGTGTATTATTTCACTTATCAATCCAAGCTTTTCACTAAAATAAAAATAGGTCATTCAGAATAAAGTAAAAACTTACTATGTATCTTATCCAATGGTATCTTCCAAGTTTTCTCCTCATGGGGAACCACACAGTACAAGGATATCAAGTGTCTTACACCAGCCTATGACTTCAATAAGTAGAGATTTCCTCTCCCTACCCTGACCAAGTTCCCATGTCTTTTTTTTTTTTTTTGAGAGAGAGAGAGAGAGCCCACATGAGTGAAGGGGGAGGGGCAGAGGGAGAGAGAGTATCCTAAGCAGGCTCCACGCTCAGGACAGAGCCCACTCAGGACTCTATCTCACGACCCTGAGAGCATGACCTGAGCCAAAATCAAGAGTTGGACACCAAACTGACTGAGCCATCCAGGTGCCCCATGGAATCCTTTTCTGATCACATATTCCATCTGTACCCAGTTTCTAAAACTCTTCAAATATGACTTATAGAACTCCTGGTCCATTATAATGAAAGACAACTTATGTTCTAGACCCTGACTCTTTTTTGAGAATACCACTTCTCCCACAGCCCTTTCAAATAATAGCTGTTAGCCCCTCTGTGTTCTCAGACACTGGGCTTGCAGGAAGGAAAGGTGCCCTCTTACCCCCTTACTGCTCCTTCCTAT
This sequence comes from Leptonychotes weddellii, assembly GCF_054177405.1. NCBI lineage: Eukaryota > Metazoa > Chordata > Mammalia > Carnivora > Phocidae > Leptonychotes > Leptonychotes weddellii. The sequence goes on along the minus strand of NC_138371.1, from coordinate 83,537,705 downwards.
TTTCTCTTCCTTCTCCATGGAAACACTCAGTTTTGAATCTCAAATGATCAGGTGCTTCTACACACCAGTCCTCCTGGCTATAGTTATCAACTCATACTAAGGCCACTTCTTAATTTTTGCAGATTTTTGATCCTGCTTCATTGTCATTTTCTTTTATATCACTATTGCTTCTTGGTGATTTCAATGTCCTTCCAAGCTAATATGATCCTTCTGATACCCTGGCTTCCTAATTTCTTCCTAACTTCCTATGATCTCTTCCCATGATTATACCATAGACTTTGTCATTATCTGATCTATACCCCCTCCATATTCTCTATTTCCAGCATCATACTCTTTGACAACCACCTGCCATCTTTTTAGATCATTCCTTCCATGATCTTCTCTTCACTCTCCCTTTGAACCCATCAGGATACAAAATTCATCCATGATATGTTTAACTTTAGTTTCACTTTTTCTGACCCATCTTGGATTCACTCTTTTTCTTATCCAGCCTTAATTCTGTGACCAATAATTGTAATCCCTCCCTTGCATATATTAATGACTTCTTTGCCCCTCTCTAGCTTCCTCATAGGCCAAAACACATCCCTGGTTAAATCCAACTCTCTGCCTATTCTATGCCTGCAACTGTGCAACTGAACCTGACTAAATAAAAGCATAAAACCATGATACAGCCCACTAATCTCAAGTGGGCTCTTAAGACTAACTGGAAATTATATTTCCATATCCATTTCTTTTCTATCTACTAATGGACTATTTCATACTTGAAACATCAATACTTCTTCCCCATCCTCCTTTCCTACTTGATGATTTGATAAAGCAACCAGAAAAGAACTTCACAAACTCTGACCACATCTACTCACCTACCTCCGTCTGTGCCCATACACTCTGCTTTCTCTCCTGGTACTATGGATGCACTGTCCAGGCTCTTAGATAACTTCTGTCCTAGGTACCAACTCTTCCAGTCTGCTCAAAGACCATGCAGCAGCAATTATCCCCCTTTTTCCCCTGAACCATGATTGTCTCTTCTCTATTAGATCTTTCATATCAACATAATAACTTACCATTTCTGGGGCGCCTGGGTGGCTCAGTTGTTAAGCGCCTGCCTTCGGCTCAGGTCATGGTCCCAGGGTCCTGGGATCGAGCCCCGCATCGGGCTCCCCGCTCGGTGGGAGGCCTGCCTCTCCCCGCTCCACTCCCCCTGCCTGTGCTCCTCTCTCACTGTGTCTCTCTCTGTCAAATAAATAAATAAAATCTTTAAAAAAAAATAAAAAAATAAATAACTTACCATTTCTTCTTTTACAAAAAAAAAAAAAAAAAATTCTTCCTAACTAACTCTACTTCATTCTCTAGCTACCATTTATTTCTGTCTTTCCCTCTATAGAAACTCTCCCGGTATTTTCTATTATATATCTCTCCTCTTATTTTCTATTCTATCATTTATTGACAGGTTATTTCATTCTCCCTTGAGCCCTCTCTGTGTTTTATCTCCAATACTCCACTGATATTGCTCCTTTCAGCATCCCTAGTGACCTCCAGATGGCTAGATCTGATAGTAAGCCCTCAATTCTCACCTTATTCTAGTAGTAGTATTTGACACCTTCTTTCTTCACTTGACTTTCAGGATATCCCCCCTCAAATGTTTTGCGTCACACCTCATTTGCCACTACTTCTAAGGCTTTTGTTATGGTTAATTTTAGTGTCAACTTGACCAGGCTAAAAGATACACAGATAAGTAGTAAAAAATTCTTTCTGAGTGTGTCTGTTAGGGTGTTTTGGAACAGACTGGCATTTCATTTGATAGACTGAGTAAAGAAGATAGCTCCCACCAGTGTGGGTGAGCATCATCCAATCTGTTGAGGGCCTGAATGGAATAAAAAGTCAGAGGAAGGGCTAGTTTGTTCTCTGCTGGTGTTGGGACATCCATCTTCTCCTGCCCTCAGACATCAGTGCTTCTGGTTCTCAGGCCTTCAGACTACAACTAGGACTTATGCCATTGGCTCCTCTGATTTTCAGGCCTTTGGGTTTGGACCAGAACTATATCATTGGCTTTCCTGGGCCTTCAGCTTGCAGACAGCGGATCATGAGACTTCTTAGCTTCCATAATTGCATGAGCTGGCCCCTTATAATAAACCTCTTTCAATGTATCTTTATATCTCTGTGTAAGTCCTATTGGTTCTGTTTCCCTTGAGAACACTAATACAGCTTCTTTTTGAGTTCCTCCTCATTTCCCTGACCTCTTAATTTTGGAGTGACAAGGACTCGATCTTTGGCCTTTTATTTTTCTATCTATGTTCACTTTCATTTCCTTCAGGCTTTAAATTTAATTTAAGTACTCTTGATATGCTGACAACTCTGAAATCTCTCTCTGAATTTTAGATTCACAGAAGCAACTGCCTATGTGGCATCTTTTCTTAAATGTGCAATAGGCTTATCATATTTAATATGTCTAAATACTAAGCTCCTAATCTCCCAAGCCCAACTCAACCTCCTCCATCTCATCTTTGCTCTGTTTCAGTTAATAAGAATGCTGTCCTTCCAGAGACTCTGATCAGAAACTGTGTATTCCTCCTCGAGTCTCCTCTATTATGTCCACCTTATCCAAATATGATGCTGTAAGCCTTTTCCCTCTCTCTGCCTGGATACTCTTTACTCACAAGACCCGTGACTCTTTCTTTTACCTCCTCAGGTCTTTACTTAAATACCATTCTAAGTGAGGCCCTCCCTGACCTTCCTATTTAAAATTTCAACCCTCTACTTCCAACATTTCCTATTTATTTCCCTGTATTATTTTACTCTCTAAAATATATTACCATTTTAATGTATGTATTACTTATATTTTTGCTTATGGTCTATCTCCTCTGTCCCTCACTACTATATTATAAACTCCATAAAGACAAGGTCTTTTTTTTTTTTCTTAGAGAGAGAGAGAGCCCACTTGCATGAGCTGGGGGTGGCAAGGGGCAGAGGGAGAGGGAGAGAGAGAGAGAATATTGAGCAGGTTCTACACTGACGTGGGACGCTATCTCACAACCCTGAGATCATAACCTGAGCTGAAATCAAGAGTCAGATGCTTAACCAACTGAGCCACCCAGCCACCCCCAGAGTATTTTTTTTAATTGCTCATTGCTCTATCCTAGTACCTAAAATAGCATGGAACATAGTAGGTACTTACCAAGAGTTATAGAATGACTAAACAAAACAGCTATCCTTAATGCTTTACAGGACAAACACTGTCACCTTATGAATTATGTGTTAGGACTACAACTTTCAAATAATTGTTTTGAATTTTACACACCCACCAGCCATTCTGAGTGTCACAAGGTTTCTTATCTGGAGAAGACAAGTCTGCTTGTTTTAGTGGCAGGAGTCCATTCCTTCCCCGCTGAGTACAAAGCAATTCTCAGAGGGAAAGCCCAGTACTGTATTCTTGAATGAAAGAAAACTGTGGTTTTGATGTGTTACGGTCTAAATGTGAGTGTTGCTCAGTAGCTTGGTGAGTACTCACCTCCTTCCTTCCTGCAGCATAGCATTTAGGAGCCAGCAACATCTTATTCTTAATCTGAATCATTTCCCACAACACATATACTCCTCACAGCATATTCTCTTCTACATACTATGTTCGTGAGTTTATGCTTGACTCTACCTCACCACAACCACCTTTTGTAAAATCAGCCTCTATCAGTCAGGGCCCAACCAGGAAAACAGAAACCAATCCAAGTATGTAAAACAAACACAGGGAATTGGTTCCAAAGTTGTATAGGGGCAGGGAGCATTCTATAAAGCCACTCAGTACAGAGGGAAGCAACAGAGATGAGCAACAACAGGAGGCCCCTACAATCCCAAGTTGGAAGGGACAAGAGAGGAGTGTTGTCACTGGAGCCCTGGGGAGGGAGGCATTCCATGTAAGCTGGAGCCAAGTTGGTCATTGCAAGATTTGCTGAAGACACAGAGGATAAGCAGCTGATATTGGAAACCCTACCATAGGCAGAGAAGTGGCACCTTCTCCCTTCTTCCCACCAACCTCCAACCTTCCATCAGTGCCCTCCTTGTCCAAACCCATCCATAAGTGTGTGCCTGTGGACACAGCATGGACTCTGGAAAACACAGCCTATGGGGGTTAGTCAACCTTCCCCTGTCACTGCCTCCTTACACTTTGTGCCAGAGCAGAGCAAGGGAAAAGCAGAGAAATAAATTTCAGGGCAAGCAGCTCCATGAATAGGCACACAAGATGTGATTTTGTTCATTTCTAGCTGTCAGAAGTTAATTTCCCCAAAATATCTGAAGATGCATATGGCGGGGGGTCTTTAGGATATGAAGTAGGGCCAAGCTTGCTTACTTTTAACAGGCTGGGATGAGATGGGGGGCTTTTATCAGAGGGGAACTGGCAGGAACATTGTGAGAAGAAGGAGTGAGAGGGGAACTGCCTCCCATGCTCTGAGGCTGTTTCAGGTCCCACAGGGGCCATCTCCTTTGCTTTTAAGGGGAACATGAACTGAGAGACAGGTCTGGTCTGGAATATGGGCACCCATTTCCCATGCCATTCCAGGGTTCATAGTTGTTTGCAAACTTTCTTCCCATGACCAGGGCTTTGATTTTTAAGAATCCATAAACTCTCAAAAGGACATAGTTCTAAAAGATTATATTTTACAGGCTATAATTACATAAGTCCCAAATTAGGTAGTAAACACAGGACATTCTTTACAAGAAGTTAGATAACAAAAAGGAACTGTACACTGAGCAGAACCACCTGATTTTCTGGAGGGAACTATTTACACTTTTTAAATTTAAATGCAAACAATAGAATGTGTATCTATACTATTCCTTGAAGTAACATATTATCACACAGCCACTTTCCATTCAGTTAAAGTCAGTGTTGATCAAGCAAAGCATTTGATGTTTGACAACACAGCACATCCCCGACCAGGAATTGTCATGAATCAGTGGCAAAAAGATGAACACTGGGTGAGAGAAACCAGACCCAATTCATATCCCAGCTTTTCCCCTTACTGTTTGGAAATCATTGAAGAAGCTGGCTAATCAAAGTATATTTCTTCATCAGTAATGATTAAAATTTATATTTACTGAATGCTTCCTATTTGCCAAGTACCTAAGTACCTCATATACATTAACTAATTTAATCCCCAGAAACCTATTATTGGCTTCATTTTACAGAAACAGAGAAAGGTTAAATAATTGTATAAGCTCAAATAGATAAAAAAGAGCAGAACTAAGGTGGTTTTTATATGTTGTATACCACAAAAGGTGTCCCATCTAAGGGTCTGCCATTCCCATTATAGTCATGGTAGATTTGTATATTGAATAGGATGATTTTCCGGAACATGGCAGTACGGTGTTTTATTCTAACAAAATCAGTATATTCTGACACTTTTGACAGATGGAGGTAAAACATTTTTTAAGAAGTGCACCTTTTTCAAGTATGCACAAATTTGCCATATAGGCAGCCAGCAAATGCATTGAGTAGAACCAGGATACAGATCTGGGCAGTCAGGCTCCAGGGAGATGCTAGAAGTATGTTAGAAGGATGTGTGATTTCAAGTTAAATTGCAAAAACAAAATAAGGTACCATACATAAAGGATAAACATTTGTCGTTGCCACATAGTTTTCAGGGAAGAAGAAACTATCTATGTACTAATGCAGAATTATAATGCTCCTTTGTTTCTAGATATTTTACCAGAACTCACAGACCTTCATTTTTAGGCCTGGGCACTTCATTTGTTATGGAAGACCAGTGATTTCCTACCCTTATTTCAGATCTTGCCAGTTCCCAAAAAAGGTCCAACATTCACTTACGTTGATAATAAACCTGACAGTCTCCACAGACGTCTTTTGAAGTACCTTTCCCCTCATTCCTTTTTAGAATAATTTTCTCCTCATTCCTCTTTTTCTTTTCACTAGTTCTGGAGAAACTTGGGGAAAAAAATTCAGAGCTGGGCTTTGTCTTACAGAAGATAAGGACAATGTGTGTCGTGTGTGTGTTAAATTTATTAAATTGTCTATATACATTTTCCTCTTGACCTTTTTCCAAGCATCCAATCACAGCATTTTCACCTGTACTGACCCTGACAAAATCATTACTGACACATAAGGAGCCCCTCAAGGAAGCTAGATGTCTTCTCATCAGGTGGCTGAGCTTCCAGAGTAGAATCCTCAGTTCTTCTGGACAGACACCCTTCCTCTGGTTTTGTTTTGTTGCAAAACTTATTTTTCACTCTGATCATGAAAATACACATTAATTAGTTGGAGAAACAATATGTGTTGACAAAGGAAAGTATTGATGAGAGGAAGTTCACTACTTTTACTACAAAGAAGATTCTGGCAGGATGGTCTGCTAACATATTATTATAATAATAATTCTTATAATAAGTAGGATGTACTAGTCCCCCAATAACAGAGACATTTTTCCAGTCAGTTCTCTTTTTTTCTGCCTCATGTAAAGACAGAGCTATTATTGTGGTTCTCTGAATCCCCAGGGGGATGCAAGAGTAGCTGAAGTAAGACAACGTTGGTAAGACCCAAACCTGCCTGATGAGTGCAAGGGCCTCTTACCTTGTAGAACTACATAGACAGTTTTATGTTGATCAGCTCCTCTGGGGAAAGCAGGTGAGAAGATGAATGACTTGGGAAGAATTTACCAAGAATTGGGGTAGAAAAAAAAGTACTCAAAAGTTTAAATACTACATTTTAAACAAAAGTCCCAGGGGGTAACTGTGGGAGGTTGTAAATCCCTGATACTGACTGGTTTCTGAGACCCTTCAAATCCTAAATAAAGATTATAATCTAAATATCAGTTCCCTCCAGGTCCTAAAGCTGAGAATAGTGTACTATACTCCAAATTCTAAATCAAAGTGTTAGATCTTTGAGGTTGCCTGTACAAGAGGATTGGATAAAATTGATTCTGCCATCTATTGCCAACTCACCTCTTGATTATAAAGAGCAGAAAGCAAGAGAGGCCTGGAAGTAAAGAGTGATGGACAGGGTGTTGTCAGCAAGCAGCTCAGGCTATAAGGGAGAAGATTATTTCATCCTCAGAAAGTTTAATCCTCAGAAAGAGAAGTCTGGAAGACATAGGGTCTGACATCTTACCACTCATGGCTGAAAGTCTTCAGGCAACCTTTGAGTAACCTTTGGTAGCAGGTTTCATTGGAAAGTATTTGCTATGGTCTAAATGTGCCTACCCCCTCAAATTCATACGTTGAAACCAATCCACAATGTGATGGTGTTTGGAGGTAAAGCTCTTGGGAGGTAATTGGGTCATGAGGGAAGAGCCCTCATGAATGGGATTAATGCCCTTGTAAAAGAGTTCGCAGAGAGCTCCCTTGCCCCTTCTGTCATGTGAGGATATACTGAGTAGGTGGCCATCAATGAGGAAGAAGGCTCTCACCAGACACCAAATTGGCCAGCACCATGATCTTGGACTTCCCAGCTTCCAAATCTGTGAAAAATAAATGTTTGGTGTTTTTAAGCCATCCAGTTGGTATTTTTGTTATAGCATCCTGAATGGGCTGAGACCATCCTGTGTACCTTTGCTTTGGCAGTACAAAGCTGAATCATTGTCCCTGCTCCATATATATTCTCTGCAAAAGGGATCTGTAAATCATGTTATCTCAAAAGGGGATTACTCAAAGGAGTGAGATGACCCCAAGATGGTTGTTTGGGGGAGTAGGTTGTAAGAAGCCAGGAGTTGAAGTAGGTGCAATCAACCAGTACCTAAGGTATTAACTGTGTCAGATAACTGAAGATTGGAAGTCCCGAACTTGAGAAAGAATTAGCAGTCAGGCCTACAGCACATAGAAGGCCTGATGCGGGGTTACAATGACTCAAGTGAATTAAGTCCTTTTATATCTCACCTAGCTCTGGCTTTGTTCCAATTCTGAAGGTTCAGGGAGCCTACACCTGGGGGAAGAGGAAGGGAATGCAAGCTAAGGGGAATAGTAAAGAAGCTGATCTTGCCCTTTTTGTCCAATGCAGTCTTTCTAGCCTGAGGCAGGCCCAAGCTGGGAGAGCTAAAAGGCTTCAAATAGCATAAGTCAAAGAAACTAAAGTGTAGATGCTTCACTGGATTTTAATTTTAGTATCTGAGTGGAATAGAAGCTATGGGATTATCCATTGTGGGAAGATAATGAGTCAAAGGATCAAGGTTAATAGAAAGTTGTTTTCTGCTTTCATATACCCAAATCCGGCTCATTCAATAGTCAGGATTTTAGAGAAAAAATAACCTTGCCGATTGTGATCAGTGCTGTCAATGAGCTAAGCAGGTCAGGAGAGGCCTCTCTCAGACAAGTGTCCTTGAATCTGAGGCCTGAGTGGTGAGGAGGAGCCAACCAAAGAGATCTGAAAGAGCATTCTCACCTGAGAAAACAGTAAGAATGAAGGCCATGAGACAGAAGCCTTTAATAATCTAGGCATGGACCAAAGGGCAGCATCAAAAACAGAGAAAAGAGGCCTCTGGTAAGGTTGGCATTGGAAGCAGAAGCCTAATTCTGAAGTGCCTTTTAGATTTTGGTCTTGAGTTTGAAATTAATTATAAAGGCAATAAGAAGCTATTAAAGGATTTGAAGGTGATCAGATTTGTACTAAAAACAACACCACCACCACCAACAACAAAGAAAGAAAATGACTCTGGCTTCTGTGAGGAAAATGTATGCTGGTGAGTTAAGGTTGACGGAGGATCACCTGCTGGAAGCATTTTACCAGTGTAGGTAAAGATATGATGTCACCTTGGCCTAGTTATAAGCGGAATTGGCTGAGATGTGGGTGGATTTCAGATATAAGTTGTAGGTAGAACTTAGGCCACACACTGATGAGAGGGTCAATTAAGAATCTTTAGTGGAGGGCGCCTGGGTGGCTCAGTTGGTTGGGCGGCTGTCTTCGGCTCAGGTCATGATCCTGGAGTCCCTGGATCGAGTCCCGCATCGGGCTCCCTGCTCGGCGGGGAGTCTGTTTCTCCCTCTGACCCTCCCCCACTCTCATGTGCTCTCTCTCATTCTCTCTCCCTCAAATAAATAAATAAAATTAAAAAAAAAAAAGAGAATCTTTAGTGGATGCTATTCGTGCCCTGCTATTACCTGCTTCAGTGGTAGATATATCCATTTCCCAGCTGCCATGAGTGTTAGCTGCTAATTGCTCACAGCTACTACCTTCTCTGGAGAATTTTCACAAGTTAAACAGTAACTGCAGTACTCAGAAATTTATGTCCTCCAATATCCCACTTGTGATGATCCAGAAACCTGACATGTGGTTATAAAAGGCCAGCATCCTTGCCTCAAGGTGAAAACAACTTAGTGTACAATTTGTACTCCAGAGTTTCCCAGTGAGATCATGCTGGAGCTAGTCTCACTGAGCTCTTTTCCTCAGTCCTCTCCTGTTTTCCTCCCCCCTTTCCCTGAGGGCACTCACTAAATAAGTCACTTGACTATCACTAAAACAATATCAGTACAATAAATCGCTTGAGAATCCCTGTCTGAGGCTCTGCTTCTAGGGAACCCAAACTGAGAGAGGATTTAATTTTGAACATGTTACTTTTGATATGAATTTGAGGCATCCCAGTGGTAATGTTAAGTAGGTAGGTTGATACATGACTCAACCTTGGAGAGATGGAGTGTTTGGACATCAGTAGCATATGAATGGTATTAATAGCCAGAGAAATGGATGAAGTCTCCAAACAGGTGTAGTATAAGAAAGTCTAGGACTGAGCCCTGAGATTGACAACATTTAGAGGTAGAAGATGAAGATCCTGAAAAAGAGGAAATATGATATCTTGGAATCTGAAGAAACTGTACTTTTATGCCTAGATTTGGGGGTTATAATGGGGTTCTACTTTATGATTTCATGGGAAGTATTAGACTCCCTAGTGACCTTGACTGTCTCTTTCACTATACAACATGGAGAAAATTCAAGAAATGTGATTTTCTGTTACAGATCTTTTAATCATTGATACCTGCAAACTGACGCTTTGAGTCTTCATAATGCTAGGTAAGGTTATTTCATGTTAACTGCACAATTAACTCATGTCATCAATGAAGCTTTTTTCATTTGAATTAAGTTCCCAGTCCCTTTAAAATTAGAATTTTCCTCATTTGCTGAAGTCTTCCAATTACTTTCTAAGTTGAATTAGTAGTGCACTAAACTTTTATTTCCAGAGAAATGAGTTCAAGTAGAGGTCATCCATGCAAATGAGTTGAGTGATCTCAAACTAGTATTTAACTGTGTCTTTAAGTTCTATCTATATTGGTTTATTTTTAAAGACAAATGAAAGGTGAGAATATAGATCTTGTGTATTTATTTAAAGAGAGATTTCTGAAAATGACTGTATTTTCATCTAAATCTTCAGCACCCATCATGTAACTTATCAGGGAGCAAACTTTATGGCAGGCCAGAGAATCCCAAGATGAAGAGACAACAAGCCAAAGAGATGGGTCTAGCAACAAAGATGCTCTGAGTTAAAGATGCCATGGAAATTTTATCTATATAAATTATTAAAGTTTAAACTAAATTATAAGGTAATGAATTCTTATTATGAAAAAGCTCAAAGTTTTCAATTCTCATTTAATCTTTCCTGCAATGCTTTCAGTTAAGTAGTATTTTTTTCAACTTAATGATGGTCCAAATAAAAAAAAAAAATCCAAGCAACTTGTTTAAGAAAGCAAAGCTAATAAATGGTAGATTAGGATTCTAATCTAGGTCCCTCTGATTCCAAGGTTCATACTTTTTCTCCCATACCAAGATCGACCATGAAGATCCAGCTTATTATCCTTAGATGTTCCAAGTGTCTTCAGTGTTGCAAAAGAAATGAACTCCAGAAGATAAGATTCAGGGGAGAAGTGAATTCTATATGTCTAGTCTTTGACTCTTTCCCCATGGGAACGCCTCCCAGTGGGTCATCACTCATTGATCCTTGTACTTCTTTTTGTCCCTGTAATGTAAAGATTGCATTCCTCTTTGTCTTGAAGCACAGTTTATTTAGACATAATATTTTTCCAAGGAATTTACAAAATATGTTGGGGATGTGGGTAGGGGCTGATACCAAGTGAAGGTATAAAATATATAACTTTTCTGTGTCTATTTGTATCCCTCTTTTGCATAAGGGTTGAAGCAGCTTTGGACAAAAGGGAATAGAATTCTGACCTCCAGAGCTCTATACTCAGAGATACAACAGATTGCCTGAAAAACAGGAATTATGTTGAAGATGAGATTGCAGAAAAGGAAAACAGGATTCTGAGAGTAGGGAGGCTGGACATCTGCTTGAGCTTCCCCACCAAGGTTGAAATTGTTGGAGGCCATTAGTGAGTCTGAAAAATGTGTGTTAGTTGGTACCAGAACTTTATTACCAATATCTGGTCTGGTAAGCACTGAATTGCTGCAACCCCTGGGAGCTTGGGTTATCTAACTGAGGACCCAGCTATGGATTACACAGGTGATGCATCATTCTTTTGCCTTATTCAAATACAGTGATGCTTTTCTCTTTTTACTACAAAGGGGCAATGATGAGGACTCTAGACCTAAGATGCAGGGCAAAACAGGTGGCATTCTCCAATACTATAACATTCACAAATGTTAGATGCAGTAGTGGGTTTCCCAAGAACTTAAGTGGAGGCCAATATTTATGAAGTCCAGCTGCTAGTTGCCTTGGAATATCCCTCTTAAAATTAGTCTCAAGGGGGTTCTGATTTCCTACTTAACTAACAAGTCTTTAAAATGTGTAAGATTCACTGTGTTAATCAACTCACTGCCATGTCCTACTCCTACTTGGGGATTTACAGAAATATTTGAGCCAGGGTGGTTCTAGGAAGACTGTGCTCACTGCAAATAAGCAGGGTAAAAGTTCAGAGCTATTCAGACTTGGATGTTAATATTAAAATAATCATATCTGTACTCAGAATATGGAATATTTTACATCGCTGTTACAATCGATGTCCGGTAAAAGTCCTTTCACCCAAGCTTATTATGAACTAGGACAATCTTACCTAAATTCCATTATACCGTTAACTTTTATGCATCCATTCAGGTCATAGTTTACTTAAAATTTTTAACTTATCATTCTATGCTACTAAAGGAATATATCTTCTAAAGCCAGTTCACTGTAGTTTCAAAATATATTTTAGTAGTGGACTGAATGGTGGTCCCCACAAAGATATACCCATGCCTTAATCACCAGAACCTGTGAATATGACTTTATTTGGAAAAAGGGTCTTGGCAGATGTAAGTAGGTTAAGGAGCTCAATCCAGTGATATCATTGGATTATTTAGGTGTACCTTAAGTCCAATGGCAAATGTCCTTATAACACCTTACAGCAGGAGGAAACAAAGAGAAGAAGGCCATACGAATACAGAGGTTGGGGTTATGCAGTCACTAGCCAAGGAACCCATGGAGCCAGCAGAAACTGGAAAAGGCAAGGAAAGATTATCTTCTAGAGCCTTCAGAGAAAGCCAAGTGCTGCCAACATCTTGATTTTAGACTCTGGCCTCCAGAACTGTGAGACAATAAATTCCTACTGTTGAAAGCCACTAAGTTCATGGTAATTTGTCACAGTGGCCACAGGAAACAAATACAATTAGTAGCAGCACTGAAACTATACAATAACTATAACACAAATATTGTAAAAAGTGAGATACATACTCTAAGAGTATGGTTACTGAATAAGAGGTAAGGTTATTCAACACCTACTAACATTTTGGGAGCATTTTGTGCTGAGAACTATCCCCAGTTTCTCTGTAATTTCAAACCTATAGAACCATACAAAATGGGTGAGACCATCCTGATTTTACAGCTGATGAAACTGAGGCTCAAAAAGGTTAAGATTTTTTTCCTGAAGACCACTGCAAGAAAGTAAGAGAGTGGGGATTTGTGTCTAACTTCAAAACCTTTGCTCTTTCTAATATATCATTCATCCTGTTCCACATGGGGATCATTGCTTTTAGACCATCTCAAAATTACAGTAAACTGGTAGAATAGCTGGAGATAGTACAACACAAATGTTGGCTGACAGAGACTTAATGTCATTAAAAACACTATAATTATCATCTTACAGTTTTAAAATATTTCTTTGGGGATCTTGATTCTCTTCCTAGAAAAAGGCTATCCATGAGCTATTGGTGAATCACATTTACATCCTCCTTTGCTCAATATCCTCAGCAAGATTTTTAGAAGCTAAAAATCACGCATGAGACTGACAGTTCACTCCTAACTATTATCAAAAAAATCAACAAAAATTATATTTGTTGAATATGAACTAAGAGTATAGGTGGGTTAGATGAAGTTTGGCAAGGTCTGACCTAAATTCTTAGCAAATTTTGGGGAGGATTCCAAAAGTTTCCATGCTTCTCATGGCCAGAAGTTTATGTCTGCATGAGCAATTATGCCCCCTGCGCCAAACCTCTTAGAATGATAACTTTAAGAAAAGAAAATCATATTGTAACCATCCCCTAGAAGTTATTCTTAAATTGCTGATATACTCCTAGCTCTTTCCTTGGACAGAGTGAACAAACTGCTGAGATTGTGAACATTTGTTATTGTCATAGCAGAAGGTAAACTATTTTCATAAATATGCAAATATCTCCTACTGGGCTTCTATAATATTTCCAGCAACTGTGCTGCAGCGTATGTCTATTTCAAATCTGATGATATTAAAAAGGAGGAGAAAGTGCAGAGCGTGCAGCTTGGAAATATCTCTGCCCAGGAAAGCTAGCAATTAGAGCAAGGGATAGGCGAGCAGCCTGGGATAATGAACAGTACCAAGGTAACCTGCTTAATTTGATCTTCCTCCAAGTCTGAGGGTGTTGTAAAGGAATGGGCTTTGTTTCTGTAGGGGAATATAGTGAAACACAGGCAATCTCTTTATGATATCACTGCTTATGGACTCAGAGGTTTGTATTATTTCAAGAAAAGTAATACTTAATCTAAGACAAGAGCCCCTTATCATACTGTTTGTTTGCTTGTTGCGGGGGGGTGGGGAGACTTTCTCTCCACCATTCTGTGAGCTTAGGGAAGTCAGGGACCCTTGACAACAGCCCCTTGGAATGTCCATATACCCTCCCATGCTGTCAAAGTAAAGGAGGCTCTCCTTAAGCATGGGTTAAATGAATGAGTGACTAAAAGAGAGGGAAAGATAGATATAATGATAAGAGCAAAGGTTTTTCAATCAAACAAGACTAGGATTAAGTCCTTGCTCTACCAGCTACTTGATCTCAAAAAAGTTCATAATGTCTCTGAGCCTCCGTTTTCTCATCCGAAACTACTAGACACTGGGCCTGGCTTATATTAGGCATTCAATTCATGGCAGCTGTTATTAAGTTCTCAAGATAATAAGCTCCATAGCTGACCCTGGGAGAGTAGGCCTAGTAAGGGATTTATTTTTTTTAGAAAAGGTATTTTTGAGCCCCCATGGTATGACAGATGCTGTGCCTGGCTCTTGAGATACACAGATAAAACACTATGGTTTCTACTTTCACCACAAAGTGGAAAGATATATACTTAATAATAATAAGTGTAAAATGTATTATCTATTATTATAAAAATGTTATTGTTAGTATTAAAATATGATGGACATTTTAACAGCCATGCACAAGAGTCAGTGGGAACATATTATAAAGAATGTCAGAGAAGACAAGACAGGGAGACAGGAATAGTTTTATAGGGAGGTAGTTAAACTTATTAGTGATCCCTGAAATTACATAATAATAATAGGAAGTTTTGGAAATGGGCTGAGTTGAAGGTCACAGAGTATTTCAGGGATAATAACTAGCCATTGCCAAGACACTGAAGCAATTACCAGTGTTTCTAGAAGGGCTGTAAAAATCTCCTTGACCCCAAATCTTTCCCCAACAATTGGTTCCTTCTTTTGAACACTGCCCTGTCCTCTACCTGGGAAGGTAGAACACAAAGCGTATGAGGCTGCAGTGTGCATGGGTGGTTTAGACACAGTTTTCTGTGAAGACAATTCCCCCAGGCAAGCCTAGGTGAACATAAGGCAAAGCAAACTAGGTTCCATGACACATTCCAGTTTTTCATAAATTTGTCTAAAGTAGACTGACTGAATTTTTAACATTTAGAGCAATACATATTTAAGGGAAATATTCATAGCTTCCTATGCCATTTCCAGGCACAAATGTTTCAGGTCCCTAGCTCTTTTTAAAAGAGCTGCTGCCTTTTCTCTTCCTACATCCACATGCATATTTGGAGGAGAGCTCTGCCAGGAACTGGGACCTCCCAAGGCAGATCTCTGTTACTTTGTACTCCCTAATCCCAACTTCCCCTTCTGATTCTGTAAATATTCAAAAGTCCTCTTTTTTATGTAGATATTTGTGAATAGCTCACCCTAAAACAGAGCTTCAGAAATGATAGAAAATTTGAGCATAAATATTAGTGGGAAAGTATCTTAATGTGATGTGAATTGGGGCAGTTTCTCATTAACAGAGCATGTCACCAATCCTTATCCAAATTGTATCTCATGGGGTCCTAGAGTGTCCCCGGAAATGTTCTCAGGTGCTGCCATATGTCTTCAGGAACAAATAGATCTCTAGTCTCCTCATCTCCATCTCAAGCAAAATGACTTCACTTACCTGTATTTATATTGAGCTTTTAGGCAATATTCTGTTTAAGGAAAATGTTTCTGCCACTTCAAAAATTTGAAAAACATTGATCTAGAGAAGTGGTCCTCAAACTTGAACAGGTATCTGAGTCACCTGAAGGACTATTTAAAACACAGATTGCTCTGTCCTACCCTTAGTTTCTGATTCAGTAGATATGGAATGGGGCTGGAGAATCTGCATTTTTAACAAGTTCCAGATGATGCTGATACTACTGATCTGGTAATCACACTTTAAGAAAGAATGATCTAGGGAGACAAAACTGACTTGGGAGGAAGGGGCCCTAGATTCCAGGCTTAGATATATTACTAACTAGTAGTAAAAATTTTGAGGAAATCATTCTCCCTCTCTGAGCTTTAGGTTCTACAACTATAAAATTGGAAAGGATGGGGAAGGGTGTACTTTTTCAGATGCTAGTGATAGAGAAAACAACTCAGATTGGCTAACAAAATGGAATTGGTTGGTTTGTGAACTTGGAAAGTCCATGTATAAATGTTCAAATTTATACATTGCTGGACACAGGTTCTCTAACAATGTCATCAGGATGCTGTGCCTCTCCACGTCTGGGTCTGTCTTCATCTTCAGGCAGGCTCTCCCTCATGATGGCAACAGAACCACCAGCAATGCCATACATATATTTTACTGACTTAGCAACCTTAGACAGTATCTCTTTTCAATAGTTTGAGCCAAAAGTATGAAGGCTGATGCTCATTTCTTGGAATGCGCCAATTTGGGGCTCTGTTGACCAGACCAAGGATGTGTACAAATTCATGGAACTAAAGGGTAGGGTAGACACAGCTCAGGCCACAGGGATGGAAAGTGGGGGAGATCTGATTCCATGAAGTTACACCAAGGTGTTGCACTCAGAAGAGCCAGGAATGGTGAGACAAAGTCAAAAGACAACTCAAGGGTGAGTAAATCAGATCAATGTTTCTCAGAATCTTTTTTTAACCTATGGACCAGCAACCAAGAACACTTTGTAAAACTTTCCTCAAAGGGGTTTCAAGTCATTGCAGGTTATTTTTCCTATTTTGTAATATAAAGTTATGTTGACCATTTTATGTACTTTTAAAATATCACTCCCTCCTCCAGGCTTGTAACACCCTAGATGGGAGCAGGGCAGGTGTTATCAGTGAGTAAGCAGAGGTTTTGGAGTTAGCCAGACCTGAGTTTGAATACCAGCAACACCACAGACTATTTCCCTTGACCTTCCCATCTTTGTGGATATCAGTACCTACCTTCTAGGGTGATGGTAGGCATCCAGTTAGGTGATGTCTGGAAAGTACCTGCCTTACTCAAAAGACTCAACAGGTTACAACTATTTTTATTATTACTGCCAAACTTGATGGGGCTTTTTTGGTCAAAATAGTCTAGACACCAGCTAGAAGCTTTAGTCTGTGGTCAGTCAGATCCAGATAGCCAATTAAAGTCATCAATTTGCCAGACTCAGGTTTTTTTTTCCCCCCCAACTCTCAGCAAGTCCTGAAATCTTTTTAATAAGGATTCTGAAGCATTTCTGGGAGTTTATAAAATAAGGCAGAAAGTAGCCTGGATGAGATGAGCATAAAAAGTGGAAAACAAAGAGAACCTGGAATCAGTGGGAAACTTCATTTTCTTTAATTAGCATATTTAAGTGAAGTTTAGAAGCTGCTTCTTCCCTGAAACATTGCATTTTATTAAAAGCTGTTTAGAGCTCATAACCATTCTGCTGATTTTCTCAAAACACGTTCTCCTTATAGGCCGGTGCTAAACTGTGCATATGAAATGAGCTCAGCTTAATGTTGTGTTAAAAGAATTTGGTCTCTAGAGCTGTCTCTCTTCTTAATAATATGTAATCATACTCCATCTATTTAGTTTTCATTTAACTTGCCCCATGCAGGCAATGAATCCAGTTTAATTAAATGTGCCTTTAAATAGTTGAACGGCACTCATTTGCACCTAGCAAGCCTCCCTTTCATCCTATTAAGACCCCCCTCAAGATATAAAACCCAATAAAGAAGTCATGTAAAAAGTGTGTCTGATAATGCAAAGGAAGTCTGATATTTCCTCTGTACTTTAGTGAAACTTGCAGTAGCTTTTGGGCAGTGTCACAGCTGAATAGAACCAGTGTGCGGCCTCTTGGATTGTGGAGTGGTTATTTGGATCACTCCTCATAAACAGCACATTTGGAAATGAGCTAGTGACCCTTTGGGTTGGAGTCGGCCATGCCCAAAGTGAGGCCCTACTGAGATACTAGACAGCTGCCTATGGCGGCTCTCAGAGAGCCTCTGAAGTAGGCATGGCCAATGCCTTTGGTCATATTCACCAGGGACACAGGGTGGGAGAGGCTGCAGTTTCTCCCATTATAAGATTTGAAAAAGGGCAGGGAAGTTGGTCCTAAAAATTGAGAGAGGATAGTTAGGTGGTATTTTCCAGTCAAGAAAGGATAACATTAAAGAATTGTTAAATAATCATCCTAATCAGAGCCCCTCAGTTAAAGAATGGATTTCTATTCAACCTAGTGCTTCATTATTCATGCACTTAACACATTATTTATGTGTTATGTGCCAATTGCTAGCCCCCTACTGACCAGGGACACGACAAAAAACAAAGCAAAGTCCTTTTTCTCTTTAAACTTACATTCTAGTTGAGGGAGACAGAAAATAAACAAAAACAAGGAAAGAACAAATAAATACATGGTGTTGGGTGCTAAGAAGAAAGAAAATAAGTCATATTAAAGAGTAGTGAGATTAAAGGGGTGGGGAGTTGCAGGGTAGTGTGGACATAGTGTCAGAGAAGACCTGTCTTATTAGACACTTTTGTAGGATCAGATTTGACACACCCTTGTGAGCTAAGTCCAGTGCTGGGCGTTTTCACATAGTATATTAGTGATGAGGGTTGCTTCAAGTGTTTTTTTTTTTTTTTAAGATTTTATTTATTTATTTGACAGAGAGAGACACAACGAGAGAGGGAACACAGCAGAGGGAGTGGGAGAGGGAGAAGCAGGCTTCCTGCGGAGCAGGGAGCCCGATGCGGGGCTCAATCCCAGGACCCTGGGATCATGACCTGAGCCAAAGGCAGACACTTAATGACTGGGCCATCCAGGCACCCTTGCTTCAAGTGTTTTAAGCAAGAAAGTGACATGATCATACCAGACCTTTAGAGACTGTAGAGAACAGACAGCAGGGAGGGGGTTGGGGGGATGGGGTATCAGGGTGATGGGTATTAAGGAGGGCATGTGTGGTGATGAGCACTGGGTTATATGCAACTAATGAATCGTTGAACACTACATGGAAAACTAATGATGTATTATATGTTGGCTAATTGAACATAATAAAATATATATATAGTTTTACTACCAATTTAAAAAAAATGAAATGCCATCTTTGTGATATACTATATTTTGTTTCTTGACTGCTTAATTTATTATATCTTGCCATTAACAACCTATATTAATTACTGTAGCTTCATATCATGTTTGTAAATCTACCTTATTAGTCTGTTTCCAAAATTTCTTTGTTATACATAAACATTCATTTTTGCAGATAAATCTTAGGAGGAACTTTTCAAGTTCTAAAGTAAAATTCCATTGGTATTCTATTAAGTTTTTTTATTAAAATTGTATTAAATCAATAAAATAAATTAAAATTGCCAGATTTACAATAAAAAAAAAAGGAGACAAGTAGAAGTAGAAAGACCATGTAGATGATTGTTACAATGTTCTAGGTGGAAACAATGGTGGTGTAGGTACGACAAAGGAGATGAAGAGAAAGCAACAGACACAGGTATGGTGTGATGGCTGAATGGACAGGACTTGGTCATGGATTAAATGTGGGAAATGAGGGAAAGGGAAGGGACTTCCAGTTTTGTGAGTTAAGTAATGGCATATTACCTATAGGTAATAAAAGAGTGTGCATAATGAGAATACCTATGGAAGCACATTCCAGGAGGACAGCTGAAGTAAAGCACATAAAGTGAAAAGGGATGGAGGTGAGGTCAGAGTGGTGCGGGGAGTAGGATGGGGCAGATCAAGTCAGGTTTTGAAAATCTTTTTTCAAGAATTAGGTGCTTTCTCTGAGATGGGAAGCCACTGGAGGGTTCTCAGCAGAGGTTGCTGCAGGGAGGCAGGGTAGAGGAAGCAGGAAGAGCAATTGTTGCCATCAGGTAATGGATGACAGCAGCTTGCATCAGGTAGTTTTGGTTTACATGGTGAGAAAAGGTCACATTCTGGAAATATTTTGAAGCTACAGTTGATGTAATTTGCTGTTAATTTGGATGCTATGTATAAGGGAAACAGAGAAGTTAAGGATGCCTAGATAGATGATTCTGGAAGCTAACTGTGAAAAGGAGTTGAAAATAGGGAGCATTGGCTGGATGGAGATGGGTGGTGGGTTCAAGAACATGTCTGGATGCTAATTAAAAGAATCCACTAAGGGATAATAATTCAAACATAAGAGGAAGAAATATAACTGATATAGAGGGGACCATGGGAAAGTGAGATGGGAACTAGAGACCTGGGAGGCTGAATATTGGTAAAGGAAACTTCTCCTTTTAAAGCAGAAGAGATGATGAAGAGAATTGGTTTTTATGTAGAAAATTTGATAAATTTGGTAGCAGGAAGGTGGAGATCCCATTTCATGGTTTCTGTTTTATCTTCGTGATATGAGGCAAGGTTTTCAAAGGTTAGTGAAATTGAGTACATGGGAAGTTATGAAGAGAGTGGAGAATATATGAATGATATTTTAAAGCAAATACAAGAATTTTCCTAGTAGCACAGCCAAGTTAGAATGTTAAGCACTTTTGAAAGCTCCGCTGAAATCTGGGATCACAAATTTATAATCACACTAATCTGCCTGGCTTTGTGATTTTTCTGCAGCAATACTCATCTGTTCAGATGCAAGCATGGAAAAGACAAATATTAAGATCTACCCAGGAGTGTAGTTTTGCCAGACAGGTTGGATGAGAAGAGGGAGGGGCAAGTGAGTTTTTGCAGGAGCATGATTATTATAATGTGTCATGGAACATATACTGGATAAGGAGATACCTGAAGACAGGGAGGTGTGATATATCAAATTTGGATGTGACAATGGATTGCTGTATCAGTGAAGTCAGTGGTGTACTGTGGTGGACACATGCCTGACTATGTCAACTGGAAAGAAGTGAAGAGTTCTGGTAGAAGAAAGCAAACTATGCTTTTGTGACTTCTGAGTAGATTATCTATTAGAGATGATACAGATATGAAAGGTATTGTGGAAATGGGTGGTTGAAGTGCAATGGGAGTGAAGGTCATTTGAAATGAAGAGATAACTCAAGGAAGTAAGAGATCAATGAACTGTAGAAATCAAGTATTGTTTTGGAAGTTTTCTGGAGTAGGGTCAAAGTTGAGGTGGAAAATGAACAAGCATGTAAAATATTTACTGAGGGGTGCCTGGGTGGCTCAGTCAGGTTAAGCATCTGACTTTAGCTCAGGTCATGATCTCAGGGTCCTGGGAACAAGCGCCACATCGGGCTCCCTGCTCAGCGGGTCTTGAGCAGGGAGCCCGCTTCTCTCTCTCCCTCTACCCCTCCCCTCACTTGTGCTCTCTCTCATGCTCTCTCTCTCTCTCTCTCAAATAAATAAATAAAAATCTTTAAAAAATAAAAATAAAGTATTTACTGAATGGGGGATTATGTCTCAACATTGGTAAAGGATCAGTAGGATGGTACAGAAGGATTCTGTCCTCCTCAAAGAAAAATGGAATGTTCTGGAATTACCTCTACGGAGAAAGGGAGATAATAATTCTACCTCCTATTCCTATTAGGAGATAAAGCCACCCTTCTCTTCAGTAGGCTACAGGAAATGAAGTTCATACAAAAACAAATAGATGGAGGGACCTTTGCAAGGCATGCTGAGGGTGAGTGGATTTTGCCAATTAGGGTCATGTGTTCCAGAGGAATGGTGGAAGGGTTTGGGAAAAGGGAGTGTGGAAATTTAGCCTCAGTGTTGGGGAGTGGGGTGGGTGTGAAAGATAATGTGATTGGTGGGTTGTTATGCCTATATTTCAACATCGAAGTATGATGGTGTGATGTGATGGTAGGAGCCTCCCTACTGATGGAGGATATTAGAACTAATAGTATCTCTCTGTGGCCTGGAGGTAAGGCCCAGTGTGTTATAAGGGGTCATCTTTACTTCCCAACCTGCTGGTATTAGAAGCTTCGGTGAGTATAATCATGGCTTGCAACAATGGGAGAGCTCAAAATAAATGGCTCTTCTCTGGTGAGGATAGGCAGTTGACTCTTGGGCACAGGGCTGGAGCTTCCTCTTCGAGTCCAGCTTGGGTGGTGTAAGTGGAAGATGAGCCCCTCATATGAAAACTATCACTAAATTGCTCTAACTTCAAGAAACTGTCAGAGGCCAATACAAGTTGTAAGGTGGCAAAAATGATCTCTCTTTGGAAATACTTTCAGCCAGAGAGGGCACAGCCTGGGCACACTCAATGGTTATGAATGTTCTGGTGACCTGTGTGTGTGCGCAATGTCATTTATCTTTCTCTGCAGTCTTCTGACACAGCCAAATTCCTTCTCCTTGTTAGTCAAGAATCTTCATGTGGAAAACTCATGTGGAACAGAACATAGGTCCATAGGAAAATCTGTTCTGAAAAATAGTTGCATTTTGTACTTCTCAGATCAAAGATCATAAGGGAAGAAAGATGAAACTTTTTAATCACTGGGAGAGGCGGACTAATGAGTCACCCATTTCAGTAACTGCAAGGCGGAAAGCACCTCCCCTCACTCTTTCCACCCTGGACAGTGAAGTGCCAGCAATACAACAGCCCTGAGCAGAACAGGAAATATTCATCATAAGAGCTACACATTCTCTACTTCAGTTGCCAACTCCTTATAGGCTCATACTGGAACTCTATTGAATGTGTAACATTTTGATTTAGACTTAGCAGTGGGGAAAGATGAAGAAGAAAGTGAAAATGAACTTTTCTCCTTCTATTCACAGACTGAAATATCATCTAAGTTCTGATTTGGAATGACTAATATGGCAATCAGGGGAGAGTGAGAACCTTGCAGGAGGATCTTTGGATTGTTCTTGGAGTTAAAGGGTAAATTGGAAAGAGGAGAATAGTTTTTGGACATATCTGCAGAATTGGAATGGAGACCATGCACACTTTCTTGGAATCAGGTTCTAGAAATTGAGTTCTTTTTATTTATTTATTTATTTATTTATTTATTTATTTATTTAAGACAGAACGAGAGAGAGAACACATGAGAGGGGGGAGGGTCAGAGGGAGAAGCAGGTTCCTTGCTGAGCAGGGAGCCCGATGCAGGACTCGATCCAGGGACTCCAGGATCATGACCTGAGCCAAAGGCAGTCGCTTAACCAACTGAGCCACCCAGGCACCCCTAGAAATTGAGTTCTACAGATTTTGAACTTACTCTCTGTACTGCACACAGATTTTTAAACTGAGTCTCAGAGAAAGAAGGAACAATCAGGATATAGAGACAATTAATTGAATTAAAGTGCAATTTTGACCCAAGGACCTTAAGCAGAACAATAGGTTACTCAAATATTCCGTACTATCAAAGAAATGAAACAGGAGAAGGCAGGTGATTATTGGCCTATTATCACGTCATCAATGCCCCATCAAGATGTATTTTAGTAGACCATAAATTTACTGCAAAATAGTACTATATGACAGGTATTTTTAAGTCAAAATAAATCAATAAAACGTCAAAGACCACTGATGAAATAATGGAATAGATTAATAAGAATGTAATATACAGATCACGTCCTTGGACTGAGCATTTGCTTAGATATTTCTCACTTATACTCATGAGTCTGGAGTCTTTCAGTGTCTAAATCCTGACTCCAACACTTACTATGTGATATTGGACATGTCACTTAACCTACATTTCTATCATCATCTGTAAAATGGGAATAATGAAAACAGTGATCCCAGAGAGCTGCCATGGTGATTACTGTATAATATGGATTAAGTGGTTGGTACAATGTCTGGCACGGTGTCAGTCCTTAACAGTTTCAATAACTGTTGGTATAAGTGAGAGAAAGTGAACCTTAGTCATTGAGGTGATGTGTGAGTAGGATATAAACCAGGACAGATGGTTATAGGGCCATCTATAAATATAAATGGCCAAGGTGAAGTAGGGACTTGGCAGTATATACCGTTCTCACTCAGAACAGCAATGAAACTAAGATTTCTTGCTCAAAAAGCAGAAAAACAGTTTCATTAAAAGTACTAAATACGAAGTTTTTTACCTTTCTTCCACGTATGTCCTTTGCTCAAGTATATGCTCAATTATCCCACAGGACTTCACTTACAAAACACACAAAAGATTAAATTTAATAATTTAATTTGAAACTTAATATTTCAAGACAGCAACAGTAGAGCATTAAACCAAGTGTTGGGTTCTTCTGAGGTCCTGCTCTCACTGCTCCATAGTAATCAGTCAATGGTTGGAAATGGAGATCAGTAAGAATTAATTAGAACTTTTCAAATATAATGGGAATATGTCAGAATCTCAGGCATTTTTCCTCTGGACAGACCATCTGGGGTGTATTTTCTAGTTAGTTGAATATAGCTCGATTATCAACCAGTCTCACTTATTGTGGTATGCAAAGCCTACTTACACACAGAGGTATCCAGAGAAAACTATACACTAAGTTATTTAGTATATTTTGCTCCAAATAAGCTGCCAAATACAATTTTAAAACTAGATATAGATTCTCAAGAAGCACCCCAGGTCTAACCTGTGCCCTCAAAATTGGATTAATAGAATTCACTCATAGGATTTGCTTGCCTAAACCATATGGAACCCTGATTGCTAATTTGGGAACTTTATTAAATAATGGATTAAGATTCAAAAGGAATGCTTCAGGGAGTGGCTAGTAATAGTTTGGTCAAATGAGACAATTAATACAGCACAGGGTTATCTATAGGGTCTGAGTGGGATTCCTATCCCACTGCCCAGCTCATAATCAGTAGGGCAAAGAAAACAAGTCCACATAGACTAAATGGCCAAGAACAGATGAAGAGCAAGCTGATGGTATAGTAATTAGGAACAAAGCCAAAGCAGGATTCACAGATTGCCAATGTTAAAGAGAGGCAAAGACGTGCTGGATTCTGAAAAATGGACTTATTGGGACAGGTTTTTTATCAGCATGTATTTTTAAACTAGGATTGGGGATGATGGTAATAAAGAAAATATTAGCCCCATATCTGGGTTTGTTTATAGATATAGTAAAATATTTGCAAAGTCCCCTTTCCCTTTTCATATAATAATTAACATTGGAATTGTGTTATTTTCTAATATGGCTGTTAAAAACTGCAAAGTAATCATTTTGAAAAGTAGAGCTTGTAAAAAAGTTGGCCTGATGCCTAGAGGGAAAGCAAACGATCTGTCTTTGAGTAGATCCTTAGATAGGTTTTGATCAGGGCCAGGTGGTACCAGAAGAGACATGATTTCAGTCTCACTTCTACTGTTTACTATGTGTGACCTTTGTTGGGTCTCACTTCTTCACTGGCCTTCAGGATACTTCTCTGTCAAATGGAATGACTGGACAATTTCCAAGTTTCTTCCAGGTCAAACATTCAGTAATCCTTCCCTTAAAAGGACTCTGTGAGACAGTGGAAGAATAAATAACAACTAGAACTTACTCTGGTGTGAGGCTGTTATACGTGGACACGTGAAATCACCTATGCTTATGCTTTATACAGCTATGTATTTCCCTATCAAAGCTTCACAGTCTTCTCCATGGCCTTTCCAAGTATATTGGCACATGTGGTCAATTGCCATAACAGTAAAAACATAATTACAGT
The DNA here is from genome assembly GCF_054177405.1 of Leptonychotes weddellii. Taxonomy (NCBI): domain Eukaryota; kingdom Metazoa; phylum Chordata; class Mammalia; order Carnivora; family Phocidae; genus Leptonychotes; species Leptonychotes weddellii. The sequence goes on along the minus strand of NC_138371.1, from coordinate 83,512,292 downwards.
TTTAAATATTGTAATCATCATGTAAGTTTGATGACACGCTTTATTTCTTCAAATTAAAATAAAAACAGATCAACCCCCCAGAGCAAGTTGAGAAGAGAGTTGGCCATCCTTGTCAGTTGGATTTCCACATCCAAAGAAGAAGAGGCTGGCTTTCTAATCAGTCTGTTGCAGCTTCTGTACCTATGGTTTTTCACCACTAAAAGATGTCACTGAGGAATTTGGCTGATGATGTCCAGCACTGCAGGTTTTCAGTAGGCCAGCTTCCATCAATGATCTTTCAAAGTAACTCCACTTTTTGGTGCTAAATTCAACCCAAATATACCCTACTTGGTTCCTGAGATCAGCTCTCTTAGCTCACTGTCATCCTTCTCTGAAGGATCAAGAAAGCTTTGTTGTCTTCTTTTTTTCCCATGAAACAGAGGATTATTCCCACCTCTCTTCTAGACCACGAGTCCTTATTTGACTGCCTTTTTCAAGGGTTGTTATGTGTATCGTCGTAGGGAACCCTTCCCTATACCTAAGAGGTGTGCAATATGGTTTCAGAAACTCCTTATAAAAATAAATAAGTTACATGAGAAGACAAATTATTCTATTAAAATCCTTTATCCTTTATGTCTAATTAATAATAATAATAATAATAATAGGTAATCTGAGCATTTACTTGATAGTGTTGATGTTTCTCATTTTAGGGAAGAAAACTTAAGGTATCTTATCTACGACATTTAAGAACTGGGATTTGAAGGCAATTTTGGCATCAGGGCCTGAACTTATAATACCTGGAGGCACAAATAGAATGATATATTTTAGCAAGGCCCACAGTGTCTAGTATAGTCATGGCATCTGGTGAGGGAAAGAATGTAATAGAAGATAAAAAGATAATTTAGTTTAATTTTAGAAGGATTTGATGATCAGACCATTATCTTATTTGAACATGAGAACCCTTAACACTGTACTTCGGTGAGGGCAAGGAGAGAACTTTACCATGGTACACCATTTTTAAATATCAAGACACATGGGTGCCCCAGGTAAGCTGATAACTTGATGCACCTTCAAAAATATTTGCTTTTAGTATATATTCAACACTTAAAAAGGAAAGGCAGATCACTATGTGAAGAATGTTGAATAAAGGGAACCCACAGTGGAATTGCTTGGCCTTGCATGTATTTTTCTGAGTTCTGGCTCCAAGCTTGCTTGTAAGATAAAAAATGAAAAAGAAAACCTTTCCATCAATTTGAAAAAGAAAGAAAAAGCCTCATATTTATTGGCATCAATCATTATTCAATCAAGTCTTTAAAGGGTCTCATTCTTCCTCCGAGGCTCTAATAGCATCCTAGACACTTGTCGTGTTTCCTGGTTCCCTAAGACTTTTCCAATACTACCCTAAAGGAAGGCCAGAGAACTGGCTTTGTCAGCTTCTTGCATCTGGAATTCAGGTATGTTACCTGGGCTCCACCAACTGGACGAAACTTTGCAAACTGTAATAGAAAGTAAATAGTGGTAAAAGCAAAAACTACACAGTATCCGTTTTTTTTTTTTCTGTTGTTGTTGCTGTTGTGTTGCAAGATTAAAGGAGAAACATCCAGCATTTGGGGTCTGTGGTGGCTGTGATGGTTTAGAAGAGGCATCAGTACAGGCAGCAAGATAATTGCAGAAGCGATGAGGTTGTGATGCACAAGTGGCGGTGATGCAAATCATTTTACCTGCTGTGCATTGGCCTCAGCTGCAGTTTTCTCACAGACCAGTATTACAGTGTGGTTTTGGGGCATTGCTCGGAGCATTCCGTCTCCAGCTTGCTTTCAGTGATTCTGTGATCTGCTAAATATCTTTTTAATAAATTCCTTTTCTGCTTAATCATCGTGAGCCAGCTTCTGCTGCTTGGAACTACAATTCTCATCTGGTACACTGTGTCCTTTCTTTTCAGATAAACTCAATTTTCTTCACCTTGTTACATATTCAGTGATGTTTTCAATCCTCAGTTGATGGTTTGACAGCTCATATGGATGGGTGCCTCAGGCAGTCGTTGTGCCAACCTGCTATTGAATCTGGAATTGCATATTAGAAGGAGAAACTCCAGGAGGACATCCAGGGAGTGGTGAGAGAGCATATATAGATCATTGTGTGGCAGAAAAATGGGAAAGATCACTAACATGGAAGTTTAACTCTGAGACTGAAAATATTAGGCTCCGATTCATAATTTGTCTTGGACTAGTCTTAAGTACAGGTGTAGGAACATTTAAATTGTCAGTTGCTCCCATCTCTGAGTTCCCATAGCACGTGGTACTTGTTTTTATTATAACACATCACATGCTGTACTACAATTATCAATTCACTTGTCTGTCTCTACCACTAGAATGAAGCTAGAACCATGACATCACTGTGTGTACATCTAGTACTGATTGTTGGACTTCATGGGAGGCCTAGTAAAAAGTGTTTCATTCCCACTCCCCAAATTATGTACAAATTGATAGATAAGATAAAGGAGTAACAACAAACACTAACATAGCATTTGCCTAAGCACTTTCCATTAACTCTTTCAATCTATAGCAATTCTATAAAAGTAAATACAGGTATTCTCCCATTTTACACAAAGGGAAACTGGGAAATAGAGAAGTTAAGTAGTTTCATAAAAGTCATCTAGCTTATAAATAGAAGTCTTTCTAGGGTCTACAACAAGGCAGAGAGAGCTCAAAATATCAACTTTTTCAGTGATAGAGGTGATAGAGGTAGTGGTTTAAGTGAAAAGCAACAGTAGGTTTCATAATACTGTACCCCAATCTTGAACAGCATGAGAAAACTTTGCTCCCCAAGCAAAGTCTTAAGCACTAAGCTTAGCTCATGGCCATGAGCAGAGAAGAATACATGTTCTCTGAAAGCAGAGAGAACCCAAAAAGAGAGCAAAGAAGGGACTGAGCGTCCTGGTTCCTCTCCCTATCTCATCAATCTAATCACTCACTCCATCTGTCTTAGAGAGGAGGAAGTAGGATGGGAGGGGAGAAGCCAGAACATTACACTGATGTTGCTTCCTTTGGAAACATTAATCAGTATAAAGGATGCTTTCCAATCAACATTCCCAAGACCTTGTTTCTCTTAACCCATTTGGCTTACCCTTAAATATATGGTTAAAAATAGTATGGATGTCTCCTTGGGGAAGGAGATGGGCAGCCCATTAGGGTCATCTGATTCTACCTTAATAAAGCTCTCCCCCATACCAATCACTCCTTCATGGAGGACACTCCTGAGGTTGCTGATGACAGTATAGATGTTTCTTCACTGAAGTAGAGGATTAACTAAACTAATTCCAAGGCTACTGTAGACAATTGAAATCTGTCTGACTATTTTCCTAATCCTGCATTCTGTTCAAACACATTGCCTCATATAATTCACCAGGAAACTTAAAATTAATCCAATAATAAAATTTCCAATACCTGAACATGAATCTCCTTCCAGTATCAAATTCCTTGGTAGAAAATAAAGTCTATAGATTAAATTTACCTGAAAATTCAAGTTCAAATACATCAAAATTCAAAGTAATTAAATAGGTGATGGAGATTAAGGAGTCCATTTGTGATCAGCACCAGGTGATGTATGGAAGTATTGAATCACTATATTGTACACCATATTGTCAACTGGTTAACGAGTTAACTAACTGAAATTTGAATAAAACCTTTTAAAAAGTAAAATGAATATTCTTTAAATAGGAAAAAATGTCCAAAATCAAATGTTCTTGAACTTGGGTATGAAAATCCCAAAGAAAGTGAAGTCTTTTTTGTATTCAGCTCTTAGTTGAAGATGTTTTTTCAAAGCCTGAACAGAGTTTGGCTCCTGTAGAAGCTATAGTCTGTGCTGACCACTAGAATACAGTTCCTTTGGACCACAGGAATTTAATTACTTCCACATCAAGACTGTCATGTACCTCACTTTTTAAAGAGTTCAAAGATTAGTACATAAAAGTTTATTCTAGTACTGCTGCAAACCTAGAAATGTAGAAATGAAGACAATTCCCAGTCCCCAAACCCTCATCCAAAGGAAAAAAAACCCAGAACTTAGGACTGCCAAAGAATACAGAAAAGATACCATGATATTTGAAAGAAATGATTATATGGGGAACATTTAGTTTCAGCTCCAAATGTCAATTAGGCTTAGCCTGTTAAGACCATCCCCTATTCAGCTGAGAGATCTTTTTAAACAACGGTTAATTTAGGCACTGTACCTAATTTAGGGAACTCCACCTACAGGTTCTGTCTCTTATCCCAGAAAGCACTGTTTGATATACTGTCTTTTGAAGTTTAGAAATTTGCAATGTAGCAGTCCAAACATTGGGTCTTTTTCAAGGTATCACTCTTTTCCATTCAGTGTATTTAAACTTTCCTAATTTCAATTTCTCCTTGATCCCTGTGTCTGTGACATCCTGGACCTCTACTGGGTATGGCTCTTTCTCGAATCATCTTTCCACATTCTCATGGTGTCAGGCATTCTTACCCCAAGCCTTGATGTCTGTTAACAAAGCCCCTTGCTATAGAAGTGATTAGACCTATGAAAGCTGCCTCCTAGAGAAATTTTTTCCCTTTCCCTACCTTGGTGTCAGTAGGACCAACACCCTAGAACAGGAGCTGCTTTTACCGTTTCTGAAATTGGTACATGGGGGTCCTGTGAGGACCAAAATCTCTGACTTGTGCTGTTCAAATACAGTAAAATACAGAAAAGTCTTGGTAATTAAACTAATCTGGAGTCAATCTGAGGCCAATTTGTGTGTTTTTCTGGGGGTGGAAGTGGTAATATAGAGCTTGGGAGGCAATTGGTACTGGCAGCATTATCTTTTCTACTAGAGATACCTGGCTCAGAGGAAAGTTAGTTATGAGCTAGGACTAGAAAAAATTGGGCCTCTTATCATGAGGCTGGGAGGCAGAAGTCTGACTCAATTACAGTTTCAGAAGGAGGAAGGTAAAGACCTGTAGTTATGGAGTACCTTCTATAGGTCAGGCCTGCACTAGGCCTGGAACAACCACAAAGATAGAGTAGCAGGCACTGTTCTTTCTTTAGGCCTTGTGGATAGGGGAGATTTGATTGTCTTAATTCTTGCCTCTTCCTTTTTTTTGTTGTTGCTGTTTGGATGTTTTCATGGGTCTCACTTATACCAGAGGGAAATAGCCTTCATTAAAGTCCATATTTCTGATCAGAGGAGGCAAGATGGCAGAAGAGTAGGGAACCTCGTTTCATCTGGTCCCTTGAATTTAGCTGGATAACAATCAAAACATTCTGAACACCCATTAATTCAGTCTGAGATGTAAGAAAATATATCTGGAACTCTATAAGTAGAAAAGTGACTGCTTTTTGCGAGGTAGGAGATGCAGAGACATGAATCTGAGGGGAGATACTGGAAGATAAATGGAGGGGGGAGTGATATAGCCCTGAGGGCAAAATCAGAACCCTTAGAAATCTGCTCCAGTGAGAGACATCCCTGTCTGAAAAGGCCTCAAGGGCTGAAAAGGGCAGAATTCTAGGTGGGTCAGTGTGGTCTCAGGATCCCAGGAGTCACAGAACTAATGGGGGAGCCTGAGCTGGTAGAGTGCCAAAGCAGTGGAGTGGGAAAACTGGTTACAGTCAGGAAACCCAGGAGGGGACTCTCAGCTCAGGTTGCCATAAACCATGAGCCAGCCAATAATGTGACTGCTCTCCACCTGAGCACCCTGAAAAGGACTAGAACGGGTGGACCATCATCCATCCCCGGGAGGGGTGAAACAGGTGTGCCCACAACCGGGCAATAGCTCTCAGGGTGGCAGCCCTGAAAAGGGCAGTAGGGCAATACTCAGCCATCCCCTGGGAGCAGCGGAGAAGGTAAATGCAGGAGCCCACAACTGCTCTCAGCACTAGGGCACACAAAGGGCAATAACACAGGTCCTGAGGACACACCCCCATGCCCCGAGGATTGCTGTGGGCATGCACTGCAGGAGTCTGCAGAGTTTGGTGCACACAAAAGTGAAAACTGTTTGTCCCAGAGGGTTTACTGAAGAGGGGAGACCATGATCTTTCAGTTTTGGGGCTGGAGATCGGGGCATGGCCATTTTTATTGTGATCCTCTAAAGAGGTGTGGAAAGCCTTCAGGGAACAAAAGTTAGACAGAGGATCAGCTTACACTGAGCCCAGCCCCCTGGCAAGTGGCAGTTCAACTCTGCCCAGGCAAAGAAGCCTGAGAAGCAGCACAGTGGGACCCTCTCCCAAAAGACAAACAGGAAGAACAGGTGCACAACTAGTTTACAGATCCCACAAGACTGTAAAACTCCAGCACTAGAGGAAAATAGTATATAAAACTCGAGGTTTTTTCTCATGATTTGTTTATCTTTCAGTCTAAAATTTTCCATTTTTTTTCTTTTTTCCATTTCAACTAGTTTCTTATTTTATCAACTCTTTGTTCTTAAGTCACTTTTCAACTTTGATTTTTTTATATCTACATTTTAGAGATATATGCTTCATTTTTTGGCCTTTTTTCATTCTATTCGATTTTATTTTTGTATATTTATAAATTTTGCTTTCTTTGCAATTTTGGGATTTAGTGTCTTCTAACATACAGACCAAAATTCAATCAGGAACAAGTGGATCACCCTGCTTTGTCCACCCTGTGAGATTATAGTCTCTCCCCTCCACTTTTCTTTTCCTTTTTCTTTTGTTTTGTTTGTGTTTGCTTTTCTGTTTTGATTTCCCATGGCTTCAGATTTGTCTAGTGTGTATTTTGATTGGATCATGGTTGATATTGTTGATTCTGCTCCCTCACTTACCCATTCTTCTCTGGGCAAAATGACTAGAAGGAGGAATTCACAACAAAATAAAGAACCAGAGGTAATGTTCTCTGCCATAGATCTAATGGATATGGATATAAGTAAGATGTCAGAGATGGAATTCAGGATAACAATTACAAAGTTAATAACTGGGCTTGAAAAAAGCATAAAAGACAGTAGAGAATCTCTTAGTGCAGCAATGAGATCTAATCAGGCAAAACTAAAAAATGTTATAACTGAGATGCAGTCTAAATTGGCTCTAACAGCTAAGGTGAATGAGGCAGGAGAGAGAGTAAGTGATCTAGAAGAGAGGCTGAAGGAAAAGATGCAAATTTTAGAGAAAAAGAGAGAATCGTGAGAGCAGCTCAAGACAAAAGGCTCCTTACCTACAGAGGGAGGAACATCAAACTAACATCACACCTGGCCACAGAAACCTGGCATGCCAGAAAGGACTGGCATGATATATTCAGGGTAATAAGTAAGAAGAACATGCAGCCAAGAATACTTTATCCAACAAGGCTGCCATTCAGAATGGAAGGAGAGATAAACAACTTCAAGGACAGACAGAAACTGAAAGAATATGTGACCACCAAGCCAGCCCTGCAAGAACTATTAAGGGGGATCCTGTAAACAAAGAGAGAGCCCAAGAGTAACACAGACCAAAAAGAAACAGAGACACTCTACAGAAACAGGGTCTTTACGGGCAATGCAATGGCACTAAATTCATATCTCTCAATAGTTACTCTGAATGTAAATGGGCTAAATGCTCCAATCAAAAGAAACAAGGTATCAGATTGGATAAAAAAGCAAGACCATCCATATGCTGTCTACAAGAGACCCATTTTAGACCAAAAGACACCTCCAGACTGAAAGTGAGAGGGTGGAGAACAATTTACCAAGCTAATGTTCCTCAAAAGAAAGCTGGGGTAGCAATCCTCATAGCAGACAAATTAGATTTTAAACCAAAGACTGTAGTAAGAGAAGAAGAGGGACACTGTATCATACTTAAAATGCCAATCCAACAAGAAGATCTAATAATTGTAAATATTTATGCCCCCAATGTGGGAGCAGCCAATTATATAAAACAATTAATAATCAAATTAAAGACATTGATAATAATACATTAATAGCTGGGGACTTCAACACCCCATTCACAACAATGGACAGATCATCTAAGCAGAAGATCAACAAGGAAACACAGGCTTAGAATGACACCCTGGACCAGATGGACTTCACAGTTATGTACAGAACATTCCATCCTAAAACAACAGAATACTCATTCTTCTTGAGTGCACATGGAACGTACTCCAGAATAGATCACATACTGGATCACAAATCAGGTAGCAATCAACCAAAAGATTGGGATTATTCCCTGCATATTTTCAGACCACAGTGCTTTGAAACCTGTACTCAATTGCAAGAGGAAATTTGGAAGGAACTCGAGCACTTGGAGGTTAAAGAGCATCCTACTAAAGAATGAATGGGTCAAACAGGAAATTAAAGAAGAACTTAAAAAAAATCATGGAAACTAATGAGAATTAAAACACATCTGTTCAAAACCTTTGGGATACAGCAAAGGCGGTCCTAAGAGGGAAGTACATTGCAATACAAGCCTCTCAAAAAATTAGAAAAATCTCAACTACACAAGCTAAATTTACACCTAAAGGAGCTGGAGAAAGAACAACAAATAAAGCCTAAACCAAGCAGGAGAAGAGAAATAATAAAGATTAGAACAAAAATCAATGAAAAAGAAACCAAAAGAACAGTAGAGCAGATCAACGAAACTAGAAGCTGGTTCTTTGAAAGAATTGATAAGATCGATAAACCACTGGACAGACTTACCCAAAAGAAAAGAGAAAGGACCCAAATTAATAAAATCATGAATGAAAGAGGAGAGATCACGACTAACACCAAGGAAATACAATTTTGAGAACATATTATGAGCAACTATATGCCAACAAATTAGGCAATGTGGAAGAAATGGATGCATTCCTGGAAATTTACAAACTACCAAAACAGAAACAGGAAGAAATAGAAAATCTGAACAGACCAATAACCAGCAAGGAAATTGAAGCAATAATAAAAAATCTCCCAAAAAACAAGAGTCCAGGGCCAGATAGCTTCCCAGGGGAATTCTACCAAACATTTAAGGAAGAAATAATATGTATTCCACTGAAGCTGCTTCAAAAAATAGAAATGGAAGGAAAACTTCCAAACTAGTTCTATGAGGCCAGCATTACCTTGATCCCCAAACCAGACAAAGACCCCACCAAAAAGGGGAATTACAGATCAATATCCCTGATGAACATGGATGCCAAAATTCTCACCAAGACACTAGCCAATAGGATCCAACAGTACATGAAAAGGATTATTCACCATGACCAAGTGGGATTTATTCCTGGGGTGCAAGGGTGGTTCAACATTCACAAATTAATCATGTGATAGATCACATTAATAAAAGAAAAGGCAAGACCCATATGATCCTCTCAACTGATTTAGAAAAAACATTAGACACAGTACAGCATCCTTTCTTGATTAAAACTCTTCAAAGTGTAGGGTTAGAGGGAATATACCTCAATATCATAAAAGCCATCTATGAAAAGCCCACAGAGAATATAATTCTCAATGGGGAAAAACTGAGAGCTTTTCCCCTACGGTCAGGAACATGACAGGGATGCCCCCTATTACCACTGTTGTTCAACTTATTACTAGAAGTCCTAGCTTCAGCAATCAGACAGCAACAACAACAACAAAATAAAAGGCATTCAAATTGGCAAAGAAGAGGTCAAACTCTCACTTTTCACAAATGACATGATACTTTGTGTGGAAAACCCAAGACTCCACCCCAAAATTGCTAGAACTCATACAGCAATTCAGTACCATGGCAGGATACAAAATCTATGCACAGAAATCAGTTACATTTACATACACTTATAATAATGTGACTGAAGAAAGAGAAATTAAGGAGTCTATCCCATTTATAGTTGCACCAAAACCCATAAGATACCTACAAGTAAACTTAACCAAAGAGGTAAAGGATCTGTACTCTAAAAACTACAGAACACTTATGAATGAAATTGAGGAAGATACAAAGAGGTGGAAAAATATTCCATGCTTATGGATTAGAAGAATAAATATTATTAAAATGTCTATGCTACCCAGAGCAATCTACACACTCAATGCAATCCCTATCAAAGTACCATAGTACATTTTTCACAGAACTGGAGCAAACAATCCTAAAATTTGTATGGAACCAGAAAAGACTGTGAATCACCAGGGGAATGTTGAAAAAGAAAACCAAAGGTGGGGGCATCACAATGCCTGACTGGGAGGAAGGGGGATGGGTTAGCCTGGTGATGGATATTAAGGAAGGCATGTACTGCATGGAGCACTGGGTGTTATACAAAAACAATGAATCATGGATCACTACATCAAAAACTAGTGATGTATTGTGTGGTGACTAACATAACAAAATTAAATTAAAAGAAAAGTTCATATTTCCTCCAAAAAAAAAGTCAAAGCATATATTCAAGATCTTTTTGAGGAGGAGAAACAAAAAGAGAATCTTCTGAAGAGAAATTTTCCATTGGCCTTAGGAATACAAATTACTCACCATATTCCTGAATATGGAATGGAATTTGGGAGAGCAAATCCAGTGCAACCTAAGATTTTACTATTAGAATCTTACCAGCGCTCTGTACACAGATCTCAGCCATGTTAAGGTTTAGAAGTGACAAATATTCTATCTATCTAAAATGATCTTCTAATACCAGCCCAAGTTGAACTTGAGTAGTTTAAGCCATACAGCCCACCCCTAAGTCAAGGGGAAACCATAGATTGGTTCCCATTAAAATAGAACCTTTACTGTTAAGCTTAACATACCACCAAGGGCTGACCAGACAGATTCCAAAGAGAAGGAAAGAGAAAGGGACTGAGTTCTTTGAAACTCTTCAGTGAGGTAGGCCACTGCCCCCCTGAAAAGGTATGTGTGTGTGTGTGTGGAGGGGGGGGTTGCAGAAAGATACCAAATGATGTCTCTTCTCATAGAAACCTGAAACCAGGGAAGGGAGATTCTCACCCTCGCTCCTGATATCCCTAGACAGCTACTACAATGTCTGGCATGCTGTAGGTATGCAATAAATAATTGTTTAAAGAAGGGATGTCCAAGACTCACACACATGTAACTTGGCCTATGATAGAATCCCAGGGACACCTATTTATTCTCTACCAAACCAAATATTTCATCTCCTAGCAGCAGCATAGTATTAGATGGCAATATGATTCACTGCATATGTTATGAATTCCTTTCTCTCATCCTTGTGCGGATTTGCAGGACAGAGAGAATGAAGAAGACTCAGTGTGAGTCTAGGCCTTGACTCTGATCTGCCCATGAACTCATGACAACCAACTAACCTCTTAACTTTAATTTTCTACTTCAAAGTAAGGGAGTTGATTCACAAGCATAGCTTTCTGTATTCACATTCCCCAGCAGTTTCTGTATCTATAGCCCAGGATCTCCAAGGAAAAAGAAACTGCTCACTCTAGATAAAAGATATATGTTTACAGCATTCTGTATTAGGTCGAATATTTAAAATAGATCTTAAGGAGATCTATTTAAAATCCTACTAAAAATGTTTTCTATTAGGTAAAGGAGAGAGAGGATTTACTATAATAATACATGACAAGATAATTCCTCATATTCCAAAAGGTCATGGATAAATCATCACTGGTAATATTTTTAATAAATAGCACATTATACTTAATAAAGGTTGCATACAAATTAGTTATTGGTAATTCTTACAAAATCCCACCAACCCCCATAGACAACCTCTGCATCCCAACAGCAGCCCTTCATACTACTAGAGGAGAGCCAGTGCATCAAGTGGTGCAATGGTTCTACTATTCTATAGTCATGAGTAGTGGAAATATGATGGAGAGAGGACCGCTCCCATAGAGCTATTAAGATTCTTCCCATGAAGTCAAGGCTGACTCAGGGCAAAATTGTGAAATAGGCAAAGGTTTTTCTTTGGAACTCTATCCCATGTCCCATGAACAATTCTGCTTGGCCACTTTCCATGTGACAGTGTTTCCTTCAAGATCTATAAGCATAATATAGTACTGTCCCTAGAAGAGCTTCCCAGTATGTGATTTACAGCAAGGAAATGGGAAGGTACACAGATAATGCTCTTTGGTCTTTATATTTTGTATGACTGGATGATTTTGCCTGCTTGTTATCTGTACAGTCTGGGTAGCAGAAAACAGACAACCTACCTCTTACATTCAAATGAAAAAGGGAATGATGTTACAGGTTATTATGTCTGTTAATCTCTTGGGTATGACAGAGGACTAACGGGTTCCCTCGAGAGGAAGAAGTATAGTCCACAAGCTTAACTGCAGATGAATCTCTTGTTTCCTCCTCCTAAAACAGAATAGATCCTAAATCTATACTCTGACATGAGAGATTAAAGGCAAAAGATTTCATTCATACCAAGCTGAAAACTCAATGTGGGTAATATTTGACTATGAATGTCATTTTGAATAGAAAATAAAAGGACTTTGCTAAAAGCCTTTCTGTCTAAAGTTTCTCTTGAATTTTCTGAATTTTCCTTATAAAAAGAATCAATTAATTTGGAGTTTGAGAAGGATTTGGGAGTCTCCCCTAATATCTGGACAATTCTCTAAAAACAGATACACCCCCACTATTTCTCCCTGGGATGGTTTTGCTATTGGACTTCCCATCTACAGTGGCTTCTCTCTCCATATAACAAGACCTTAAAACCGGGCAAGAATTTCAGTGGCCTTAATACCAAACTTGTGAGACTTGATTACATTTATCATGTTCCTTTACATTAGGTTAAGGGAGCAAAGCTAAATCTCAGTAGCTAGACCCAAGGATTCAGGCAAATAGATGGTTGTGTGTCTATACTGTCTTTCTAATTCATCTTTCCCAGCCACTAGGTGGTCTACACTGCCCTTCTGGTTACAGATTCTGGTTCCACTACTTTTTTTCCCCGTCTCAATTTGGGCACTGAGATGATTTTTAGTGCATCTTAACATTTTTTTTTTTCTTAAGTAATTCCAGTTCTTGTAGGTGTAGAGTCTCTCCTTCAAAATCTTCTTCAGGAATCCTTTTCTACTCCCTTTCACTTTAGACCAAGATTACTCCTTACTTACTCCAGTGTTCAAGGCAATGGGCAGCTCTGTATTTAAACTAATGTCTAAGGCAATCTCATGCAAAGCAATGAGGCAGAAGTGGGAGTATATTGGGTATTCTGCTAACACCTGGAGGCTTGGTATCTTTGGAAGGGAAGGACCTACTTTATGTCTTTTTTCACCCTGGATCCTATGCCACTGTTCCTTCCGAGGTGTCCAACATATTCAGGCTTTCCACTTCCTTTACACAATCATAGAGATCTAATAACATTTAACACACTGACACAGTGGGGGAGTAAGGTAGCCCTTCTATCAGGAGTCTTTGCTTCAGTAGAAAAAGATTTAGGAAGAACTGGGAGTTATACTTAATTGAAAAGGCATACATCCCTAATCCCTAGAACAATGTAAAAAGGAGATCATTTGGGAAGGCAACTTCTTATTTCCTCTACTTACCACATCAAAGCCACTTATTATTAACTACCTGATGGTCATTTGGGCTCCATTTACAAGTAAGCATTCAAAAACTAATAGAGGGTACAGGATAAAGTAGAAGTTTTGAAGAATACATTTGCCAGTCTTCTTACCTTACTTGAAGCCTTTCCCGTTTCTGGGCCTTTTAAAATAGAAGCTCCAGAGTAAATTACAAAACAAAATTAAACAGCCTCAAGCAGAAGCACAGGCATCTGAATTTTGGAGAGAGTAGTAAAACACTATAAAGTAGTGACAAAATCCAAAGATGTGAAATGGTTTGGAAAGTGTATTGTATTGTTTTGTTTCATTTAGAGATTCAAGAAATTCTCCTTGACAATCTCACTCCTTTTTTCCTTCCTTTTCTTCTTTTCCTCTCCCTCCCTCCCTTCCTTCTTTTTTTACCTCCTTCTCCCTCCCTCTCTCCTATCCTTCCCTTCTATTTTCCATTCTCCCTCCCCCTTTCTTTCTCTTAGCAAAAGAGTAATGCAACTCTGGGCTAAGAACTTGTTTGATCCTGAGTCCTAAGTGGTCTTGATCAACTAGATGTATTGGCAACTTTAGCACAGGAAGAGTGGAATTTCCTTTTCTCTGTTTCTTGTTACCTACCTGGACCATGTTCTAGAGATGGAAAAGACCATTGTCAGGTTGGATGATTCACTGGAAGAAATCTGATCTGCTCTATAAGAGCAGCAACTGATCTCCAAGTAATGACACCAAACTTCAAGCCAGAAGTCAGGAAAGAGAAGAACAAATGAGATAGAGAGTAAGTGAGTTCCTAGCAGGATAAAATGGACAAGAGTGTGGCCTACAAACATAGCTATATGTTGATGAGTATTGAAAATAGTCCTAGGAAACATTCATGTGTAATTTTAACAAAGGAATGACAAAGAGTGTCTTTAAAGACTATTGTGGAACTCTGTCATTCCATTCCATCACCTGTGCAGCTGTCCTGGCACAAGCCTCCACCATCTTTCCATGGGCCTATAGCTACTTGAACAATGTTCCCAACTCCAGTGACCCTAGCTTCCTGTCCAACCTTTGCCAGGATTTTTATAAAACACAAATCTGGTTGTGATGCTCTGCTGTTTAATCTCCCAAATGGCTGGTTATCACCTACAGGATTAAACCCAAACTGTTTAGTAAGGACTTGGCCCACTTCATCTCCCACAAGTATCCAACACCAAGATTCTATCAATTCTATTTCATATGTGCATTCTGTTATCTTAAATCTATAGGTCTTTTCTTAACTTTTAAATTTTGAACCAAACACTTATAGAAAAGTTGAAAAAATAGTAGAGATTTTCCATATATTCCTTACTCCCCCTAACATCTTACATAAAAACAGTCCATTTATCAAGTAAAATGAATTCACATTGAGATAATATTCACTAAATGAAATGATCTTATTCAAATTTCACTAGTTTTTCACTAACTTTTTTTTCCTGTTCCAAATCCTATCTAGGATCCCACCTTGTATTGAGTAACTCCTTCTTAGTCTCCTGCAGTCTGTAACAGTTCCTCAGTCTTTCTTTATCTTTCATATCCTTGACAATTTTGAAGAATTTTGACCAGTTGTTTTGCTGAATATCCTTCAGTTTCGGTTTGTCTGATGTTTTCTCATAATTCGACTGAAGTTAGGTGTTTTGGCAAGAACAGCACAGAAATGTTGTGTTTTTCTCAGTGCATCATATCATGGGATCCATAATGTTGATATGTCTCATTACTGGTGATATTGACCTCTATCAGGTGGTTCTGCAGGATATTTTTACTGTAAAATTTCTATCATTGCCTTTGTAGTTAATGCATATATTGGATTTTGAGACTAGGTAGGTCTTGTTTGCTCTAAAGCTTTTACTCACTAATTTTAGCATCCAATAATGAATCTTGTCTACAACAATTATTACTGATGTATGATCTCTTTCTTATTTTATTTTTCCCTTTGCCTTAAATATCTATCCCTACTTTTTCCTCATGGCCAATTTCTACTCATCCTGCACCTCTCAGTTCCAAATTGTTTCATTGTTTCTCCTCTGTGAAACCTTTCCAGATTGTCCCCTGCAGATGAAGAATTCCCTTCTCCCCACTTCCTGTATAGCTTCACAATACACATCACCATGTTTATTGGCTGTTTTTGTTTTCCTGTGAATCACCCCACATGAACTTCTTGAGGGTAACTACACTGTCTCAGCATTTTTTCCTACCATTTTTTTCTACAGTGTTGAGTCTATAATAGACATTCAATATATGTTTGGAGAATAAATGAATGAATGAATACATCTGTTATATTCTTTCCAAAATTCATTTCCAGGCTGAATAATTTAGAGTTTTTATTGTTACAGTTAAAGAATAGTGCTCATTTCTAAATACATGATTCTGATTTTCTGCCAAAATTTTACCCCTTTGAGAAATTTACTTCATCATGTTCCTGGCATAAACCTTATTTAATCCTCTAAAAACCAAACTCAAATCCTGCTTGCTGCTTTTTTTTCCCTACCTCCCTCTTGTCATACAATGACCTATCTTCCTGTGATTCCATTTGTGAGTATATTTCCTGGAGAAGAAGTGAAGAAACTGCTCTTTTATTCATTTTGCCAAGCTTCTGGGTGTTTCCTACTCTGATCCTGATGCATAGGCTTCCTTAATCCTTGGTGATACTTTTCCTCCTGTGTGTTTGCTTTATTGTGTAAATTCAAAGGAGGTTTTCTAAAACTGCCTTTATTCCCCTGAAGAAGCAAAACAAACAGTGGAAATTGACTTTTTGGCTAACAGTTCTCATTATTCTTATTACATAATTAGTGACTGGAATCATTAATGCAGGAGACCAGGCATGCATGTGGATGAATAGCTTGCCTGGCCATGTGCCCACAGACATGTCAACAGCAACTAATATAATTGTAGATGCTAAAAGGAACTTGTCCTCCATTATCATTATCAGCAGTGGCAGCATCCTGTCATTGAAACCTGTACTACATTGTGTGGTCTACACAGAACCATACATACCATTCTTAATCAGTAACATTACTCCTTTGAACCCACTTAGCACTTTGAACCCCCATAATACCTTATTTCAGTAGTTACTTTTTTTTTTTTTTTTTTTTAAACTGCATTGTAGCCATATGCAGTTGTCTCATCCTTCTCAATCCACTGTCTCCCTACCCACACTAGACCAGGAATTCCTTAAAGCCTGAGATTGAGGTTTATACTCTCTTTATCATTAGTGCCTCGTACTATGCTGAGAACATAAAAAGAACTCAATAAGTATTTGTGGAATTAAATTGTTTTTCTTCCATCTAAAACAGAAGACAAAGAAACTGATAAATTGGGGAAGAATGTATAAGGAATTAACAATTATAGCATCATAATTTTTTTTTCATTGATACAATGTTATCGATGAGCACATTTTAAGTAGAACAAGGTTTTTGGAAGTTCTGAGAAGTTAGAGAAAGAAATCAAAAATTGACATTTTTTAACAAAAAACATGAACTATAGAGTGAGACTTGAAAATGCAAAAGATTCATTTGGACTTGATTTATATAATACTTTTCTAATAGTGGGTGACATTCAGCCAAAGACATAGTCTAAATGTCATTCTCTTTGCCTCCATAGAAGTATTAATTTTAAGAATCTACCGCCTCTTAATTCTCATTGACAATGTCTTAGTTCTGATCCTCATTATTTTTCTTTATCAAGATAATTGCAATACCTTCAAATGATTCTCCTGCTTCCATTTTCTTCTCCCTTCCATTCTTAAGAGATGGTTCCCCATTGATCCTAAGACAAAGTTCTAATTCCTTTTCATGGCATATGAGATGCTTCAATTTTGCCTATCAATCTATTTTATTAGACTTCTCTCTTACCATTCTCCTATGCAAGTTGTATTCTAGCCACATAAAACTTCGCAAATCTCCAGGAAGGAGTACAGCATGCTTTTTAACTTTCCACACATTTCCTCATGCTGTTTCTACAAACAAAAATGCCCATCACTTTCATCTGATCCTCCCAGGACCCAGGTATACATATATATATAATACCCTCAGTGACATATTCCCTAAGTTTACAAAGCAGAATTGATCTCTCTCCATCATTTGCTATAGATGTTGGTCTGTACCTTTATATTGCATTTGTCCTATTGTGTTAGAATTCTTTGTTTACAAAACTTACATTCTCTAAAGTTAACAGCTCTTCATCCCTGCATCACCAATACCTAGAAAGAGATTGTAGTAGGCTGGGCTGCTATAACAAACACTGAAATCTCTGTGGTCTATCATGATGAGAGTTTAAAGTTAACTCATGAAAGACCAATGTGATAGGGAAAGGAGAGGAATTTTTGTTTCACACAGTTACTCAGGGATCAAGGCTCCTTATATCTTAGGATACCACCATCTCCAACATGTGGACTCCAAGTGTGCCACAGAAATATTTAGTGGAAGACTGCATGTGGAAGATTTTTATGGATGAGTCCTGGACATACCATGCACAACATTAAATCACATTCTACTGCCATACCTTGGTCACTGACCCAAACTAATTTTAAGGGGCCTGGGAAATATAGGTTAGCTGTGTGTGCCCAGAAAAAAAGAAAAGAAACATGAATGTTGGAAAGCACAGCATTCCCTGTCATCCTGTGCAGTAAACAGGTGCAGAGTATAATGAAAGACATCTTTCTAATCTGAAGCCATTGTGGTGGATTCAAAGGAACAAAGAGAATAGTTTTTGAACAAGTCCTGGTTTCAGACTATAGCAATGCAAGCCACTTACTAGCTCTGTCGTCATGACAAATACTTAAAGCTCTCTAAGCTTCAAGTTCCTCATCTGTAAATTAAGTTGATATAGAGATTAATTGATGTAATACATGAAAAGCATCGGGCGCCTGGGTGGCTCAGTTGGTTAAGCGTCATGATCCTGGAGTCCCGGGATCGAGTCCCACATCGGGCTCCCTGCTCAGCAGGGAGTCTGCTTCTCCCTCTGACCCTCCCCCCTCTCATGCTCTCTGTCTCTCATTGTCTCTCTCGCAAATAAATAAAATCTTAAAAAAAAAAAAAAAAAAGAAAAGCATCTGGCACATAGAAAAAGTTACTTAATAATTACCCTTATTTCATTCAAACCAATTTTTTTTTTTCAGAATCTGCAATGTGCTAGTGCAATGTGCTAAGTATCAAGAATAAAACCTATTGAAAGTGTTCCTTACCTTTAGAGAATTTATAGACCAGTTGTTAGGGCATAATTATAGATAAGAAAATAGACCATTTAAAATATATTGTGATAGGTAGGCTTTTCATAATACAGGGTATCAAAATATCCAGTAAACAAGTGAAAAAGTACTCACATCATTAGTCACCAGAAAAATGCAACTTAAAACCACAATGAGTTCACATTACATACTCACTAGAATGAGTAAAATTAAAAAGATGACCAATACTAAGTGTTGGCATGAAAATGGAACAACTGTGAATTTCTTACCTAGCAGGGAGAGTGTAAATTGATCCCATCACATAGAAAAAAAGTTATACAGTACCTACTAAGAACAAACACATATCCCATGACCTAGCAATCTCACTCCCAGACATATGCCTACAGGAATGAGTGTTTATGTCTACCATGATGGACAGGAGTATCCAGATAAGCCCTAAACTGGAAAGAAATCAAATTTTCTGGGAAGAAGCCCAGTGAATGGAAATGTCTACACCTTGATATAGATGCAGATTACACAGTATATGTATTTGTCAAAACTGTTAGAACTGCACATTTAAGATCTGTACATTTCAATATATGTAAATTATGCCTAAATAATAACAATTACAATAATGATAAAATAATAAGTGTAAAGCAGGTGCTTCCAAATCAGCAGTTACAAGAGTCTCTTATACCTCAGTTTTAGTTGTTTTGAGGATGACTCATATCTTAAGATATGCCACAGCCCCACATGCATCTAAAGAAATTTTATTAATAACATTATCTCAATAATTGTTTCCACATAGTTAGTTATTTTTATTAAAAAGTCATCCTCAGTTTTCGCTTCTAGACGAACTAGCTCTTTAATGGCCCTCAGGAACCACCATTGTGAGTTCTGCATACTACCTAGAATATATTTTAATGCAGACCACCTAAACATACCATCAATTTTGGGCAAGAACCCAGACCACCAGTTTGAATTACATATATATTAATCTTCATAAAAAAGGTAATCTTTCTCACTTTAGTGGTAAACACACACACACACACACACACACCAAGTAGAAAATATTTTGTTGCAAATCTGACTTAAAATAAGAGGTAATGAAAAAAATTTCCTCAAAGTCCTCTAACATACTATCTTTTGAAAACTATAATCTATTCCCTAATTATATAGTAAAATATGAACATAGTAAAAATGTTTCAAAATAATAACATAGAAAGATAAAATTATCACCTAAACTCCTAATCCCAAAGACAACCATTTTTAATCTGAGATTATCTTCTGCCATTACACAGATAGATAGATATTCTCTTTTTACAGTTATTTAGATAAAAAGATTAGAAGATAAAGGATAAATATCAGCAAAAAATATCAAAATTACTCACAATTCCATCACTCAAACGAGGTAAGCATCATAGACTTGATGCCACAGAAGAATTGCTTACTTCCTTTGTTGTCCAGGTCTTAGGGAGAGAAGAATGTGTCCAGGGATAGAATATTGGAATGTGGAGGATCTTTGCATCTTGCTCCATCTGCAACATAATCAATTAGAATTTTTCTTTGATTTTCCAATTTTAGTTTCTCTTTTCTGAGTTTTTGTCTTTTGCTGTTTCTATATTTTTTGTTGTATGTATTTGCAAGCATATTTTAATGAGAACTGGGAGAGGCTGTCAGGGAGATTGCCTTTTAAGTCAGAAATCTAATAGTTATAGGATGAGGAATCCCAATGAATTAGAGTAATATCTAGTATCAAACATCATAAGCGTTTCTGTAGCCTAGGTTATTAAGGAAACTAGAGAGGATTTCTAGAAAGAAAAGCCAATGTAAAAAGATTTCTAAAGGCAAAGAAAAATATGGAGAAAATTGTCCTATTGTTATTATACAATAACAGATTCTGCTGTTGGCCTCCTCACAGATTCCTGCATGAGGAAATAAAATAGATTTGGCATACTCGCACAGTCTCATTGGAATTAATCTTCCTTTCTACTTAGCGACATTTGTTTCAGATCATTAGCAACTAAGAAGGCAGTGTGTAAGCTGGCAGGGTAATTGAAGTAGAGATCCTTGGTTTACTGTTTCCCACTAAAAATCAAGGTCCAAATACTCAGGGATTCTAAAATAGAGGAAAAAGAAGTAACCTACGGGGAAAACAATGTGAGCTTTATTTAAAAAATATAATTTTATTTGATACAGAAAAAAGTTTTTTCACTTCCAAGAGAGGAGGTTGTTTGTTTTTTAATTGAAGTAAAATTGGTATATAACATAAATTTCAGGCATGCAACATAATAATCTGATATCCATATACACTAAAAGTGATAATCACAATATGTCTAGTTTACCATCTATCACCATACAATTGACCCCCTTCACCTTTTTTGCCCACTCTCCAACCCCTTTCCCCCCTTATAACCACCAATCTGTTCTCTGTATCTATGAGTTTTGTTTTATTTTTTTTTAGATTCCATATATAAGTGACATCATGGTATCTCTTTCTGACTTTTTTCACTTAAGCACAATATCCTCAAGGTCCATCTACATCATTCAAATGGACAGATTTCTTTTTTATGGCTGAGTAGTATTCCATTGTATATATACTGTATCTTCTTCATCAAATCATCTACTGCTGAACACTTAGGTTGTTCCCATAACTTGGCTACTGTAAATAATGCTTCAATAAATGTAGGGGTACTCATATCTTTTTGACTTCGTGTTTTCATTTTCTTTGGATAAATATCCAGAAGTGGAATAACTGTATTATATGGTAGATCTATTTTTAATTTTTTGAGGAAACTCCATACTGCTTTCTACAGTGGATGTACCAATTTACATTCCCACAACAGTGTACAAGGGTTTCCTTTTCTCCACAGTCTCTTCAACACTTGTTATTTCTTGTCTTTTTGATAATAGCCATTCTAACATGTGTGAGGTGATATCTCATTGTGTTTTTTTATTTGTATTTCCTGGATACTTCATGATGTTGAACATCTTTTCATTTGTCTCTTGGCCATCTGTATACCATATTTAGAAAAATGTCTATTTAGATCCTCTGCCTGTTTAATTGGTTTTTTTACGTTTTTGTTTGTTGTTTGTCATTTGTATTGTTTTTTTGTTTGTTTTGTTTTGCTTTTGCTATTGAGTTGTTTATACTTTTTGGATATCAACCCCTTATTAGATATAAGCTTTACAAATATTTTCTCCCATTCAGTAGATTTCTTTTCATTTTATTGATGGTTTCCTTTGCTGTGCTGAAGCTTTTTAATTTGACACAGTCCTACTTGTTTATTTTACTTTTGTTGCCTTTCTTTTGATGTCAGATCCAAAAATTCAATGCTAAGACTGATGTCAAGTTGCTTGCTATGTTTTCTTCCAGGAGTTTCACAGTTTCCAGTCTTACAGTCAAGTCTTTAATCGATTTTGAGTTATTTTTTGTGTATGGTGTAAAGTAATGGTCTAGTTTCATTCTTTTATGTGTGGCTGTCCAGTTTTACCAATACCATTTATTGAAGAGACTACTGTCCTTTCCCCACTATATATTCTTGACTCCTATGCTGTAAATTGACTGTATGTGAGTTGGTTTATTTATGGACTCTCTATTCTATTCCATTGATTTTTGTGTCTCTTTTAATGCCAATACTATACTGCTTTGATTACTATAGCTTTGTAGTATAGTTTAAAATAAGTGACCATGAAAACCAGGGAGTGTGTTCTTCTTTTTCAAGATTGCTTTGGCTATTTGGGGTTTTTGTGGTTCCATACAAGTTTTAGTATTATTTGTAAACCACCCTTATGATGTTTGGTGAAATGGCACTGTAATTTTGATAGGGATTACACTAAATCTGAAGATTGTGTTGGGTATTATGACATTTTAAAAAATATTAATTCTTCTAATCCATGAGCATGAAATATATTTCCTTTTATTTGTGTCTTCTTCAAATTCTTTCATCAATGTCATAGTTTTCAGTGTACACGTCTTTCACCTCCTTGGTTAAATTTATTCCTATGTATTTTTTTTCTTTTTGTGCAATTGTAAATAACATTATTTTCTCAAGCACTCTGATATTATTATTTTATAGAAATGCAACAAATTTCTATATATTGATTTTGGACCCCACAACTTTACTGAATTCATTTATTGTACCAGTTTTTTGGTGGAGTTTTTTGCATTCTCTATGTCATCTGCAAATAGTGTGGGTTTTACTTCTTCTTACGATTTTGGATGGTTTTTGTTTTTCTTGTCCACTTGCTATGACTAGCATTTCCAACACCATGTTGAATAACAGTGGCAGGAGTGGGCATCTTTGTCTTGTTCCTAATCAAGAGGAAAAACTATCAGTTTTTCACTATTGAGTATGTTAACTGTGGGTTTGTCATATATGACCTTTATTATGTTGAAGTATGTTCCCTCCACACCTGCTTTGTTGAGGGTTGGTTTTTTTTTTTTAATCATAAATCTATGTTGAATTTTGTCAAGTTCTTTTTCTGCATCTATTGACTATACAATTTTTATCTCTCATTTGGTTCATATGGTGTATCTCTTTGATAAATTTGCTGATGTTGAATCCTTGCATCCCTGGAATTAATCTCACTTTATCATGGCATATAATCCTTTAATGTATTGTTGAATTTGGTATGCTAATATTTTTTGAAGAGTTTTACATCTATGTTCATCAAGGGTATTATTTTTTTTGCGTGTGTGTGACATACTTGTCTGGTTTTGATATCAGGGTAATGCTGTCCTTGCAAAATGAATTTGGGAGCATTCCCTCCTCTTCAATTTTTTTGGAAGCATTTGAGAAGGATAGGTATTAAATATTCTTTGAATGTTTAGTAGAAGTCACCAGTGAAGACATCTGGTCTTAAACTCTTGTTTGTATGGAGGCGGTTTTGTTTTGTTTTGTTTCCTTATTCAATCTCCTAACTAGTAATTGGTCACTTCAGATTTTCTATTTCTTTAAGATTCACTCTTAGAAGATTGTATATTTCTAGAAATTAATCCATCTCTTCCATGTTATTCATTTTGTTGGCATATAATTGTTCATAGTAATCTCTTATGATCCTTTATATTTCTGTGGTATTAGTTGTAACTTCTCTTTCATTTTTGGTTTTATTTATTTGATCCTTCTCTCTTTATTTCTTCATGAGTCTAGCTAATGGTTTGTCAATTTTGTTTATACTTTCAAAAAATCTGCTATTAGTTTCATTGATCTTTTCTATTGCTTTCTTATTTCCACTCTGATCTTTATTATTTCCTTCTTTCTACTAACTTTGGGCTTCATTTGTTCTTTTTCTAGTTTCTTTTAATGTAAAGTTAGATTATTTGAAATTTCTTTGTTTCTTGAGGTAGGCATGTATCACTTATGAACTTCCCTCTTAGGACTGCTTTTGCTACACTCCATTGATTATGGATTGTTGTATTTCCATTTTCATTTGCCTCCAGATATTTTTTGATTTCCTCTTTGATTTCTTCATTGACCCATTGGTTGTTTAGAGCATGTTGTTTAATCTTCACATATCTATTTTCTTATAATTGATTTCTAGTTTCATACCATTGTGGTCAGAAAAGATACTTGACATAATTTCAGTCTTCTTAAATTTATTGAGATTTGTTTTTAAACATAACATGTGATTTGTACTGGAGAATGTTCTATGTGTATTCTGTTGCCTTTCAATGGAATGTTTTATATATTCCTATTAAGTCCATTTAGTCTAATGTATCATTTAAGTCTGATGCTTCCTTATTGATTTTCTGTCTGGATGATCTATCTATTGATGTAAGTGGGGGTATTAAAGTCCCCTACTGTTATTGTACTGCTATCAATTTTTCCCTTTATGTCTGTTAATATTTGCTTTATATATTCAGGTGCTCCTGTGTTGAGTGCATATTGACAAATGTTATATCCTCTTGTTGAATTGACCTCACTATCATCATGGAATGCCTTTCTTTCTCTTCTATTACAGTCCTTGTTTTAATGTGTACTTTGATATAAGTACAGCTACACCAAACTTTTTATTTTCATTTGCATGGACTATTTTTTTCCATACCTTCACTGTGTGTATCTTTAGATCTCAAGTGAATCTCTTATATGCATATAAATGAATATTTTGCTTTTTAACAATTCGATTCAGCCACTGTCTTTTGACTAGAGAATTTAGTTCATTTATATTTAAATTTAGTTCATTTATATTTAAATATGTACCTTTTGCCATTTTGTTAATTGTTTTCTGGTTGTTTTTGTAGTTCTTCTCTGTTCCTGTCTTTCTTGCCCTCTTTCTTTTTGCTTTGATGCTTTCTTTAGTGGTAATGCTTATATACCTTTCTCTTTATCTTTTGTGTATTTACTAAAAGTTCTTGGTTTGTGGTTACCATGATGCTTACATATAACAACTTATATCTACAACAGTCTACTTTAAGTCAGTAACAACTTAAGTTTGATCTTTTTCTAAAGCTCAAAATTTTTATTCTTCCTCTCACATTTTATGTTTTGATATCACATTTGATACCTTGTAATTTTGTGTCTCTCTTAACTATTATTGTAACCTTATTTATACTACTTTTGTCTTTTAAACTTTATACTAGTTTTATAAGTGATTAATTTACTACCTTTACTACACATTTACTTTTCCAGTGAGATTTATTCTTTCTTATGTATTTTTGTTACCAATTAGCCCCCTTTCTTTTCAGCTTAAAGGAGTTCCTTTAACACATCTTATAAGGTCAATTTAGTGGTGATGAATTCCTTTAGTTTTTACTGGTCTGGAAAATTCTTCATCTCTCCTTCTCTCCTTCAATTCTGAATGATAGCCTTACTGGGTAGAGTATTCTTGGTTGTAAGTTTACTCCTTTTAGCACTTTGATTATATCATGTCATTCTCTTTTGCCTTGCAAAGTTTCTGCTGGAAAAAATCAACTAATAGTCTTATGCAAAGTTCCCTTTATGTAAGTGGTTGTTTTCTTCTCACCACTTTAAAAATTCTCTTTAACTTTTGACATTTTGATTATAATATGTCTTGATATGGATCTCTTTGGGTTTATCTTATTTGGAACTCTGTGATTCCTGGATCTGAATGTTGGTTTCCTCCCCCAGATTTGGGAAGTTTTCAGTCATTATTTCTTCAAAATAATGATGAATTATTTTTCTTTATCCAGTCTGCTGTTGAACTCTTCTAATGCATTTTTCAGTTCAGTTATCATATTCTTCAGCTCTATGACTTGTTTGGTACTTTCCTATACTTTGTCTCTTTGTTAACATTCTCACTCTTCATCCATTCTTCTAAGTTCAGTGAGCATTTTTTGACCGTTACTATGAACTATCAAGTAGATTATTTATCTCCATTTCATTAAGGTCTTTTTCTGAAGTTTTTGTCTTATTCTTTTATTTGTAACATATTCCTCTCTTTCTTCATTTTGCTTGATACCTGTTTCTATGTGAGACAGCTACCTCTCCCAGTCTTGAGGGAATGACCTTGTGTAGGAGATGAACTTTATCATTTAACCAGCTTGCCCAGCTCTTAGTTGTCTCTCAAACCTTTGTGATTGTCCTAGTAGCCTGATTTGTTCTTGACAGATCCTTGTTGTTGAGAATGTGCCAAGACATGTGAGTGTTCAAAATGGAGTGATCTTATTCAGCACCTAGTTTCAGGCTAATTGGAAGTCCATACTTTGAAAGCAACATATTAAAAAAAGTACACAAATATATACAGTCCTGTAGGGCCACAATCATAGGCCCTGATGGCCTCTAGACTAGAACTGGAGGTGTTCCTTGGGTGACAGGTGCAAGAATCAAGACTTCAGAGGAGTGTATCTGCTCCTTTCTGGGAGTGAGCTGTGACAAGACCAAGGGAGGGTGCAAAGACAGTGTCTCCTTGCCCATGTTCCTATAGAATGCCTCTGCATGTGTGGCAAATCTGAAGCCTGTCCCTTTGGTTAAAGCTCCATGATAAGTAAATTAGTCTTTTTCACAGACATACTGGGGGTGTGTTTTAGTCTGTTGTCTGTGCAGTGCCCTGAGTATGGTAACCTCAAGCAATCCTATGATGTAAGTCCTATTATAGCCCAACTTTACAGATCGGGAAACTGAGGCACTTAATTGTTAAGTAAGTAAGGTCACAGTCATAAGTGATGCAGCCAAGGTTGAATTCCAGACAGTCTGGCTCCAGGATCTATGCAGACTAACCATTACACTATACTGCCTCTGCCATCTTATCACATTTTCCTAGTAAACATGTTTTTCCACTGTTAGAGACCATTATTTACAGACATTCTCTTAAAATCTACAAAAATCACTCCCTTTCTTCATTCTTAATTGATGACCTTGTTTTTTTTTTTTATTTCCCCAAGAAAACAAAGTATTCAGAAGACAATTACCTCATCTTTCCATCATCAAATCTCCCAGTCTCTATAATCAGTATCCATATACCCAAGTTTCTGATATAGCAGGTGAAATATCCTTACTCAAATAGGGCTCCTAAAACTAATCTGTCTAAAAGGGAACTGACTTGCACTCCTCCTGCCTGCTCAGGAAGTTGGCTCTTACATCTCATTCACTCTACTTTTTGTGTCATTTCTAATGACTTCTGTGCTACCGGCAGTGCTGCCCATTAAAGATTTCAATTGTTTTCCTAAATTTTCCAGTCATTAGGCAGGCCATGTGATTACTTCTGACCAAGTAAATATATAACCATCTCAGACTAAAAGAGTGAAAAATCCCATGTACACTTTTCTAGTCTTACTCTTCTGCTATAGCAATTGAAGAGTTTGCATATTTGAGATCATGCACATATAGGACCATGGAGCCTCAGTCAGACTGTGGCCTCAAGAAACTATGGATAGCAGAGCTTCCTGCCTACTCTCTCTAAGCATGTAGCATGGGTGAGAAATAAACCTTTGTTGTAGTAAACCACTGGAATTTGGGGCCTAATCTGTTACTTCAGCATAACTTAGCCTACCCTGACTAATAGAGCATAAAAATATCTTATTAAAAAACATCTCTTGACCCTACAGTCCCTTCCAGCTAGTGTCAACTTATTCTGCTTTCTTTATAGTAAAATCATTGAATGTATTATCTACATTCAGTCTCCACTCCCTTGCCTTTAAAAAAAATCTGTAATCAGGCTTTTTTCCTCACTCTTAAAAAATGTCACTAAATCCATCAGTCAGTTCAATGTCCTTATGTTATTCAACTATTATCAAGCTTTATTCTCAGTTTTGTTTATTTCACGGATGACTTTCCTTTAATTTTAGTTGTCAGTTTCTCTACTCTTTCCTAAATATTGTCCTGCCCCCAATCTTGGTCCTTGGCCCTCCTCTCTATCTCCTTCAGTGATCTTATCATTTCATGCATCTATATGCTGATGACACACCATTTATATACCCCATCCAGACCTCTCCCTGAAGCTGGACTCATCCCTGAGTAGTTAATAGTAATAGTTTAGAGGTATCTAAAACATAACATGTTCAAGTCAAAACTTTTTATTCCCACCACAATCCCTCTAAATGTTGGTTTCTTTACTATTTTCCTCATTGCAGCCCTAACATTCACTCACTTCCTAGACTCAGTCATGGCCTATGCATTGGATGAAGGTTGTGTGCTGCTAAAATTCTAGATGGCTCCATTCTTTTCATCATTCTTTCTCCAGTCTCAACTTTACCCATATATAATCCATCAGAAAGCTCTGTTGGGTTTACTCTCAAAATATATCCATGTCCCATTACTTCTGCTCACTTCTTTAAACATCACACACCTCTAAGATACCATCTCCTTTATGGACTTTAGAAATTAACTCACAACTGGTCTCCTTGCTTCTACTCTCACCACACTACAGTTTATTCTCTACAGAGTCACTAGGGAACTCTTTAAAACCATACATCAGATTATGTCACTTCCCCTGCAATACTCTTCTACTGCTTTTCATCACATTTAGAATATAGCCCAGCTGCTTACCAAGGACTCCCTTGGCCTACACAACTTGGCCTCTGCTACCTTCCAGCCTTACCTCCTGTTTTGTTTTGTTTATTCTGACCCTCTCCACTTCAGCTATACTGTCTTCCTTGAGGTTTCTAAAACACTCTAAGCTAGTTTTTGCTTCAAGACGTTTACATCTGCTATTTCCTTCCTATGCTGTTACCTCTCTATTGAACACTGTTTTTTAGATCTTCACACTATTTGTCCCTATAGATCTTCAGATTTCTGCTTAAATATCCTCTCCTCAGAAAAGCCTACTCTGACATCTATTCTAAAACAGCCTTTCAACTTCCTACACTCTCTCCCACTTTCAATTTCTTGGTAATATTTACCACACTATAAAAATATATTCTTGTAGGGGCACCTGGGTGGCTTAGTCATTAGGTGTCTGCCTTCGGCTCGGGTCATGATCCCAGGGTCCTGGGATCGAGCCCCGCATCAGGCTCCCTGCTCCGCGGGGAGTCTGCTTCTCCCTCTCCCACTCCCCCTGCTTGTGTTCCCTCTCTTGCTGTGTCTCTCTCTGTCAAATAAAATCTTTAAAATATATATATGTGTATATAAATATATATATATATATACATATATATATATGTTCTTGTATATACTTGTTTATTCAACTATTTAGAGTCTGTCTTCCCTAATATAACTTCAGTGCAGGGAATTTGTCTTGTATGTCACTGGATTTCCAGTGCTCAGAATAAAGCTAGGCATCTAGTAGATGCTCTGTACATTGCTATTATATTAATGAATGAATTAATAAGTCACACATGTCTACTTTTGCTTATGGTTCTTTTGGAATTTTATCATTTTTTTTTAAATGAAAGGGAAAGATTCATTGAGGTGGAAAATATTTCTGACATAGAGAAGATCAGGAATGATGCTTAGCTGAACAAAGGCCAATTCTACAAATAGTTGACAAATTGGCTGAGTTTTGGTCAATTCATTTTTTAAAGTCACCTCCTGAAAGTGTAGGTTTTTGCAGTCATTGGATCAGCCATGCAGTCAATCCAATTCAGCCTCAGAAGTGGGAAATAGATTGAATGTTTTTAAACTTATATTTTTTATTCTCCCAACAGAGGCAGTCTATACCTTGGGCAATTTCCAACCCCAAAACCATAAGTTTATGAAAATCTCTATAGTGTTAACCTTGTTGCATCCACTTTCCTGCTGCATGATTTCCTCTTCACATTCAAGTACTTAGAAAGCACTTGCCCTTGTTACTAGGAAAACTAATGTTGGAATCTCTTCTAATCTTCATGTTTCCTGAATTCATATTAACAGAAGGGAAAGAGACCAACAATCTCATTTGTGGTTATTCCAAATACAGCCTCATCTTCATCTTCATATTTGAGCACTAAGTTTAAGAGCAAAATTCATCACAGAGCAGAGAAAAGGGGCACATTTTAGCAGTTAATCTTCAGGACAACTTGATCCGACCTAAATACTTTGTAATCTCTCGTTAAACAAAAGCTTTAGCTTCTGTGATCCTCCTTTTTGTCTATCCTTATGAAGCTTCCTGAGGCTGAAGCTGCTGCTCATGTTATTTTTATAAACAGCATAGATCTCTGCCCACAAATAGTTTTCCAAGGGTGATGGCAGCAGGGTCAACTTAGCTCAAGTGTCAGGAGTCATATTTCCCTCCCTTTGGAGACACCTGCCCAAGCAAAGCCTGAACATCCTTTGCTTGTATTCTCACTGCACAGACTTCCTGTTACTGAGCACCCAGGCAGCCAAGGGCCCTGGCTCATTAAAGCATGGCTGAGAGACTACTGTGTCTGTCTGCACCTTCTGTTCTTGAAATTCCAAGAAAAGCCTTCCATTTGTCCTGTTATATGCACTGTGCTGCACTGTGCCACACTGTACCCCTGTCTCCACCCAAAGTCTGGTGGGTTTGGTAGGGTCCTTTGGTGGTTGTGAAATTTTGTTTCTCTTCCTGAAGGGAAACATCAAGGAAGTTCAGGCTCTATGACTCCAGACTGATACCCTAAGGAAGAAATAGTCCAGCCAGGATTGAAATGGCTCATGCTGGCCCAGTCACTGTGAACTTCCCAACAGGCATCTTAATTTTTTTCAGGCATCTTTAATACATGCTCATGAAAGCCTGTGTATAGAGTCAGTGAAAAGCAACAATTCAAATAAAATCCAAAAATAAAATAATTTAAAATATATATCACTATGCAGAAATACGAGAGAGAGCAATGTGACTGTATGTACACAAACACACACACACACACACACACACTCTGCAAGGGAGCAGCTGTCCTTCTGTCTTCTCACAAGCCCATGCTCTAACCACTTGTGAAAGAGAAACAATCTCTGGATAAATCCTCATAGGATAAAGACCCATTTTGACTTTATCTATGACCTAGAACTCTGGACTCAGACTCACCGACCAGAAAGTCGCCATCGCTGGGAATGAAGAGAACTGGATTCTCAACAAGTAGCCTACTTTAATGAAAGGAGTATGGACTTTAGAATTAAAGAGACCTAGCTTTAAATCACTCAGATTCCATTTATTAACTGTGCAACTATAAGCAAGTACCTTAAACACTCTGAGCTTCCATTACCTCATATGCACAAAGCTTTTTGGAAGCTTTAAAAATGATGTACATGAGGGGGCTAGAACAGAGTAAGATCTCAGGGAATTGTAGGTAGTTTCTACTATAGGCCAACTCTTACTCTTGTTGGATAAGACACACCATCTCTTTGGGCTCCAGTTTTTTCCCTCTAAGAATCAAGTCTAGGGCTCAAAGATTCAAAACTTACTGGCTACACTTACGGAAGAAAGACTGATGACATAAAGAATTAGGATTTTCTTGACAAAAGTTGATGAATCTCTTCTTTCTCCTTGGTGTGTCTGGATGGTAGATGGGCAAAAGTTCTGTCTACATATGCATAGGTGTTAATAAAATGGGACAGGATGATGGTAAGTCCTTAGGGAAGAAAGTGTAAAATTTCCACTCTCATCTTGGCTTTGTGCTCACTTGCTCTCTCTCCCTCTCTTCTTCTTTCTCTCTCTTTCCAAATGGAGAATGGAGAATGTACTGTCTCAGGCTTACATTTCATGAGATTATTAATATGAACATCCTTATAAAACTATAGGCAAACATAAGCTATATTCTTAACTATGTAAACTTATTGAGTGTCTCCAGTTTGCCTTGGATATATATTATGTTCAACTCTGGACTGTCCTAGAAAACAGTAATTGAAATGAAGTTAATGTCCCTAAAGTGCCCTATATAAAGAATACTAGGTTAAAGTATTCTTTGGAATACTTGCATTTGGAGAGTTTCCCAAGAGTTTTCTTTCCACACCCTATATTTGATTTGTATTAGACAATTTCATCTGTCATCCAGGACTGCCACTTACTTCCTACAAAGGAAGGTAATGCAGCTGGACTCAGTGCCATCATTTTTAAAATGTGTGCATATACAAGGACTTTCTTGATCTTTTATTTAGAAGGCAGGTAATAGAATTTAGATGGGATTAATCAGTACATAGTTATATGTACACACACCCACATACTGTTTTGAATTGAGTAGCTGGCATTTTTCATTTGCTTTTTTCAGGTGATCAATCTATCCTTAAATAGCTTTCAAAAGACATGAACTGGCCTGGCTCAAACACTGGAGTTTTCATTTCTTCTTATATTGATTACAGTAACTACAATAACAAGCCAATATCCACTGGGTAAAACTAATCTTTCTCATGCTGGTGAACAATTATTGAATTGCATTGACCTATTTTTCTTTAATGGTGTGAAATATGTTTAATCATTAAAAGTGTCCTCAAATTGCCTGATTCCCACTTGTTTTTCAGCTTGCCAGGGCTCAAGCGAGTCAAAGTGATAACTCCACACACCAAACCTTTTGTAAATGAATTACTAAAAGACAGAACTTCCAACCTCAGAACAAATGCTACAGATAAGATGGAGTCTTAACACTTACACCTGGCCATCTTTAGCATCATTTTGGATTTGTACTTCTGAATGGGTATAATAGTTTTCTGTTGCTGTGTAACAAATTATACAAATTAAGCAAATTTAAATTTAGGAGCTTAAAACAACACACATATTTATTATCTCACAGTTTTAGTGGGTCAGAAATTTGGGCAACTCTTAAATGAGTCCCCTATTTAAGGTCTCACAGGGCTGCAATCAGTGTGTTGTCAGCTGGATTGAGTTCTTGTTTGAAGGCTTGAAATTATCCATATCCAAACCTACTACCACTGTTGGCAGACTTTACTTTCCTCGTGGCTGCAGGATTGAGGGCCCTGGCTTCTTACTGATTGGAAGTTGGGATTGCTCTCAGTTCTTAGAACCTGCCTACAATTCCTCACCATGCAGACTTTCCCCAATGGCTGCTAACTTCATGTTAGCAGGGTGAGTCTCTACAACAATTTTGCTACCAAGGTCGTTTTAAATATGGGAGTGACATCCTTTGCTTTTGCCATATCCTATTGGTAAAAATCAAGTCACAGATCCCACCCACAGTCAAGGAAAGGGAATTATAAAAGAGCACAAAAAACAGGGAGGCCGGAGGCATGGGGGTAGGGCTCATTTTACAATCTCTCCAATGAAATAGGTACAAAAGGCAAAATATTGGGAAGGGTATAAAGGAGGATTCAGGACACCAACACTCTTCAAGAAGATAAGGTTGAAGGCAGAGATGGAGACAATAATGTGACCAGCCAAGTAAGACTAACATTTGGCACATTTCTAAACTCATATTTTTAAAAATATTTGCTCCAGGGGAGGTGGGTTGGGGGATGGGTGAAATAGATAAAGGGGATTAAGAGTACACTTACTGTGATCAGCATGGAGTAATGTATAGATATGTTGAATCATTATATTATACACCTGAAACTGATATACTATATTAATTATATTTCAATAAAAAATTAAAAATATAAAAATATTTGTTCCATGTTTATATAGAGAAAAAATAAAGGGCTGTGAAGGGAGGAAAGAGAAAAAAGAATGCTGAGGACAGCAGTCAAATTTGGAAACTTACTCAGTAAAATAAATCCTTGCATTAACTGCCACCCCCTCCTTTAGAAGGTCGTCTAGTTACCATCTGCTATTATTCAGTTATGCTGTCCACAGCCTCACCATCCTAACCCAAAGTATCCTATAACATTGTTCCTTTTAACTACAAGTAATACTGACCATAAGACAAATTTTGGTAAATTCAATCTTCTCTCTTTCAATTCCTGAAGATATAGCAGAGTCTAACAGATCAACTCCCAATAAGACTGTATCCTTAACTGAGCTATGCTTTTATACTTACTAGCAGAGTTTTTAAACTTGGCAATGCAAAGAATTAGGATGGGTAACAGCCTTAACTATTATTAAGTTTTCTTAAAATTTTTTATTATGTTCAATTAGCCAGCATAAGTTTTGTCAAACACTAACTGGAATAACTTCTAACTATAAAGGTGTCTATTTCCAACTGCCTGATTTAGGTTTCTGGAATCTTTACCTTGTTAGAATTCAGGTTTGGAGAATTTACTGTCCTATAGAGAAATTAGGGTGGAGTGTTAACGTTGTGAATGAAACTACAGAACTTCCTATAAATACTTTCATATTCTCTGAAATAAGACAACATATATGGAACAAAAAGGGAATACCAATTATGATCTAGATATCCTAAATTAGCAAAAAAAAAAAAAAAAAGGAAGGAAGGTAGGAAGGAAAGAGAGAAAAGGAAAGAATGAAAAAATAAATATACAATTAATTTTTACTTATTATCACTTCCTCTCAGGGTTTTCTTTGGAAATTCCCACCTTGGCCAGCAGAACTCCTGAGGTAAGGGCCCTAAGTAAGGGGAGCCTCACAGTAGTCTACCACCATTTGTGCTACCTGCTTGACCTCTGGAGGCACTGACTTGTGACCCAGGTTTATTGCCTCAATTATTTCAGTGCTTTCTCTCCTTTAGGAGACCCATGAGGGTGGCGGCGGGGGGCGGGGGGGGAAGGAAAAACAAAAATCCTCTTGGTTAAAAATTTATCTCTTTATCTTTTATTTTTGATTTCTGAATCATTTTTCCCCTTATTTCCAGATACAACAAAAGAAGTACCTCAAACTCACTGCAACCAAAATATTCATTGTTCCCAAAAAGCTAACCAAGGAAAACTTCATGACTACATTAGAACTTGAAGTAAGGATATCTGTGGCAGAAGAATTCCTGTACACCCAACCCAGACCTACCTTCTACCTTTTCAGCAGGAGGCATTAGCTTAGGTCAGGCCATCTCTTCATAGCCCAAAGTGGGGAAATACTCAAGTATGATTATTTGTTCTCATACCAGTCTCTTGCCAGACTGCCATTTTACTCCTCTCCATGTATCAAAATCTGGCTGAGCCTTCAGGGTTCATCTTCAGTCCCTGTGACTCCTCTCTACTCCAGTGGTCTCAACCTGGGCTGCATAGTAAATCTCCTGGAAGATCTAAAAGAAAAAAAATCCAATGTCCAGATCCCAAACATGTTTATTCAGTTGGTCTAAAATGGAGCATGAGCATTTTTAAAGAGGTCCCCAGGTGATTCTAATGTGCAGGAAGATTTGAGGACTATTTTTACATTTAATTCCATTCAACTTGAATCATCACATTTCCTTTTGTAGTTTAATTATATTTTCCATATTTCCATGTGTAAATTTCTCAGCTTAGAGTTAAAAATCTTCTTGTTCCTCCAACTGTGGATCCTCATTTGCTCATCCAGTCAAGAAGAGCTTTTTATCTTTAAAATAGAAAACTGACTCTGCTTGTCTTAAGCTTATGTATAATGAGGGAAAGTGTCACTTTGGGGGGCATGGGGCTGAGAACATCCTTTACTGTTTAACAACCATTGTGTACAAAGAATATCAAAGCCTTACTTCCTTGTAGAATAGGAGTTAACTGTGTCATGGACTTGAGGGGTTCTTGGCAGAGCATTTGATTTAAATATCTGTTTTTACTCTTGGTGCCACATTAACAGAACTTCTGTCATTAGAGATTCATGTATTTGGATTAGATTTCACCTCTTTAGGAGCTTTTCATTAGTCATAAATAATCCTAGAAGGATTCATTAAGACCTTTGTGTGAAAGCTCACCGGGTCACTGTTGCTTGCAATAAGAGGAGGCATATACAATTACCATTTGTAATAGACTTTGTCTCTTTTCTCTATGCTCTCCATAAAGGCAGAGCTGTGCTTGTATTAACTATTATGTCCCCAGCACCTAACTCAATATCTGGACAAAGCAGATTATAGTAAATGCCTTTGAATGAATGAATGATGAATAAAAGAATGAATGATCACGCTTGAGCAAATGGATAGCCACAATTAGTTATGAATCCTGAAAGAATAGAAAGAGAAAGAAAAAAAGAATTCTTGGAGGAAAAATATTACCATGTCATAGTTTTCCTGGAGTTTGAAGCTTTGCACAACCTTATCTCATAAAGTATGTTAAAGACAATTCCCTAATAGTTCCATTTTGAGGCTGTTGACTTTTTTTGCTGGGATTTCCCCCTACCATCTCTTTTCTTCAATAATATTAATAAAAAGAATAATCAGAACTACCATTTATTGAGCTTTTACTAAGAACCAGACATTATACTAATTACTTAGGTATTTTTATTGATCCTCTCAATAACTCTATGAGGCGGATATTTTCATTACCAATTTACAGATGAGGAGACCTAAACTTACAGAGGATATGTAAGTTCTGACAATCAAATGACAGATGTGGGATTTGAGCCACAATCTGTCTGATTGGTTTCATTGGATCCTGATGCTCCTCCTTTCATCTGCTTTCCCTGACCTCAACATATACTCTTTCTCCTTCTATCTCTTTCACATGGTCACACATATACCTTAGGCATGAGGATGCAATTTACCCTCTCTGAATATATGGTAGCCTGAAGAGGTTTGAGTTGGGAGGCTACAGGCAATATTCCAACAATAAGGATCAACACAGCTTCTGGAATTGAACTTAAAATGCACACAGTTTCTCTGCAGCCAATATGCAGAGGAAAATATGGTGAGGTCTTAATGTATTTTGTTCCACAAGGAACAGTGGGAAGGGTCTTGAAACAGCAATTAAATACTCTGCCTCAGTAATCCAGTTGTCATTTTTGCTTAAAACTTATTGGCCAAGCGTGCCTGGGTGGCTCAGTTGGTTAAACGTCTGCCTTCAGCTCAGGTCATGATCCCAGAGTCCTGGGGCATCGGGCTCCCTGCTCAGTGGGGAGCCGGATTCTCCCCCAGCCCCTCCCCCCTGCTCATGTGCTCTCTCAAATAAATAAAATCTTTAAAAAAAATTATTGGCCAGAACAAGCCACATAATCCCACTCATCCACAAGAAGGTAGGTAAACACAATCCTACCAGGTATCCAAAGGGGCATGGGGACAATGTGGTCAGTGGGTAGTACTAATGACTATGACAGGAGAGACTTGATATGATTTATATTTGTAAAGTATCATCTTGGCTATTATATGAAGAATATATCATGGAAGCAAGAGCAGAATAAGCAAGAATACTGGTTTAGGGACTATTTCAGTTACCCAGGAAAGACATGCTAATGGTACGGAGGTTGTTAGCAGAAGCAGGAACCTCAGGTTGAGGTGAGACAGGTGGTGCCGAGGAGGGACCGCCTTGCACTGCCTCCCTGAAACACCATGAGTAGGTTGGTTTGAGGGCTCCCAGGGGATGTCCCGTGGCCTCCTACCCAGCCAGCACCACGAGCATAGGGTTGTGTCCTGTGTGCACATGATCAAGGATGGGACCCAGAGCAGTCTGGTCAAGAGCTATAGCTACCTGCTCAAGTTCTTACTGGTGGACGACAGCGACGTGGGCCACGGCAAGATCCTGGAGCGCATGCAAGAAGGTACCGCCTGGTCTGCGTTAAGCCTGCAGTAACCGGATCGACTACTAGATGACTACCATCCTGCAGTGGGGCCAGTGGGTCAAGCTGGAGTTCTCAAATGTGTCTGGCCAGCACAGTTTGCGCACGGTGTTCAGGGGCGCTCAGAGGATCCTCCTGGTGTGTGGCATCACTAACAGCTGGTCCTTTTATAGTGCAAATGAGTGTATCACGGAGATCAGTGAGCATGCCCCCCAGGGTCTCCAGGATCCTGGCCGGCAACTTGCCACACCTGGTTTTCAAATAGCAAGTCGTGATAGAGCAGGTGTGCCTGCGCTGAAAAGAACTGCCCAACCTTATTCAAGGTCAGCCAGCTGTACAACCTCAGCGTCATCAAGTCCTTCACTCAACCGTCCGGCATCGTGCTCATGCAGCATGGCATGGAAAAGACCTGTTGGCCCAACCAAGTGCTGAGGCCATTGTCTCCTACACTCCTGTACCCCTCAAAGACAAACTCCCACTGCCAGTTACCTCAAGTCCTTATCACTTGGCAACTGCATCCAGGATGCACCTGTGCTGCTACTCACTGGCAGGTGGGGTAGGCAATGGCGTGGCCACAAGGGCTACAGCCTCAGGAGGTCCGAGTCCATCCGTCTCAGAACTGCTTGTGGAGCAAACGCAGTATCTATTGGGGCAGGCCAGATGCGCTCTGGCAGGGTTCGCCCTTGGCGAATGCTCCTGGCCCAGCTGGGAAGCATCAGGACGCGCCTAGTGGGTTAGGCTGTCTCAGCCAGAACAAGCCCCACCAAGGGCTGCAAGGCTCGTGCTGTGGGAAAATTAAGCAGAACAAGTCCAGGGCCCGGTGGTGCAGCTGAGAAGCAGCCAGGAGGCAGTCCCTAGAAACCCAGGAGGCCTGGGTCTCCTTTCTTATTTATATAGATGTTTTACCTCTTTTGTACATTTTTAAATCACCGGCAGGGTTTCTTCGATGTAGCCAAGTGGTTCCCATGTCAGCTGTGGGGATGAACTTGAGACATTTGGAGAGGAAGGGGATTTGAGGCAAAGGCGGGAAGGAATCTGCTGTCAAAACTTCAATCTTTCTTTGAAATCACATGCACTTCACATAAGGGCATGGGGGCTGTGCGGGGGCCACTGGGGACAAGGGAATAAGTGAACCCTTTGGAAGCTTTGGGCAGTAAGTACCACCCCTGGCTACCTGCACCAGCCTTTATGAGCACCATGGGTTTTTGTTTTTTCATCTTGCTTTGTTTTGTTTTTTAAATCAGTGTCTCATTTTAAGGTAGAGCAAACACAACTCTAGTGATGGATTGAGAAAAAGTTTTAAGGGTGATTGATGAGTTTTGGCATGAGCACCTGGGTCAATTAAGCTGTTTATTGGTAGAATATTAATGGTAAGGACTAGATTAGAGATGGTAGTGAGAATCAAGATGCTTGCTTTTTTGTATATGTTAATTATCAATGCCCAGGTTTACCAGACAAAAGTCCAGGGGAAGGTTAAGGAGTCATCAGCTTAGAGGTGATGATGTGTATACCTGAGAATCACCATGAGACCAGCTAAGAAGTGAGTATCGTAGAGAAGATAGAAGAACAAAATTACTGATACCTTGGACAATGTGGGTAGAAGGTGTGTTTTATTATTATTTTGAATAGTGGAGACTAACAATGCATTTGTATGGTGATGGGAAATGGGTGATTCAGGGAAGATGTGGAGTACCTGCAAGAGCAAATTCCTTGGGAGGGAGAGAAGGAATTAGGACACAATAAATTCAAACTCACTTTGAAAAGTATAACATGCTAATTCAGGAAAGTTCTATTAGTAGGAGTAAACTATGCCCTCCAGAAAGAAAAACTCGATCCTGACTTTAAACTGTCAGTGATAAAGTTTGAGAAAAAAAACCCAAGATGTGCATTAAAAAATTCTGAGAGACAATCTCAAACAACACTAAACTTTCTTCTACAACTTGGGGCATAGCATCAACATGATATAATTTAGATAGTGAAGTCCAGCTGATTTAGTGACTCTAAAATCCCACCAAAAGAGTGCCAATGCCAACTTCATTGCTAATGTCCTTGTAAGATTCTCCTGCCTCGTTCAAATTAAAAACTCTCCCAAGATTTCCTTCAGTTACAAAACAAAGAAATATGCTCTAATCAACATGCATAATTATGCATATTATAGTGTGAAGATGATCAACTCGTCTCTTGGAAATTTATGGTAACCATGATTTAATTGTGCTTTCCTAGGGTTTCAACACAGCCTCTCTGGTTCCTGGGCAATTTCTTTCCCCCACAATTAGCCACAATTCTATATAAAGGGGAGTGTACTCTCCCCATTCTCTCCCTACCCTACTGCTCTATGATATCAGCTTTTAATACCTGAGAATGTTATTACTCCAATATCAATAATGGCCATTGTATTAGCCTGGTAAATCTTCCATAACAAAATACCAAAGACTGGGTAGCTCAAACAACAGAAATGTATTTTCTCACAGTTCTGGAGACTAGAAGTCCAAGATCCAAGTGTGGGCAAGGTTGGTTTCTCCTGAGGTCTCTCTCCTTGGCTTGCAGACAGCTGCCTTCTCTCTGTGTCCTCACATGGCCTTTCCTCTTTGCAAGTGCAATCCTGGTGTCTCTCAAGGACACCAGTCCTATTTGTTTTGCAACCCCTCCCACCTTATGAAGTTATTTGACCTTAGTTGCCTCTATAAAGGCCCTATCTCCAAATACAGTCATATTAGGGGCAAGGGCTTCCAAATGTGAATACAATTAATTCCATTGCAACCATCTTTCTAATAAATTCAATGGCAATTCTGGCTTTACTTGAATAATGTGGTTTATTTCATACTTTTTATAACTCTCTCTTTACAAAAATTATTTTTAATCCCCCTCAATTTCCATGACACGGCCCTTTTTTTATTATGCTTTTTCATTGGCTATTCCTACTCTGTCTCCATTCAAATTTCTCACCTCACACCTTCCCCTAATTTTTGTTAATCTCTAGGCTCAATCCTGAGCCCCCTCTTAAAATGATTTCACTAAGGGGTATTATTCATGCCATAGCGCAAACATGATCTGCTTAGTACTGATATACACTTTCATAACTTTAGCCTAGACCATTCCTCAAGCCTCAGAGTCACATGTATTCACTTTCTATTGAGCATCCTGGAAACTACCAAACATTTCTAAGACACACACAGGAGTTCAAAACATAGTTGGTTCTCAGTATGTATTTGTTGAGTTCCTTAATTTCACTCATTCATTCATTCAAAAATAGTCATTGATCACCTACTAAAAAGCAGGCACTGTTTTAGGTACTTGGAATACATCTGTGAACAGGAGAGATCAAGATCCTTATCCTCAAGGAGCTCCCATCATAGCAGATAAGCAATGGTCAATGAACATGTTAGTCAGTGGAAGATGTTAAGTGCTAAGATTAAAGAAAAAGTAGAGCAAGATAAGGGGGATCAGGAATGGGACAAGGCAGAGGGTTGAAGGATTAAAGAAGATGTTCAAGAGAACCTCATTGAGAAAGGGAGATTTGAACAAAGATTTGAAGGAAGTGAATGAATAAATACAGTTAACCACAGGCATCTCAAGTCCAAAATCTCCATTTCTAACACATCTCTTTCATAATATTCTCAATGTGACTGTCATTCATTCTTCTACTAAAGTGACCATACAAATCTATCTGCCAAAATGGGACACACCGGACTATAAGAGGATAGTACTACAGGCCTGGACAAACTTGGGTGTCTGGATATGTGGATAACTAGCTGTCACCCCAGGCAGAAACCTGCCAGTCATCTTTGCTTTCTCTCACTCCCTCATTTCTTCCTTCTCCCACATCTTCTCCCAATAGATTACCAAGTCCTTTTGGTATTACCTCTAGAATATCTCCTCTTCTGCACTTCTACTACTGCTGTCTCCATTCAGGATCTCAGGATCTGTGACTAGGATAGACAGATGAGCTTAAAAATGATCCCTTGTTCTCTCCATCCATTTCCCCTCAAATCCCTTCCCTATACCTCAGGCAGAATCTTCTTAAACACTCAAATCTGACACTCCCATTTAAAATATTTTTTTGAAAGAGGGGAGTGACAAGTGTGGGCAGAGAACACATACAGA
Source organism: Leptonychotes weddellii (assembly GCF_054177405.1). Taxonomy (NCBI): domain Eukaryota; kingdom Metazoa; phylum Chordata; class Mammalia; order Carnivora; family Phocidae; genus Leptonychotes; species Leptonychotes weddellii. The sequence continues at coordinate 83,470,772 of NC_138371.1, read as the reverse complement.
GGGCTGACAAGAACACTGGTCCCAAACACTCTCCTCGGTGGCCATCACCTACTTACCATGTGTAGGCCAACCTGGCCTGTGAGTTCTTGCCACAATCCTGCTCTGCTGAATGCCTTCCCCAAAATGTAAGAACACAGGAGAATCAGCCAGTTTATCTTTGAAAGCCACAATTTCTGCAATTTCAAGTCTAAAACTCAGTGCCTCACAAAGATTAAATGCCATTATTTGTCCTTAAGATGTGGGAAATTAAAAATATATCAGATCTCTCTGTATTTCCTATTTCAGCCCAAATGAATCCAATTAGGTTTCACTGCAAACTATAAAATACTCTAGGCCTATTTCCTCTTTAAATTGATTATAAATGTTGATGCTCTTAAGTATAAGTGCAAATTAATCTAGGGAATTCCATGAAATTTTATTTCTTAATTATGCAATTTAAACTAAATTACTTAACTAAAATGACTACTCTGGCTCCTAAAATTGTTCAAGGTCAGACAAATGTAATCAAATGTAGCATAGTGATTTTTCACTTAGCATAAACCCTTTTGTCAAACTCATTTCACTGCTTTGGACTTGATAGAGAGGAGAGGCTCCACTCTCGAGGAGGGTGATCTCTATTGAGACTGGGAGGCAAGACCGGGTGACGACACTCAGGCCAATTGCAGGAGTTTCTGGAAAATGGAAACGTGATTTCCATTAAACTGAGAAAGGGACCAAGGGCTTAGACTGCCCAGAAATTAAACTTTCTACTGATACACATCTGGCAATGCTCCAGTGAACGCAATCCATTTGGCCAGCCAGATGGACTAGTCCTGGCAGCTTTTCTGTCTCATGCACAAAGCACTTCAGCCTGGGGAAGAGAAAAATCCCCAAACAAAAATATAAATAGAGAAGACTCCAGCATTGTGGCTAAACAATGGAGAAGACTTGTGGTCTTACAAATGAGATTTCTACAACATTGTGCATTTCAGACATTCCAACTGTTACCTTTTTTTCTTGATTTTTAATAGCTTATTTATCATGGGTGAAGGATGAGATTACTTATCTGAGGCCCCATGCTTTTGGCAGAAAACCTTTATAATGCTCAGTTACTCTCTCCTGGAGGAAAGAAGGCAATTTCTAGCCTCTGTCTGAGAAAAGATACTAAATAATACCAAGAAAGAATGTTGATAAAATCCTAACTGAAAAAGATCATTTGAAAATGCAAACTTTTATACTGTTGACTATCAAAGGGACTCAGGCTAAAAGGATGGACTCGCCAGAGATTATTTTTTTCTCATTTGGGAAGACTTACCCTTTTCTCACTTTCTAACACCATGAGTCCAATTCAAGTCCCCCATTAGCCTGAATGACAATTTTCTTCTGTCAGTCAAACTGTGCATCTGAGTTGAAGTCCATTGATCATCCATCAGCTGAACTGCCATGGCTACTCAATAATCATGGCCCATTTCTGATTCCTTAATCATGGCCCATTTCCCATCCTTAAGTCGGATGCCTAGTTGAGCGTGTGACATCCCCTGAGTGGTCTAAGCATGTTTTCTCTTTCCTCACCCAGAGTTTGCTAAGGGAGGAATGCAGAGACAGAAATTCATTCTTAGCACTCATCCCTATATATGCCTTTCATAATTATGGACTTCTAAAATTATTCTAAATATATATTTTAACTCACTTATCAATAGATTATTGGAGGGGGTAGGTTGGAAGGTGTGGCATAAAATTTTTAAAAAATTAATGTCTTTTATAAATAAATAAAATCTTTAAAAAAAGTTAATGTATTTTACTTACTGAACTTTTTTATCTAATACATTATTTTTTGTCTTTAAATACATGGAGTAATCCAAAACTTAAAATATGGTCCTTCCTTCCATATCTCTTTCCCTCTCTTCCTTCTAGCAAAGATTTACTTACATCCCATTCTGTGCCAGGTACCACACTGAGGATTTGTGTGAATTATAACTACAATAAAGCATTTGAGGTGAATTCCAGGTTTTGTATGTAAATTACCTACATTTCCATTAGCTAATCTTTAAGTTTCTTCGATTATTTGCATCTTGACGAGATGTCAAGTTCCAGATCAAATATCATAAACAAGAGGTCCCATGTGGAATATTTTCCAGTGTTTGTGGTTCTTGTGGTGTTGGGCTATATATTATCTAGCTTGTTTGGAGAACTAGATTCCTTAACCCAGTCTCATCTTCATTCAGAAATAATGGGAATTTCCTTTCTTTGTTTCAAGTAAGGAGTAATATAATTTTCTGTCTTTTAATGCCAGCTGCCTTTTCAGAATCAATCCTTTCACTCTTCCCAGCACTTCTGCACCCAGTTCTTCTGCACCATGGGCTCAAGCTCCTGATAAAATCCTCAGAATCATGGCATGCTACAGTCTTTTGAAGGGTCATTTCCTTAAATATGCTTTCTACCATAGTATGAGTTTATGTTTCTTATATTGCTTTCTTTTAATGTCTCTATGAAATAAATCTAGAGTACTAGGAATTTTTCAGGCAAATATTGTTTAGCAGATATTTTCAGAGACACAAGGAAGTTTGCTACCATCAAGCCCTTAGCACGTTTGCCAAGTGGGTATAGTTTGACCTTATCCTATTATCTAGTACTTTCCTTTCTCAAAGGCCTTGTGCTGCCACTCATCCTTTTGCTGGTCAAAGTAAGAACCAATTTATTTATTTATTATTTTAAAAATTTATTTATTTGAGAGAGAGAGCACACGCACAAGTGTGTGGGGGGGGAGGGGCCGAGAGAGAATACAAGAGAGTCTTAAGCAGACTCTGTGCTGAGGGCAGAGCCCTATATGGGGCTTGATCTCACAACCCTGAGATCATGACCTGAGCCTAAACCAAGAGATGGATGCTTAACCCACTGTGCTACCCAGTCAGCCCAACAAGATCCAATTTTAAAACTCAGTTTAATTGAGATATAATTTACATGTAATTCAATGCATCTATAATAATGCCTTTTGGCAAACATATACACCATGTGATCACCACTGCCACAATCGAGATAGAGAACATTTTTATCACCCCAAAAACCTCCCTATGTCTCTAGGTCAATCCCCCACTCATTCTACATCCTGACCCCAGGCCACCACTGATCTGCTCTCTGTCACCATGGTGAGTTTGATTATAAAGCTGTAGTTCTAGAATATCATACCAATTGAATCACCCACTATGTGTTCTTTGTGTCTGACTTCTTTTACTCATAATGTTTTCAGGATTCATCCATGTTCCTATGTGTATTTGTAGTTCATTCCACTTTAGTACTACTACTTTCCATTTTATGGATATAACACAGCTCTTTGTACATTCACTTTTTAATGGACATATGGGTTGTTTCCATTTTTTTGGTTTCTCTTTGTTTTTCTGCTTGGGTAAATTTGCTATGAACTTACCTGTACAGACTTGGTATAATATATCAGGGTGTTTTTATAAGAAGAAATATAAAATGAGTATTCAAGGTCTGTAAGTTCAGACACCAAAGGAAAGAAACAGGTAGTATAAATGAACGAAGCAGACTAAGTGTTAGGTAAGGGGGGGAGGTGAGGGATATGGCAATTGACCACAGATCTAGTTTTTAACTCTTACCTTATGAAATAATGTTAAGAAAGTTGAAGTGATGATGTACTGCAGCATCAAAAGCAAGGTATTGTAGGTCAACTCATTCCTTGGATCAGGTAACAAACAGTTCTTTTCAGACTTTTTTCTCTCCCACAGGCTAAAGTATCATTAAGAAGGCATCATTAAGAAAACAAATTTAGTTTTAGACAGCCTTGGGTTTGAATTCATGATCCACACCTACTAACTGCATGACTTTAAGCAGGTTTATCTATGTTTCTGAACCTTTGTTTTTTATTAGCAAAATGGAGATAATAATGTTGTCGATTTCATCATAAACAAAATTAAAGTATTATCTGCTATTAGTTTAAACATTCTTTCTCTCACTTTGGCATAAGCTACAATATTATTGCATGTCTTCCACATGCCAAGCCCTATGTGAGGCACATGACTCTCATTATCTCATTTTATTAAATCCACCTCATTAGCTAGACAAGAAACTAAGGCTGAGATAGGTTAAAAACCATGTGATGAAAGCAAAAATAGGGACCACTGGCTCTGCCTGGGACTTACTTGCCAGGCTTCCTCAAAGCATAAGCCAACAGCATAATGATTTCATTGACTTCAGATGTATCTATACATTTGTAAAAGGCTCAGACACATTTGAAGGGAACTCCACTTTGCAACCATTTCAGCTTCTTCCACTCATCCATAACCTATAAGTCTGATATGCTCATAAAAAGCTGGAGGCCAAGCTTTTCTGAGAACTTGTCTTTGGCCAACTCTAACCCTACTGTCAAAAATGTGCCTCCTCCACTAGACTCTGAGCTCTGTCCCTAGGGCCTGGCAGGGTGCCTGGCACATAGTAGGAAGAGATCATTTTATGAGCACAACTTGAACACAGTTTTCCTCACATCAAATTCAGGAACCAGAATCTTTAGATAAAGAACAAGTACTCCCTTCTAAATCCCATGGTGTATATTGCTGTAATCGTTACAATATCTTTAGTAGCTCAAGGAACCACTTGAGTGGTCTCAGTTGGCCTCATGACCAAAAATGTATCTCTCTTGGTATAATATTGAGTCACTTATGTTTAAAATGATGCCACTTGCCCTCACTGAGTTGCTGTTGTTTCTTTGTCTATAAAATAAGGGTACAGACCAGGAGCTTTATAAGATCCTTTACAGCTTTTGATTTTCTATAATTCAAACAGTACTCACTGGTTCCTCTCCCAGTTCCAATAACTTTGAGGTAACCTGGCATTTTTCTGAGGTCAGGTTCCTATAGAGCAGTGGCTCTCAGGACCAGCAGTGTCAGCAATGACAAGTTCACTAAGCTTGAGAACCACCCCTGTTGAAAGGGAGAATGCCATCCCTCTCTGTCTTGCCCAAGTCTTTCCTTGAACATCAACCCTCGCTCCAACTCCATTGCAGCTGCCTGCTGACTCCTCCTGCATTCTGCAGAGAGGAGGGTGCCTGGAGAGTTCTTTAAATTCCACTCGCCCTGCCCTATGACCCAACGTGACATCTTTGTTGGCCTCATTAATGAATTAGGAGGATTCTTGAAACAATGGCATCTTTCTAAAACTGAGCATCAGTCTATAAGCAAAGGCTATTGAATGGTTTCCGCCTGGTGGAGGGGTGAAGGTGTTTGGGGTGTGTATGTGGCTGGGGAGGATCAGATGAAGAAAAGCTTCTGCGTGAGCATCTTATTAATGAAGGAGCTTTACTTTTGAATTTTGATGTAGTTTCTAAGTTAGTTTATGTGAAAGATGGTCATTTCACTTGTGTCGCATATTTGGAGCATACTTACTGTGGTGTATTGTGAATTATTTTTAAAATAATTGCTGTCCTAAAAATAAAATAAAATAAAAATAAAATAACTGCTGTCCTTATCTCATAAACAACATAATTATCCTGCATTGGGTTTTCATAAAAGTATTTGTTAATATATTAAATTCTTGGGCCCTATGTTTGCATGATAGTGGACAAGAGCCTCGGTATATCAACTTGTCTTGGCCTCTCTTTCTGTGAGAAACTCTGGGAAGGTACTCAAGCGTCTAGATGAGCGGATCGGAGGATACAACATTAGGACCCAAATGGATACAATGCAACTTATGTAATAAATTCGTCTTAAAACTGAATTCCCTCAGGAATTTAAGGTACTCCCGAATTTCATGTCTTATTCTCATTCATAAGTCAACACACATGTATCAAGTGCTTACTCTGTGCCAGACACCATACTAATACTGAGGAAACAAAGATGAAAAAGATAGCCCGGATCTCAAAGTGCTCACAGCCTACCAAGGGGAGAGACTTAATAAATACCGTAAGAGAAGTATGTACATGATACAGAAATTCATGTTAACTGGGGAGAAGAGAAAGTGTTCTGGGAAAGACACCCTAGATAATGATTAGGAATATGCCCCACTACTTTACAGCAAAGAACAACTGGGACAGAGTCCAGAGTATCTGAACAAAGAGGGCGATTGTAAAGAGCCAGAGCAGCTAGCTGGGTGTTGGGGCAGGCAAATACTTAAATCTCTGAACCTCTCACTCCCTCCAACATGCAGTCTATATTTGTTGAGAGTTTTATGGCTAAGAAAAGCCAGGGTACTGAAAACAGGGACTGTTGCATTCCTCCCTCCAGGTCAGCCCGGGGCACCCAGAAGCTGGCAACTTGGCTCCTCAACAGCTGGGCCTCGCAGCTGCAGGGAACCATGAGGCTCTGCATTCTCCTCCCTAGACAGTGTAGACAGATTAAAAAAAAAAAAAAAAAGATAAAGAAAAGAAAGCCCTGCGTTAGTGCAAACAGATCCATATATCAGCAGAGAGTTATCAAGGTTAATGAGAAAAATTATCTCAGAACAACCCCCCCCTGGTTGGAGGCCCGCGGGCTGGAGCTGCCCCCTCTCTAACCTGCTAGCGCTGGGCCTCTAGTACAATGTGATCCATCAAAGTCACTTCCTCTGCTTTCCCACTTCACAGGGGGCGCGTGGCTCCCCTCCCACCACTGGGGAGGAAATCAATGGGAGGGAGGGTCCCCACAGGTGGGCACGGGTCATAAGGGGGATGCCAAGTGTGCCAGAAGTGGAAAAGGGAGAAGGGGACTGCACCCCAACCCTCCTTCAGGGAGCCCAGAACCAAGGATAGACAAGCAGATGCCAGGGTAGGGAGGGAAACATGCGCCCTCCACACACGCACAAACACACACACACACACACACACACACACGCATATACACCATACAATTCATGTACTGTACACAGCACATACCATACATACAACATGAACATACACCATACACATACAGTCACACCCACGCACACACACCATGCATGAACACAACACGCACACACACACGCACACACACACGGGCATGCTCTGTGTCCTGCTATCATTTGTTTTCAATCTTTCGTCCTTTATCAGAAATAACAACTGTTTAGCCAGACCCATTTTCATAAACGCTGTCCTTATGGTTCCTTTTGGCAGAAGCGTGGAATCTCTGCTGCCAATCCTGTAGGTAGAGAATTTATTGTTTCCTTTTTGTTGCAGTTATTATGGTGGTGTTGGTGTAGTTTTGCTTTGCTCCGGAGAAGGCAGGAGTCCGCAGAGAAGTGGCCAGGAAACAACAACTTTTGCAGGTGGGCTGTCCAACGTGTAATGGCAGTTTGCCTGGCCGCGGCACTTACTTCCCCCTTCCAGGGCCCAGTTCTCGTCCTTCCTTAGGTGAACGGCAAACCTACTACCAGCAGGGGGCGCTACTCTTGCATCGTCCCCTCTTCCGCTGGCCACGCCTCTCCATTCTTCGTGCTCTTTCCTCAAGCCCCAGCTTGGGAAGCTTTCAGCCTTCAATGATCTTCCCTCTCCTTGGGCATTCTGCCTAAAGTTCCAGTAACTTTAGTACTCCTCTGTAAAACAAGGTTTAGCTAGTAATTTATGTCGACTTGTATTCTCACTAGATTTCAAGGATGTCAGTCTTGACTTCTCCAGCCAGCTCGGAAGCGACTGCAGGGCATGATCAGTGTTTTAACACAGTCTGACATGCTCCCTCAGCATCTGGCAAAATGCGGGTAGCTGGGTTGTGATTGTCATCTTAAGCCATGACCAATAGATTTTATATTCATTGTATTCCTTTCTTTGACAGAAGCTTCGTTTGAGAAACTACCTATTTTTCTAGATGTTCTCTATTCATGCATTACTAAGAACTTTTGAAGATGATCCAGGCTTACACATTTTTCTGCAAGAATAGAACCTTCTTTGAAATAATTGTCAATATTCTTCAGTGGTGAAGCCCTTGGGAGTAGGGCAGCAGACGGGAAGTCTAGTACCTGGGCTGATCCTGTTTGATGACAAACATGTCTTCCTCACATTAGGAAGGGAGAAACAGTTTCCAGGAATCTCACTGAAGTTAACTCCAAAAAATTCCTATACAAATTGGTTGCCCAATATGATCAAAATATAGTATAATTTATCCATTCATCAGATACTCACTGATTGCCTAATAGCTCTGTTCTGGACTCTGGGTGAGGCACAGGAGCTATAACGTTGAACAAGACAATTACAGGACTTACACTCTAGGATTACAAATGGTGGTCAACACCAAGGAAGAAATGGAGAGTTGTGATGACAAAGGAGGAGCTGGAGTGGGGACAGGGACCCGTGAGCTAGAGGCAGTGGGAGAGGTTTAGTGAAAACTAATTTAGATAGAGTAGCCAGAGAAGGTGAGGACATAGAGTGTAAGACCTATAGGGGGACAGGGAGGCAGGCTTCAGAGAGCAGGGCAAGAGGTAATTTGTCAAATGCAACAGTTGGTTTTGTTCAGCTCTCAGTCACAATTATAATAGCTAACTAGTATTCATTGTTCATCTGCAAAATGCCATCTTACAACATTGCTCCAGGTAAGCTTATTGCAAAGGAGGAAACTGAGAGTCAGAGAGGTAAAGAGAAGGGGTAGAGATCCAACTTGGGTCTAATGGACTTCAGAGTGTGTACCTCTTCCTCCTTAGCTAATTGTACATAAGAGAATGAGCATGGCTCAAAGCCACCTAACTCCAGGATCTGAAATACTGTTCAAAGAGTATGTCCTACTGATGGCGTCTGTAAATCAAATTTTAAGTAAATCACAACTGTTTTAGTTGCAAAAATCAAAGATATGCCATAAAGTATATTTAGGAGTAGGGAAGAGTCAAACAAACAAATGAACCAAAAAGATCAAGAATGGCTGTCTTGAAAGGTCCTGCTATATATTATGTATTAACATTCACTGGTCTTTGCCTGGATAGACAATAGACAACTATTATTGACTCTAATTTCCCCTTCTTCATTCCACAGACATTTTGGAGCACCTGTTATATGCCAGACACCATGGTCGTAGCTCCAAATACAGATAAATACCATGCTGTTGTTCTAGAATTTATATACAATACTTTGGGGAACAAAGAGAAGAGACAATTATAATATAGAAAGGGAACTGCTGTGATAGAGGTCACAAAGGGGCATTGAACACAGAATGGGAGGTGGTGATGTTAGGAAGATGTCAGCAAGTGTTCCTTGAAGGAGGTGATTTCTGAGCTGAGTCTCTGAAACGTTAGTAGGAGTTAATCAGGCGAAGGCTATAGTCCAAAAAAGATAGCAGGGAACATTATGGGGACTTTTAAGTAGCTGTTGTTGGAGGGTATGAGGGTAAACACAATAGGTGAAGTTGAAATCTATCCAGAGACCAGATTATGAAGAGCTTCTATATTGTAGTAAAAAGTTTGGGGTCTATGGGAAGCCACTGTGTGTGAAAATATAAGCAGAGGAATGATACTGTTCTCTCAGCTGTATGGAGAATGAATTAGAGTGAGGTGAGACTAGAGGCAGGGTGGGATGGAGTGGCTGCTGTGTTCCAGGCACTGTCCTAGCCACTGAAGGTCTGACTGTGAACAAGGAGCAAACAGGCTAGTGAGAGAGAGTTTCACTGGCAGATCTTATTTGATTTTCATGACCAGCACCCTCAAATGGGCTCTTTGTGTTGTCTAGCAATCATGCTTTATGTCCACTCATCCCTCTTCTCCCCTGGATACTATTTTATTATTTCTCTTCCCTCATATTGCCACTCCATTCCCTCCTACTTGGATGTTGACTTTGCTTTCAACTTCACTGAGAAAATGGAAGCACCCAAAAGAGAACCTCTGGAGACTTTCAAGGCCGCATTTACCTACCCTCAGGGTATGCACATCCTGAAAGCCCTGCCTGACCCAAGAGATGAACTTGCTGTGCTCCCACCTAAAGCTAGTCCCTTCCATTCCTAGATCCATTCACTCTCACTTACTCAAAGCAGTTCTCAACTTTCCTCTCCCAAGACATTTTTCTTCACCTGTGGATCATTCCCATCAGCATACAAATATGCTGATACTCTTCCCATCTTAGAAGTCTCCTCTTGATCCACTTTCCCCACCAACTACTGCCATGTTTCTCTACTCCTTGCTGTAGCAAATTTCAGAAAAGTTGTCAGTATTCACTGCCCCATTTCCTCTCTTCTCAGTTTCTTTCGGTAAACCTACTTCAACTGAGCTTTAAGTCCCACCATTCCACAGAAATGGGTTTGCTGAATTTGATGGTCAGTTCTCAGTGCTCATCTTAAGTGACCTATTGGTAATGATACAGTTACATAAATCCTCTTCTTATATATCATTTCTGATCTTGCTTCCAGGATACACATCTTCTTGGTTTTCTCTCTACCTCACTGGTCATTGCTTTTTGGTCTGTTTCTCTTGATTCCACCTCTTCTCACTAACACTTTATGTTAGAGTGCCCTGGGATACTGTCCTTCATCCTCTTGTCTTCTTTCTCTATACTCATATCATCTACATGCTGATGCCTCACTGATATATATAAATCTTGGCACATTCCTCCACATTGCAGCCTCACGTATGTAACTACCTTCTCAACACCTCCACTAGGACATCTAGTAGACACTTCAAACTTAACATGTCTGAAGTTGAACTCCTGGTCTTACCCCACAACGCCTAATTTCATCAATAGCCTTCCCCACCTCAGGCAACAGCATCTCCATTTGTCTAGTTGCTCAGGCCAAAAATCTTGGGGACCAAGTGGTGAGCCACTTGGGGACCAGTGACTAGGACAGTGCCTGGCACACCCCACATCCAATCCATAAGCAAATCCTATAGCTCTACTCTCATGATATGGCTAGAATCCTATTACTTCCAACCACCTTCACTGCTACCATTATCTTCTATTTCAAAAACCTCCAAGGTGCACCTGGGGGGCCAGTCAATGAAGCATCCCACTCTTGATTTCAGTTCAGGTCATGATCTCATGGTCTTGGGATTGAGCCCTGCATCAAGCCCTGTGTCGGGCTCTGCACTCAGTGTGGGGTCTTCTTCAGATTCTCTCTCTCTCTTTCTCAAATAAATAAATAAATAAAATCTTAAAAAAAACACAACCCCCTAACATGTCTCTCTGCTTTTACTCTTACCCTCAAAAAATCTGTATTCAGCACCAGAACAATTCTTTTAAAACTTAACCATGTTTTGCAAAAACCCTGAGTAACAGCCAAAGTACCTAAAGTACCTAAAGGTACTACTTAACTTGTCCTGTCCATCACATTTCTGTCCTCACCTACTTTCTCTCTTTTAATAACTGTGCTTCAGCCATTCTGACCTCCTTCCTAGTCAGTCCTCAAATTCTCCAGACATACTTCCTCTTAAGTATTTTTGTATTGATTGTTTCATCTTCTGAGAATCTTTTTCCTCTAAATATCTCCATGTATTCCTCTAGGTACACCTACACCTTCACCTCATTTAAGTCTTTACCCAAGTGAAACATTTTTATAAGACCTTCCTTGAGCTCCCTATTTTAAATTGCAATCCCTTACCCACCAGCACTCTTGATCTACCCTTACTCTGTTTTATTCTATAGCACTTACCACCTTTTATCATATAATAATGTACTTATTTATTATATTTTATGTTTATACTGCTCTCTGTCAGCTAGAATATAGGCTTCTCAAGAGCAGATATTTCTACATTTTATTCCCTTATGTATAACATGTACCTAGAACAGAATCTGTCATATAATAGGTATTTAATGACTCTTTGCTATGTGAATGAATGATGATAAATGTTAAGAAGGAACTAAAGGATGTGGAGTTAAAATGGGACAATGTCAATGGAGAGAAGAGGAGACGCAAGAGATTAAGAAGGTCAAATTAAAAGATCTTTTTGATTGAATTCAGGGATAGAAGAAAAGTGTAAACAATGATTCCCAGATTTTAGGCTTTAGAATCTGTATGGAGGATGGTGCCATTTAATGAGATAAGAAATGGGAATTTAATTTGGTAACTGGATATGGGATGCTAATGTAGGAAGGACTATTTGTTAAGATTTATTCTTATTGAGATATAATGCACACATAATAAAATTGTCTCTTTTATGGTTCAATACTCACAAATCAGTGTGATACATCACATCAATCAGAGAAAAGATAAAAATCATGTGATCATTTCAATAGATGCAGAATAAGCATTTGACAAAGCACAACATCCATTCATGATAAAAACTCTCAACAAAGTAGGTGTAGAGGGAACATATTTCAACATAATAAGGATCATATATATTAAAATCCCATAGCTAACATCATACTCAATGGTAAAAATCTGAGTGTTTCTCCCCTAAGGTCAGGAACAAGATGAGGATGTCCACTCTCACCACTTTTATTCAATATAGTACTGGAAGTGGTAGCTACAGCAATCAGATAAGAGAAAGGACTAAAAGCATCCAAATTTGTAGATGACATGATACTCTATATAGAAAACCCTAAAGACTCCACAAAAAAACTAATAGAACTAATAAATGAATTCAGTAAGGTCACGGGATATAAAATCAATGCACAGAAATCCATTACATTTCTATATACTAATAATGAAAGAGAAATTAAGAAAACAATCTCATTTACAATTGTACCACATATAATAAAATACCTAGGAATAAACTTAACCAAAGAGGTGAAAGACCTATAATCTGAAAACTATAAAACATTGATGAAAGAAATTGAAGAAGAAACAAAGAAATGGAAAGACATTCCATGCTCATGGATTAGAAGAACAAATATTGTTAAAATGTCTATACTATCCAAAGTAATCTGTATATTTAATGCAATCCCTACCAAAATACCAACAACATTTTTCAAAGAACTAGAAAAGGCTATCCTAAAATTTGTATGCAACCACAGAAGACACCAAATAGCCAAAGCAATCTTGAAAAAGAAAAACAAAACTGGAGGTGTCACAATTCTAGTCTTCAAATTATATTACAAAGTTGTAGTAGTCAAAATAGTATGGTACTGGCACAAAAAATGACAGTTAGGTCAATGGAATAGAATAGAAAGCCCAGAAATAAACCCACAACTATATGGTCAGTTAATCTTTGACAAAAGAGTCAAGAATATCCAATGGGAAAAAGAGTCTTTTCAAGAAATGGTATTGGGAAAATTGGATAGCTATTTGCAAAAGAATGAAACTGCACTATGTTCTTAAACCATGCATAAAAATAAATTCAAAATGGATTAAGGACCTAAGTGTGAGACCTGAAACTATAAAAATCCTAGAAGAGAGCACAGGCAGCAATTTCCCTAATGTCGGCCATAGCAACATCTTTCTAGATATGTCTCCTAAGGCAAGGGAAACAAAAGCAAAAATAAATTATTGGGACTACATCAAAATTAAAAGCTTCTGCACAGTGAAGAAAACAACAAAACTAAGAGGCAACCTACTGAATGGGAGAAGATATTTTCAAATAACATATCTGATAAGGGGTAGTATCTCAAATACATAAAGAAGAAAAAGCAAATAATCCAATTAAAAACTGGGCAGAAGACATGAACAGATATTTCTCCAAAGAAGAAATATAGATGGGCAACAGACACAGGAAAAAATGCTCAATATCATTCATCATCAGGGAAATGCAAATCAAAACTACAATGAGATATCACCTCACATCTGTCAGAATGGCTAAAATCAAAACACAAGAAACAACAGGTGTTGGCAAGGATGTAGAGAAAAAGGAACTCTCTTGCACTGTTGGTGGGGAGGCAAACTAGTGCAGCCACTGTGAAAAATAGAACTACCCTATGATCCAGTAATTGTACTACTGGGTATTTACCCAAAGAATACAAAAACACTAATTCAAAAGGATATTTACACACCTATGTTTATTGCAGCATTATTTACAATAGCCAAGCCAATAGCCAAGCAGCCCAAGTGTCCATCAATAGATGAATAGATAAGGAATGGATAAATACATGTGTATGTGTATGCACATGTATTTGGGTAAATATGTGTGTGTGTGTGTGTGTGTGTGTATAATATGGAATCATATGGAATATGATTCTGCCATAAAAAGAATGAAATTTTTGCCATTTGCAACAACATAGATGGAGCTAGAGAGTATAATGCTAAGTGAAATAAGTCAGAGAAAGACAAATACCATATGATTTCACTCATTTGTGGAAATTAAGAAACAAAACAAATGATCAAAGGATAAAAGAGAGAGAAAGACAAACCAAGAAACAGAGTCTTATCTATAGAGACAATCTGATGGTTCCCAGAGGGGAGATGGGTGGGGGGATGGGTGAAATAGGTGAAGGGGATTAAGAGTACACTTACCATGATGAGCACTGAGTAATGTATAGAACTGTTGAATAACTATATTGTACACCTGAAACTAATATAACACTGTATGTTAACTACACTGGAATTAAAATAAAAAATAAAAGAACAATTAAAAATAAAATAAAATTGACGCTTTTAAAGTGGACAGTTCAGTAGTTTAGTATATTCACAAAGTAATTCCAGAACATTTTCATCGTCCCATAGAGAAACGCCATACCTGTTACCAGTCACTCCCTTCCCCAAACTCCTGGGGAACAACAAATACACTTCTGTCTCTATGAATTTGGCTATGGACATTTAATATAAATAGAATCATATATCATGTAACTTGTGTCTGACTTCTTTCACTGAACATAATGCTTTCAGGTTCACCTATATTGTAGCATATATCAGTACTTACTACTCTTTATGGTTGAATAATATCCCATTGTCTGGATATACCACATTTTGTTTATCCCTTCATCAGTTGATGGACATTTGGGTTGCTTCCACTTTTTGACCATTATGAAAAATGACTCTATGAACATTTATGTACAAGTTTTATGTGAACATAAAAATGCCACCTGGGAGTGTCATTTTGGGTCATATGGTAACTTTATGTTTAATTTCTTGAGAATGTCAGTTGGTTTTAAATAAAGTAATCTTATGACTTGTTTGCTAGGGAGAGTCCTAGTCTATGCTTGTTATCACAGTGAAGTTATTAATAGTGCCCCCTTTCACTCTTAAAAGAGCCCAAATCAGGACATTATATCATATGATCACCATAGTTGTAAGGTTCTGGACCTGAAGAAGGTAGCAATGATTATAGTCAGTACTTAGAAGTCATAGGAAAATTGCTACATGGAAATAGACAGTCAACAAGAGAGTCTGTAAATGTGAAGAGAAGTGTTTAATTTCAGTGTTATATTAGTTTCACGTATACAATATAAGTGATCCAAGAATTCTTTACATTAATGCTATTCCATTGAACAGGTCCCAATTCTTATTTTTTAAAAAAATCATTTTGCAGTCATGGATCATATTGCTTGTGTTCTCTTTGCTGACACTTCTTTTCCCTTGACTTTTATGTAAAACTGCTCCGTGGCTTTCCTCCTACCATTCTGGAAGATCCTTCTCAACAACTACATAGGTTCATATTCCTCCTTTAACTCTTTAAATGTCTATATGTCCCAGACTGATGAAGGTTGCTCAATGGAATAGCATTAAGGATGCTGCTAAGAGCAATTTTGGTGAAATGGTAAGTGGAGTCCCAGGCAAAAGCAAGTAGAGATCTCTGGAAAGGGAGATAATCAGTGTGGGTTTCTCTGCTAAGAAGCTTGTCTGTGAAAAGGAGAGATATTGCTTAATAGCAATATTATGTGAGGGGAGGTAAATGGTTGAGCTTTGTTGTCATTGTTAATTTTTTTAAAGATTTCATTTATTTATTTATTACTTATTTATTTAGAGAGAGATTGAGCACACTCGTGAACAGGGGGAGGGGTGGAGGGAGAGAGAGATTCTCCAGCAAACTCCACCCTGAACACAGAGCCCCATGCAGGGCTTGATCCCACCACCCTGAGATCATGCACTGAGCTGAAATCAAGAGTCTGATGCTGAACTGACTGAGCCATCCAGGTGCCCCATTTTTAATTTTCTTTTTTTTTTTTTTTTTAGATAAAAGAGATTGAAGTATATATATCCAGAGAAGAAGTTGAAGATGACAGGGAGGAAAAGGAAATCATGGGAGAAGTGTGTCTGAATGCATCTAGCTGGGCTGGCAAGTAGCAGACACGAAGGCAACGGTGGGGAAAGCAGCTCAGATGACCCAGGAACCACTTCTACACTGAGGTGTGAGGTGTGGCAAGGATGGGAGGCTGTGCGGATAATTTAGTATTAAGGCTAGAGTGGATAGGGAGAAATTTAAAAAAAAAGAAAATGAGGACACTTAGGAAGGCATCTGTTTTCTGTGCCAAAGGCAGAGTGTGAGGCAGAGTGCTGAGCAGGGGTGTTGAGGGAAATGACATGGGAAAGACAAGATGCTGATGAAGAATGTTCAGCATTATTTACAGCATTAGGAGCCCAACAGAAGTTGAAGATCCTGAACTCAGGGTACATGGGGCACATTCCAATAGCAGGATGAAGGAAATGCAGAAAAAGCGAGAGCTGAGCTGGTCCAGAATTGGATTTCTGCAAGGTGGGCAATTCGGATGTTAAGGGGAAAAGGAAGCAGAAAGGAGCCAGAATGGTTGAATATAGGCCCCAGTATGTGGGTTGAATAGGAAAGTATTTTTTTTGCTCCCAGTCAGTTAAACTTTAGCATATAACGAGAAATTAAAAGGAAGCAAAAAAGCAAAACACAACAAAGGTACAACAGAAAACCTGACTTCTTTCTTACCTATCTCAAAAGGAATAAATAAAAAGCATTTTCAGATGTTTTCTTAACACTGAACTATGAACAGTTATAAAATGCCATAAATATCAATTTATGTTGCAATCTGCTCACAGGGAAGAGATGAGTTCAGCTGCAATAAAATTAAATAGACCAAACATTGAAATCTAGAGGAATTTTTTGTTCATTTATGTTGCATTGCAAGGTTTCGATTTGTATTTACTCTTTCACAATAAATATTTTATTTTTTTTTCATTTATGATCAGTCCAGTTGCACTCATCATTAGCCTCACAAGACGGATAAGATTGGACATTATTGTCCACTTGCCTTCTAGGGTTAAACTTTTGATTATTAATTTTAAAGTATAAACAATTTTTGATACTTTTAATTTAGATGGTGTTTCAATTTCCTGGAACTGTCCTGAGTTCCTCATGCTGTTAAAAATAAGATAGTATGATAAAGGAAAAACTGAGATTCTAAAAATGAGCTTCACATTGATCATACCTAACTTACCTAAAATGTTAGTTAAAATAAAAGTACTATTGGCAAAAGTTAGTTCATAGTTCAGCTCCACTCCCTAACAATGAATAGAATAACTGAAGGAACAAAAGGTTTTCATATCAGTCATAATATAAATCTGCTTTATATCATGATCTTATTGTTAAAGTTGATACTATGTTCTTCTCCACCCCTCTGTCGGTATAAATCCTACATACTCTGAGCAATTGATCTGTGGTCATTTTCAGTTATACTTCCTCTAAGTGCCTATTGGTTCACAACATTGGGAGTTCCTTGGGTGAGACTCAAAACTGTCCCCTGTGTGTGGAGGGCAGGGAGAGACCAAAGAAAGAGGCAAGTCGCTCAAATTATTAGATGCCTGTTTTAATGAGCAAAGGGAACATATATACAAGGCTTGTCTTGGGCAGCCACAAGACAAATAGATCACCATACCCACCCATCAGGATCCTTAGAATTTACATCAAGGCCTTAATGGGGTTCAGTCACATGTGCCATCCTTATGATCTGAATAATGCATTATTCTCTCAAGGCTATGTCCTTGAAGTGGTCCTTAGTATGGGAATGGTGGGTGGACCATGCCTTCCAAGTACAGGGGGCAGGGTGAGGAGCTTCCCATTGATGGGGTCCAATTCATGGGTCAATGGGCAGTGGTCATGTCCTCTCAATGACCTCCTCCCAACAGTGCCTTCCTATAGGACCTATACTGATCCTATATTTTTCATGATCTATTCCACACCATTACCTATACATCCCTGAATTATTTGACCCCTGCATTCTCCAATCTCGTAACACTCTCCCCCTTGCTCATCATGCTCTAATCTCACTGGGTATGATGGTTAATTGCAAGTGACAACTTGACTGGGCCATAGGATGCCCTGATATATGATCAAACATTATTCTGGGTATGTCTGTAAGGATGTTTCTGAATGAGATTGACACTTGTCTCTCCTGGGTCTCCAGCTGACTATCTTAGGACTTCTCAGCCTCCATAATTACCAGAGCCAATTGTATATGTTATACAGATATATGTCTGTGTGCATGTGCATGCGTGTGTGTGTGTGTGTGTGTGTGTGTGTTTATCTCCCATTGGTTCTGTTTCTCTGGAGAACCCTAATACACTGGGTTTTTCATTAAGCTCTTTTCTGCCTCAGGGCCCTCTTACATGTTATTCCCTTTGCCAAGAATCCCCTTTCCCCAGATCTTCCCATGGCTGCCTCCTCTTTATAATTCAAGTCTCTGCTCAAGTATTACCTCCTCCTGGCAGTCTTCCCTGACCACTCTAATAAAACCCTTCCCCGATCACTCCACAAATCCCGTTTCTCCACCAAGCACTTTTTGTTTTCTCCTTAGCACTTAGTGAGGTCTGGCATTGTATTGTTTACTTGTGTATTTGCTCTTGGTCTACATATTCTTTTCCTTAGTATTACATTCCAAGATAAACAAAACCTCTTGTTGCTGTTCACCAGTCTGTCTCTGTGTCTAGGGAAAAGCCCTGTACATACTAACAACTCAAAAAACATACTACCTTTTATTTAATGGTATGGGGAACTCAGGAACAATTTCAGAAAATCAACACATACTATAATTATTTTTAAGTAGCTCTTTGTACATATTACCAACCTAAGGGGAAAAAGTACAGAGCATATAATGATAAAACTTCAGCTTTGAATCCATTTTTTCATCAGACCTAAAAGGCAAGTAATGCTTCCCCATCCTACCAAATAGGGATCAAATGGGTGATGCGCTTAGAAGTGCCCTGACTACACAAACGATGGTTAAATAGGATCATATGGTGGTATAACTGTTATTATATCTTGTTATCCCACTGTGCATCATGTTTTATTTCCATTTGACACTTTATGAGCACTTTTGCCTATTATTAAATATTCTTTGCAAGTGTAACTTAGTGAGTAATGCTTTATGTGGATGTGTACTAATTTTAAATCTTCCCCCAATTTCTGGACATTTTGAGTTATTGTATTTACATTAAACTTACCTGTGATATACCATAATAAATTGAGTATATATCTGATTATTGTTTCAGGATGGTCCTTCAGACATGGAATTAATACACAAAAGATAAGAACTATTATGGCACCCTGAACATGATGGCAGACTGTTTCCCACTAGAGGTTGTACCAGTTTTCACACTTACCATCTTCTAAGTGTTGAATGAGATTTTGTTTTTACCTTTTATACTCTTAAGTGTAAGAAATGGTTTCCTATTGCTTAATGCTTGGATTATTGGCGAAGTGGAGCATATGTTGTGTATTTATTAGACATCTGTATTCCCTTTCCTAAGAACTGCTTCCTAGGTTATTTTGACCATTTTTCTATTGGGCTTAAGGATTTTTTCATTTTATCAATTTGTATGAGGATATTATGATTGATGGCTCTTATCATTTATCATGAATGTTTCAAATATTTTCCCAATGTGTCTTTTGTCTTTAAATTTGCATATGGCAAAGAACTTTATTTTTTAAGTAGTCAAATTCATTGATAGTTCTTCTGGCTGTGATTTCCTTCATAGCTATTATGCTTAGAGTGTTCTTCCTTATACTTAGATCAGATAGTTATTGATATCCTTTTTTTACTAGTTCTGATAGGATTTTATTATTTACTTTAATTCCTAACCCACCTGGGATTTTTTGGTACATAAACTGGGGACCTTATTTGTTCCCCATCCTCATGTCTGACCAAGCATTGTTTATTCATTTATGCTATCAGTACCCATATACTAAATGCTCCATATGCTAATATCTGTCAGTAGGGTGTTCACTTTTTTCTGGTCTGATCTATTGGGTGAATCTTGCACCAACACCATTCTATTTCAAATTATTAAGGAATTACTACAGGGTTTGAGATCAGGCAAAGTGAGTTCCTTATTATTACTCTTCTTTTTAGAAATAACATTGGCTATCTTTTTTTTTTTTTTTTTTTAGATTTTATTTATCTATTTGAGAGAGAGAGAGCAGGGGGGAGAGGCAGAGGGAGAGGGAGAAGCTGAGTGGGGAACCTGACATGAGGCTTGATCCCAGGACCCTGAGATCATGACCTGAGCTGAAGGCAGATGCTTAACCGACTGAGTCACCCAGGTGACCCAGCATTGGTTATCTTTACTTGATTGTTCACTCAGGTGAAATTTAGACTCTTTAAGTTATAACAACTCAGACTTAACTTATAATTTTTGTTGAGATTACATTGAACTTATAAATTAACTTGGCAGAATTTTATATGTTTTACAATTTCAGTCTTATGTCACAGAATAAAGACTGTATTTCTCTGTTCATGTCAAAATTTACATCAGATTCTACAATTAAAATTTCTAGTTTTCTTTACAAGTTTTTTAAAGTTTTCATTAAGTTATAACCAAATATTATGTATTTGACTACAGTTCTTATTTAGGTAATCTTGATGTTGTTATACTATTTCCAGGAAAGTAAATTTTTCTCATGTATGTTCTCCATTTATCTCACATATTAGGAGAAGAATTGAGGGGAAATGAAGTATTCAGGAAGTGAATAGAGGAGAATGTGTAAGAGAGGGGACAGAGGGTTCAAGTGAGAGCCATTTCTACACAGAGACAGACTTTATAAACTTTCATGAGGTTAGATTTGGTTCCCAGCATGCCTGATTTTTCACTTTTAGATTATCATTCCTTTGATTTAAATTATGATACACCCAAGAGGATCCATAGTAAAAACTCATACCATTATTATCATCCTGCAGCAGATCATTAAATATTTTAGTGGATAAAGGAGCAAAGATAAGAGTTGATAATAACTGAACAATATCAGAGCAGAAATATTACAGGTATGTTAGAGGAAAGGAACATTATCCCTGTGCTAATCATGGTGTAGAGGTAGTGTGGATCCAAAACCAACATGCCAGCAAAATAGTTGTCAAAAGTAGAAGCTAGGGCCCCAGTCAAAATTAGAAATATAGTAATTACTCTCTGCATGAAAAGGCTGAACAAAAGCTACAAGCATTAAAACATATTAAGAATCATGTCAAGATATTAAGCAATTGCAGAAGAATCCAAGACAGAGAAAGGAAGTGATAGGTGGCATTAAGATTAAGCTTCCAGTCAGAAAAAAAGAAAGTACTATACTGGAAATAACAGAGTAGTTCCAATAAAGAGAACAGTACTTTTGTTCTTGAAATCCTAGTAAACATAGTACACTTTTCTATTCACCAAATTCTGGCTTAAAGGTTAGCTTTTGGCTGCTCAAATCACTTTCTTCCTCTCACCATCCTGAGTATGTTAAAAACAGACCAAATGGCTACCATGTCTATGGTCCTGGGCAGTCAGTGAATGACACTAGGAATCAATTCATAAGCACCAATAGAGGAGAGAGTGGCCAAAAATGGAGTTGGAGAGAGTGTGCCAATCATACTTCATGTAGCCTCCAAGCTTGCCAATGTTGACTGAGTGGAATGAGAGATTAGAGAGTCTGAAAATCTGCCTTATCATATTATGGCATTCTATTAATAATAATTGGCATTCAAACTGTATGTTACAGTTTAAAAACTAGTTCCCAAACCACAAAAGACCATGATAGTCCATATCTTCCTTAGAATCTGAGGGCTAGTCGGAACAGTTATAATTAACTCCATTTTATGACTAATAAAAACAAGTCTGTGAGAAGTGTAATGACTTATCAAAGTAACAAAGTTATTGAGGGGCAAGATCTTGAACTCAGTCCTTCTGACAGTCCACATAATTCCTTCTCTACAATGTTTCCATTTCTGCTGTTTCTTCTGCCCAGCCATTGGTTCTCAAACTTGGTTGCATCTTGAAATCATCTGGGAAGTTTTAAGGAAAACTATGTCCTACTCCTGGAGATTTGGATTTAGTTGATGTGATACTCAGTCTGGAGTTCAGGATCTCTAAAACCTCTGAGATGATTCTAATAGAGCAAAATGTGAGAACCACCACCACCAGACCCATGAATTAACACTAATGACAAATGCTCTATTCAGAAAGGTAGCTGGGGATTTAGTGATCCATCCCAGTATCAACCAAAGTATCTCATTTCAAATCAACTGGCTGTGTTGGTGGGGGTGGGGGTGTGGTCTGACTTAGAGAGGTAGCTCCCTTAAACAACTATATAGTTAGTAAGAGTTAACCAAAGCCTGTAAATATTTCCCTTTTCCCCCTCTTCATACTCCTCGTTGGAATTTCTTCTCTTCATTTCTGTACCTAGGGGCCGGGGAGGGTAGTAATGGGATGATTTCTGGACGGCAGAACCACATATCAAAGAAGATGCCTCACCCATGACCGAGGTAAGCCAAGGTGGGAAAGGCAGACTCATAGAGACTGGGTATTCAGAGTAAGAGTCTGACAGGGTGGAAATGCTGAGACAGCAAGAGGATACGAATCAAGAACAGAAACAAGGTTGGGCTGGAGGTAGTGAGGCATTGTCCTGCATGGGAAAGGACATTTATGTAAAATTGCATGTGCTCTCAAAACTAGTTAGGTTAGGTGTACCAGTGGGCATGGATAAGAAGGACAGAACCAGAGAAGCGTGTCCAAAGCAATGATGAAATACCATCAGCTAAATTCAGAACTGGAGCTGTCAGGTGCTCATGCATAGGGCAAGGGGTCACTGTTGACATCTCTGTAAGCAGGGAGCTTTCTGCCTTTCACCTCTTCCCTAGATTTCCTCCTTTTTCAAATGACTTCACACCAGGGAAGTCAGGTATTTGAATGCGTTCTTTCAGAAAAGTACTTCCTGTGTCCTATACTGGAGCTCAAAATATATTTTTCCCACCATAGAAAAAAATGGTAACAGTGCTAGTGAAAGAAAAATTTGAAATAGTCTTATTGGAGTAATATTCCAGAACAAAGGGATTGGGAACTGAAAACCAACTGCTGCATTTAACATATTTATCTCTATGGAGAAGGCATTGTAAGTTTCAAATTAACTTCCAAATAAACTTTTGGTTCCATTGCAGCAAGTTTCTTGTGAGCAAAGTCTGTGTCTTTCTTGTCATTGTACCACTGGGGCTTAGCAAAGAGCACATTTATATTGAATTATTCAAACATGGACCCATTTATGAGTTGCCAACCGCCTCTACTTAAAGACACAGGAATAAGTAATGCCTCAAATACTTTCATGCATCCTTTTTCCCCTTTCTTATTTTGACATGAGGCAAATTGAACACAGTTTTATCAAATGTAAATTCTAGTACTAAAAGGCAAATCTAAAGGCTTCTTGACTTCCTGGCATCCTCCTTTATGGATAGGAAGAGGTTTTTATCCACCTGTGGTCCAGGACACCCACAGGCAATAATCTGAGACTCTCCCTTCCATTTAGCATATTGGTCCTTGTACTGGTTTAGTCTAGGACAGATCGTCCTTCTGGTTTCTTTCTCTTTTTTTTCCTTACCCTGCTTTATCAAGATGCAGCCCTTTTTATCTGCTCACAAAAGTGAACTCCTGAGTGCTGGTTTGTGATCAAGAAGCAACAAAGCTGTCATCTCCCTAAATATATTTTTATATTTTGCTTGGGGTTGTCACTATAAATAAGAGAAAGTATTGCTGATGGGGTTTTTCATGTGTGTGCTCTCTTTCTCTCTCCCTCCTCATTCACTTCATCATTGCCAGGCCCCCAGAGCTGTGTCACCACCCTGAAACAAATGGGGTAAAGCAACCAATTACATTAAAATGCAATATAAATAGAGGGAACAAGCAATTTTTAACTTGGGTTTCCTGAAAAACTGTTCATATTCTGGTGGCTAGTCAAGGGAAGGCAACAAATAAAGAAGTTATTTGGCTGTCATTTCATTTGAACTATTATAGGATCTAAGTGGCCCAGGGGAATAGTCCCACCGAAACCTCTCTCCCTTACAAATAGCTTAGTTTTTGTCTGTGTCATTCATTTGGGAGAATACAGAGACTGATGAAAGGCATTTCTGGCAGAGTCTTAGGAAAATTATTCTGGAAACATGACCAGTGAAAAGGGTTGTGAGAATAATGAACATAGAGACTTGAATTCCTCATGTCTTCTAGAAATGGAAGGAAAAGAATAGATAGAAGTCCCTCTGCGGGGAATTGTCAGACATATGCCAATCTCTTACAGCAGGCAATGTCACCAAGCATCAAGGTGCCCTTAGAACCTGAGAATGTGGAAGTAAGAGGTAGTCACACATTTAGCAGGCTACTCAGAATCACGTGGAGCAGGAGTGGTAAATACCCTTGGTTGCAATCACCCTTGTCATACCCATGGCAGATACTGCAAATGAATTACAACCTCCTCCCCCTCAACCTAAACTTAGCTTAGAAATCTGCTTTAATACAGAGTGCCAGATACATTATCCATCAAATGGTATCAGCGTACCAGAAGAAATCTATTTGCTGTCTATGAACTGGAGGGTCCCCAAACACCTGCCTGTTCATTCAGGTCCAAGGACTTGTGATCTAGGCTTGACTGAAGCAAGTGAGCACCTGACCTCTGACCCTGAGCTTTCTGCTCCTACTCTAGGTGTGATCACACCCCTTACCATGATTTCCCTCTCATGGGCTCTTAGTTTTCTCTCACCATCATATCCACATCACTTTGCTTTCTACGCTACTCTGTGACCTCCTGCCTCCATAATATCCAAGCAAGATTCGGGGGCTGTTTTCTTGAGGACAGGAATGGAGTGGATTGAAGATGATGATAAGAGAGATGGTACAGGTTTTCTCTGTATCTCTACATTCAGATGTACAATGTGTCTCTTGCTGTTTAATTCTGGTCATTGAGATATGTGACTAAGTTTCCAGACGTCTCACCTGGCATTCCATTTAGCTGCTATGCTATCCCTTTCTCATTTTTAGGTTATCTGGGAAAACACGGGACCAATGATGACCATTCTAATGACTTCTATAAATAGTTTCCCCACAAATAAACATACAGAGATGACATGTGAGCTTCACCATTTTTAGATGAAATTTCCACACCCACCTTCATATCAATTATAGCCATAATACTGACTTGTGCATATTTTTTATGAGACCTTTTGGTATATTCTAACTCCTTCAATTCAAACACCCTCATTAGAGTCTGATAACAATCTCTGAAAACTGATTTCTGAAGATTATTAAATCATATTAGCCTATAATAATGGATATAAATTTCAGCATTTATAATTCAAAATAATTTTGAGTCATGATAGAAACCTTATCTAAAGTCATCCTTGTTTTCATAATGAGTGCTGTGTTTTCTGAAATATTCAAGTTTATTATCCATAAACCTTGCAGCCAGTAGGAGGGGGGAAGAGTCCCAGCAGTTTACATGAATGCTTGAGGGACATTTTCTGAGATTCTTAACCTTCAGAGGCTTCTTTCCCCCAAATTGACTTTTAAAATGAAGAAAATTGAAAGTAGGAGAAATAGAGAAAAATGATCCAACCTTCAGATCAGGCAATTGCCTCAGAGTGAGTGGGGGTTGGCAGCTATTTTCGGGTGTTAGGAATTCTGAAATTCTTGCTTACTTCAACCTGCCTCTTAAATTTCCAACATTAAATGTACCTTACTGAGTTAAGAAAACTCTCCTCCCTGGGAAGAGTCACTCACTAAACATTGTTCTGTTAGCTTCTGATGTAAAGCAGGGTCAGCAAGAATAAGCCTTGACAAGGGAGAAGCATTAGACCCTTGAGTCACATCCTCTCCTCTAGTTGGAGTGGATTTATAGATGCTTTAGGGACATCTTGAAATCATGGGAACTGCATCTTTCTGTGACCAATTTTATGTTACCAGAACATTTTCACAAACTATATTTCTAACAGAGCTATGCTCTTTGTGGAAGCTCAGCTCCTTACCTCATCTTCTCCTTCTCACCGCCCATCTTCTGCCAGATGCTAAGCAAGACCCTATACCTGGTTTCCTCCACTAGTGTCCAGCTTTCCTCAGAGACCACCATCTCTTTTCTCCCCCACGGTCTTAAATAGGCAGCAGGTCTTACTCTAAATTTCATAGCTCATAGTCCTTTCTGGGATGCTCCTTACATTCCCATTTCCTAGGAAAAAGGACATCGTCCCAACTTTGTCAGAGCAAGTGGTGACTGATGCAACTTGATGCCAATGACATTAAGTCCATTAGCCTGAGGGAAAGCATGAACCATATGAGCACTGGCTTGAACTACATGAAGCAGGACTGAGGCTCCTGGCAGACTTCCTTGATTCACAAACATACATGAAAAACACTTTGATAGCTTCAGAAACACTGGTGGTGTGGAAGAAATGCAGGACCCAGAAGAGGGTGTACTGAGGTTCTGAAATATGCAGGTGGGGCTTAATGAGCTAGGTAGGGCCTTAATGTTCATTTGACCTCACAGGTACTGCTGATAAATAGGAATATTTGGTCTACCACAACCAAATGATTTCCATGGATGTAGAATCAATACTTCTTGGAAAATTTAGGACTCTTCATGAGCTATTTTTTTTAAAGGTTTTATTTATTTATTTGAGAGAGAGAGAGAGCATGATCCAGGGGTTGGGGGGTAGGGGCAGAAGGAGAGGGAGAGGGAGAAGCAGACTTCTCGCTGAGTGGAGAGCCTGATGCAGGGCTCGATCCCAGGACTCTGAGATCATGACGTGAGCCAAAAGCAGACGCTTAACTGACTGAGCCACCTAGGCACCCCTTCACAAGCTCTTAAATCACTTTAATATCTATAATTGTCCACAAGAAAATAATTTTGACAAAAGTCCTTCCAGATTTATTTTACTAAGCCAGTTGATTCAATAAATAATCTCTGGAGACATCTGTGAGTATAAATCTCATTAATGTTTGGCTTAATAGAAGATAGTTGCATCCCCACAACTGCATCTGCATTCATTCTGTTGTATGCTGTTTTCCCCAGAAACATATGAAGAAAATCTGGCATCAGGCAGGTATGTAGTTGGAAAAGTAAGGAGAATTCAAATTGCCTTTCCAGATAATTATTATAAATACTCTTTCTTGATAGTACACCAAAAATCAACAAGTAGTAATTTTTGAAAAGTTAGCTGTGTGTGAAATTTGAAACCTTATCAATGAACTTTTCTTACTCTGTGACAGTATAGACTATTAGCCTATCTTGCATTTTGAATGGATCTTTTTACCATGTGTGAGTCTGTAACATCACCCACTGGTGACCCGAAAAATATTGGTTCCCTGAGTTCTGAAATTTTACAAATGTTGACACATTTCATTATATAATATCAAAAATCACATTTATTAATTACATCACCAATCTCATTAGAAAAGTCTTTAAATATTGGGAAGCTGCCAAGCTCATGGTGATGGATACAAGTTTTCAAGTGAAAGTTTAAATTTTATCATTGAAAACAAATACTGGCAGTTGTTTTTCTCAAAGTGACAGATACTCGTTTTCATAGTGTCTCCCAAATACCCACATCTGAATATCCATAGTTTGTCTCTCTCTTGTACTTTCAAGTAAAAATGGCATTTATGAAAGAAATTAGTAGTTCAGCTTGCAACCCAAACAATTGCACAGTGCTTCTCTCTCTTTTTTTTTTTTAAGATTTTATTTATTTATTTGACAGAGAGAGACACAGTGAGAAAGGGAACACAAGCAGGGGGAGTGGGAGAGGGAGAAGCAGGCTTCCCGCGGAGCAGGGAGCCCGATGCGGGGCTCGATCCCAGGACCCTGGGACCATGACCTGAGCCGAAGGCAGACGCTTAACGACTGAGCCACCCAGACGCCCCACACAAGTGCTTCTCTTTAAGATAACCATTGTATTTCTTTTTTTTTTTTTAAAGATTTTATTTATTTATTTGAGAGAGAGAGAGAGAGCGCACATAAGGGGGGGGAGGGTCAGAGGGAGAAGCAGACTCCCCGCTGAGCAGGGAGCCCGATGTGGGACTCAATCCCGGGACTCCAGGATCATGACCTGAGCCGAAGGCAGTCGCTTAACCAACTGAGCCACCCAGGCACCCAACCATTGTATTTCTGTAAACAACCGTTCATCATATATACTCCCCACCTCGTCACCATAATATTTGTGATGGTTAATTTTATGTGTCAACACGGAGGGTCTTTTTGGATGGCTCTACTTTCCCTTATCTCTCCTGAAAAATAAAAGGAGCAAAGAGATTTTTAAGAACTGACAACCCAGTGAATGAAGTTAGAATCATTCCATAAAGCAGCCTTGCTCCAAACCCTTAGAGCTAGCTGGTTTGGGGGGGCTGGGGATGCTAGTGCCGCCCCAGGTCTCACCTCTGTTCGTACCACCACAGGTGAAGGGCCGGCCAGCAGCACCATCTCTTACCCTGCTCAACTTGCTTCAACCCAGTGAGGCCTCTTTAAATAACAGCGAGTATGCCTGCAATTCCAAACCTCATTTCATGCATAATTGATAGTTCATAAGAACTTTATCAGATTCCAATATATATATATATATATATATATATATAAATGATGAGGTTGAAGTCCTTTATGGTTGTTGTAGATTCACATCAGGAAGAGGAACCCTTTAAAGAGAAGAATATGGTATTTTCATTTGCATAAAGACAATAAAACTCTGTCAGTAGCAATTTCCCCATATATAAAAAATGAGAACATAGCACCTCGGTGACACAGACATCTGTTACTTAAACAGATGCCACCTTCTAAACTCACTCAAGCAACCCTCTGCTCCAACCAGAGACCCCTAAACCAAAATTCAATGTGTGGAAGGAGCTTAAAAGGGGGACTTTGAATAATGATCAGTTTTACTTCCCAGCTTTACTATGAATTTGTTTGACTTTTGTTATGTTTTTAATTTAGCAAAATCTCCATCATCTCTCTCAGTAATTCCTTGCTTCGAACTTAATCTCCACAAGCTGCAAAATTCAATACTTCCTTCCAAGATTCATTGCTGATTAGTATTAGCCCTTCAGAGAACCAGATGAACCATGGCTTTTGTTTGTTTGTTTGTTTCTTCTTGCAAATTCACTTTAATGACTTCAGAGAGCAGGACTCTAGCACTATCTAAAAAAGAAATGAAACTTGGTTTCTTTTTTCTAAGTAGCACAGAGAGTCCTGGACTGATGTTTTCCAGTTAAGCAATACTTCCCCAGCCTGAGACTGATAAGTGCCTTCAGAAGTTAGACTTACACTTCTAAATCAGCAGTTCATGAAAGGCATTACGAAAAACTATTATACTGCTATAATGGATGACAGCACAGTTGTTTATGTTACACCTTGAAGTAAGCAGTAGGATTTTCAATCATTTGATAACCTTGAAACTGCTAAGGTATCAAATTGCTATCATGAATATTGTGCAGGAGCAGAAATAACTCAGGAAACTGCCTTTGTGAATAATAATCAGAAAACTGCAACATTTTTACCAAGAAAATGGATTTGAGGCACTGGTGTATTGACAAGCTCTCCAACAGGAAACTAAGGGAGACATTACAAGTACATTTGCATTGGACAATGCATCAATCCATCGTAAATTCCAACAGCATTGGGTCTGTAAGATCTAATCAGTTAAAAAATTATTAACAAAGATTATGTTGTTTGTTAAAATTTCAAGGATAAAGGGTAAGGAGAACTCCAATGTTAACTTTATAGCTGAAAACAATAAACAAGACATTTATTTAATATTTAAACTTCTCAGTGTGCTCTCAAATCTAATTCATTTCAGCACAGAACCAACAAAAAGGGGTTTGGAAAGTGAGGATTTGCTTTAATAGGCATTTAAATCAATAGCAACATGAAGACATGGTAAAAACAGACAGTACATGTTTATTACACATCTCTTTTCCTTAAAAATGTATCTGTTTATTTCTACCAAATCCCAGGTTTGCTCATGAGCAGAGCACCCAGTGCTGGCCTGTAGCATTTTCAGACAACAGAGTCTACTGAGAACCCTCGACAGCCATGTGAAAACTCAATGTCTGGAGTGATTCATCATTGTGTCAGATTGTCCAGCGCTTTGTCACAGTGACTGACAATGGGAGAAACTTGGAAATAATACAAAGATTCTCTGTTCACTGATAGTGTCTGCACTGTGATTAGAGAAAAAAGCTTTGAGACTGTGAGGGGAATCTTAATTTTTTCCCCCAAATGAATTTTGATGTTTTTACTCTTTGTAGGTCAAACCCTACCTAACAATGAGTCTTACCCAAAAGTGGCCATTTTCATTTAAAATAATTCCTGGAGCTTGATTATTGAAATCATCACACACCCAAAAGCTTATTGGGTAGGGTGAACTGTTTTTCAAAACTGTAAAACCAACTACACCTGCTTTCTATGGGGTCACTGCATCCAGTAGAACATTGTCTGAATTGACTGGCTACTATGGATGGTGGTACCAACACAATCTAAACTTACTCATGCTTAACCCTTTCCTAGGAGCCTAGGATCATTGTATATTCAGCTTGGCGAAATCCTAAAAGGGTAATGATATTAATTCCTGACTTCAGGTAAGTTACTGCTAAATAAAGTAATGCAGAGCCTGGGTATTAGTTTTAGAAGTCCTAAGAAGCAAATGTAAATGATGTAATGCAAATCCATCTCCTCCATAAGAAGTAAATGATGTAGCATCTTCCACTGGTAATTGATAATCCACTGTCACCCTCTTATTAACAAGAAAAAAGAAAGCTAAAATGTATCATATTTGAAAGATGTGATTACAAGAGGAGTAAATTACTAGAGGGGATGGGTAATAATACTAACATTTATTGACTTATTATGTGCCAGAAATTGTACAAATAATATCTCATTTATTCATAGGAAACTCTATGAGATGAATTATCATCACCATTCTATAGAGAATGGAGGCTTAGAAAAGAATAAATACCTTTTGCAAGATTAGACAATTGGTAAATGGGGGAATTCAAATTTCAGTACAAAGTATGCCAAATATTATAAGTTCCAAGAGCATTAACCATCCCTCCAGAGTAAACAAAAGGATTTGAAGTGGGGTCCATGAAAAATAAAATGAAAGAATAAGGAAAAAAATGCAGTCAAATATCTCTAAGAGGGATGGTCTCAAAATGTAAATCCAGCCGCATCATTTTCCTCCCCCCCTCTATCCTCTCCTCTAAACTTCATTGACCTTAGGTTAAAGCCAAACCTCCTTATCATGACAAACGAAGCAATGTGTGATTTGTTGCATACCTGCCTTCCAAATCTCATCTTCTACCACCTCATCCTTCTCCCCAGTCAGACACATTGGCTTATTGGTGGTCCTTTATATCTGGCATGCTCCCTCCTGACCTATGCTGTTTTTAGTCACTGAAATTCTCTTGCTTACGCTATTTTCCTGGTTAAATTCTCTTCATTCTCCACAGCTTAGCTAAATGACACCATAAAGAGGTTGGATCCCACAAATCATATGAGCCACATACCTCTCCTTTATTGCCTATGCCAGATTTGTAACTTATATTTGTCAGAATGATTTCTTATTTATATCTGAATAATAATAATGATGATGATGATAATCTCACTTGGTCGGTAGCCCCAGTGCTTAGCTCGCCCTGACACACAAACAGGTGCTCAATTAACTCCTTAAGAGTGAATGAATGGGTAAATGGATAGTTTCTACCTGTATTTCTTCCTATAGTTTATATGTAGAGTTTCATCTAATTTATATTGCAATTCAAGGACAAAATGAGCTGGGTATCACTTTCTCATTCTCCTGAAGAAGAAATTGATACTTAGAGAAGTTTAATACTGATCTAAATTTACATTGGTAGTGACAGAGCCTGCTAAAATCTGAGCCTTCTGAATCCCATTTCACTGCCAATTACACCAAAGTCTTACTGTGTCATCAGCAGAAATACAAAACACAGAAGATGGGGCGGGGCGGGGGGAGTACAAAATTAGGTCCTCAGCGACCATGGAGAAAACATGAGTTCGGGAATGAACCTTGTTGATAGCAGTACTGCTTTTCCCCTGTGAAGCTGCCTGACCCAGCTCAGGGTGCTGGTTAAGCTCACAAACTTTCAACCTGGAGGTTGAATCCAAAGACTTGAGTTAGGAGTCATGTCTCTCAAGTCAAGGAGCTGACTGTGAACTCTGAGTGAGTCATGGTAAAGTAGCCAAGGTTCAAACACATAGGAGAACACACCTCTGGCCAAGCATCCTAGGTCTAACCCTTTGCTCTAGCCTGGTCTAAGATACACCTGGATTGGAGCACTCTTGAGTTAAAATGAAATCCATCTTCGATGTCTATATTTCAGATTTTCCATGGTGAATATATGAGTTGCCCAATGCTTCTGTTCAAACTAGCACTAGGATTCTGTCCTCACATGGCAAGGGGGAAAAATTCTCAACAAATCTAAGACTTCAAGAGAAGCATCATCCCAGAAGTGTCCAGTATGCTTATTTTATATGGATCCAGACCAGTCGCTCTGTTTAATTTGTGCTCACCCATTGACCCTAAATGTCTGTACCAATTTCTGTCTTCTTACCCCAAACTTCATTGATCTTCTTGTGGTTTTCCTAATCTTA
The DNA here is from genome assembly GCF_054177405.1 of Leptonychotes weddellii. Taxonomy (NCBI): domain Eukaryota; kingdom Metazoa; phylum Chordata; class Mammalia; order Carnivora; family Phocidae; genus Leptonychotes; species Leptonychotes weddellii. Next base: position 83,438,216 of record NC_138371.1, on the reverse strand, counting down.
TTTGGACATCTGGCTCCTATATAAAATCTTTACAAGCCCCTGGATACTTTGTTACTGGTTACCTCTTGCCCACCGGAGCCAATACCTTAGCTCCAAAAGTCTACCACAGCCTTTCTAAGTATCACTGGAGATTTTTAAAAATGAGTAACACAGACATGAAATTACTGCCATGTAAACTAGTATGGTAGGAATAATCACACAGGTGATTCCAGTGTGCAGTCAATATTAGGAGCTACTGTTATACACTCTTAGAATTTAGTGGAAATTATATAGAGACGGGCAGGTGTGAGGGAGAGTGGGTTCATATGGCAGAAAGAATAAAGTGGGTGAGAAAGGGATAACTTAATAGAGGAGGTATCAGGTGGGGAGGAGACTGAATAAAAGAAAGAAGAGAAATCCCTGGAAGCTATGCCTCAGGGACAACATAGGAAACATGCTTAGGAGGCAGACAGAGTGTATCCAACCTAGACCCTTGGATGTAAATCACTGATTCAAGGAGCACTTACTGGATACAGAACTCATACTTACTCCACCCCTACAGCAAGAACATCAGCCAGTCGTAGGCTTATAAACATCATTTTTAGAAAACCATAATGCATGTAATTTTCCCTTGACTTTACTTGCTGACTTTATAATCTTGTCCCAGAGTAGAAGTGGTGGGGGTGGGGAACTTTCACTGTATAGCTGCCAGAAATTGACTACTACTTTTCTTTTTTTCTTTTTTTTTTTTTTTTTTTAAGATTTTATTTATTTGAAGAGAGAGACACAGAGAGAAAGGGAACACAGCAGGGGGAGTGGCAGAGGGAGAAGCAGGCTCCCCGCTAAGCAGGGAGCCCGACGCGGGGCTCGATCCCAGGACCCTGGGATCATGACCTGAGCCGAAGGCAGACGCTTAACGACTGAGCCACCCAGGCGCCCCGACTACTACTTTTCTTGAACTTGATAATTTTGGATGCTTGACAAACCGAGGCTATAAATATACTGAACTTTGTTCTGGGAAAGGCAACTGATAAAATAACATCATGCTTCAATAATAAAGAGCCAGTATTTTGGCTTAAATGATCAGTGAACCGGCTCTCTTCCCTGAGTCAAAAACTTAAGTTATGCCTATGAAATAGATATGCCTTAATTGGAAAACACTCCACAAAGTGAGTTTGTTCTTATCCTTTCTAAGAGAAAAAATAGGAAATTGAGTCTGGATAAGACATTCTGTCACAGATTCATTTCAGCCTTATGTCATAGCTTGTGTATTATTTAGAGGTAATTTAAGATTCCTATATATGGTAACATAGTTGAAACTTTCATTTCACCTCCTGTACTTTCCCCCTGCACTTTCCAATTCCAGTCTTTGTTTTGGAATGAAACTATTAAGCTGCGACATGAAGTTAAACATACTCGACAGGGAAAGGTGTGTGAGTCAGCAATTTGTACCTGCCAAGAAAGGTATGAGAGGGCTTTTAAATTCATGTTATTGATGTGAATTATTTTGAAAACTGTATGGTTGGCTGTTTCAGTGAACTTTGGCAGGGATCAGCAATTTACTGATGATGAAAATAAACAAACAGCATCACATTCTCCAAATAGGCCACAAACTTGGTAATCAAGAGTTAAAGACATAAAGCTACAGGTGATCATTTCAGAGTGCCATAGAGAAGTCCCGTAGAGAGAGAGGGGACTGAACGGAGCTCATTATCTCAGATGGTCAGATCACAGGTTCACAGTGAATGACAAATCTGCCCCAAATCACATCTGGGCTACAATTTCTTAGAGCCTTCTTTCAATTCTTTAGTGACAAATGCTGTGGAATCATTTCTAAATATTATGTTCACAATAATTGTGGGAAGACCTGAAGCACCATTCTGGAAAATTTGATCCAGGTCAACTGCATCAAGATCTTCTGGGGAGATTAAAACAACACAAACAAAAACACAATTCCCAAAGGCCATCATTTCTGATTTAGTAGCGCTGGTGTGAGGCCTAAAAATATGCATATGAAAAGTACTCTCTGGTAGTTTCTAATATGTCAAAACGTATGTTACCTATTGCTTTTGCTAACTGGCCTATTAAAGAGCAGAATAAATAAGAACATGCAGAGTTTCTGTGGGTTCACTTCAATAATTTATAGTAAATTCTAATTCTCCTCAGCAATTTTACATATTTGATCTGAATAGAAAATATTTAATATTGAGAATGTTAGAAATAAAAGAAGGCCACTTACTATGGACAAGGACAGAAAGATACATACAGAAAGAATGTTAAAGCTCATCCCTTCTTCTGGCCCAGGTGGAATAATGATGTATGAGTGTCTGGGAACACTTTTTGGGGGGCATAGATGTAGCAGGTGACCCAGTGTTAATGGCTACTCCTGGACATGGCTCAGCTTTTGGGGGGGCACAATATTTCAGTCATAGGAAAGCTGGCAAAGGAGGATCTGGTTTCAGAGTATCTACAGAGATGCATAGAAAACCTATCCTCAGGGGTACCTGGGTGGCTCAGTCGGTTGAGTGTCCAACTCTTGATTTTGGTTCAGGTCATGATCTCAGGGTAGTGAGATCAAGCCCTGAATCAGGCTCCACATTGAGCATGAAGACTGCTTGAGATTCTCTCTCTCCCTCTCTCTCTTCCCCTCTCCCTACTCAAGAAAGAGAGAGAGAGGAGAGAGAGATCTTAGATATAATCTGGTCCACCTCCAACTTGGAGTCATCTCTGACCCCTCTCTCTCTGTTACACATTCCAAATCCACTGAACAAACAATCCACCAGCAAACCCTTAGGCTGTTGCTTATTGAGCATCCATTGAATGGCTCTTTGACATCTCACACATATTATCACAAGTGGGATTTTTTACTAATATTGCTACTTTACTTAATGGTTTCCCTTCTATAAGGGAATTTCAAAATGAAAATATATTAAGCAAGCTCCATGTCAGAAGCTTTATATGCATTATATCATTCAATCCTTTCTCTGGTCCCTTGAACTCAGTATGTATCTTAATTTAAAACAAGAACATCAGGGGTATATAGTAAATGACAGAGCTGGAGGTCAAAATCAGGTCCCAGTCATAGCATATACATTTATAGCAGACGTAGCAAATATGGCCCATAGGTCAAATCCGGCCCACCACTCTTCCCACATGTTCTAGGACTCTTTTCTGAAAACAGATTCAAAAGGGAAAATTGAGTGAGAGGACCCAGACACCTGTATTGAGGAATTTTTTTGAGAGTGACAAGGTATTGCCTAAACTTGGTATTGTCCCCACAGTTCTGAGCCTCACATTCATCTTCTACATCTGGAAGTAAGGATTTTTGCTTCACAGATTAGACGTGAGAATGAAAAGCTATATAAACTATGAAAGCACCTAGCACAGTGCATATTTGGGGATTGTTTTGGTTTATTTGCTCTTTTTCCTAATTAGAAGATTTCTGTTCAAGCAAAATAATCACCTAGAAAAGTGCATACATCATAAAGCAGAGTGATGCGCTAGCACAAAGTGAATGCACTGTGTTACCACTACCCAGGTGAAGAAATAGATAACCAATGCCTCAGAAGCTCTCTTATTGCTCCCTTCAATGACTGCCTACCAGATTAGTTCGATCTGTTTTCATTTTTTTATTTTCTTCCTTTTTTTATTATGTTATGTTATGTTTATGTTGTTATGTTAGTCATCATACAGTACATCATTAGTTTTTGCTGTAGTGATCCATGATTCATTGTTTGCGTATAACACCCAGTGCTCCATGCAATATGTGCCCTCCTTAATACCCATCACTGATCTGCTTTCAAATGTTACATCCATAAAATCATGCAGTATGTATTCTTCTGTGTTTTGGTTTTTCAATTTACATTATATTTCTGATATATGTCAGTGTTATTGCATGTAACATTAGCTTATTTTTTGTTGTGTTGTCATAGTATTCCATTTTATGACTATATCATGATTAACCTGTTCTTCTCTAGATTGATATATAAATTGCTGTCAGTGTGGGGATAGTATGAATTATGTTGCTATAAAGGTTTTTGCACATGGTTTTGAGTAATTGTAAGTACTTATTTTTGTTGAGTCTATAATCTGGAGTATTAATAGCTGAGTCACAGGGTGTGTGTATGTTTAACTTTAGCTGGTACTATCAATTTTTTTTTCAAAGGTAGTTGTACCAAATTTATCTTCATACCAGCCATTTATGGAAACTCTAGTTGCTCTACATCTTTGCCAACCCTTGGTATCTCATTGTATTTTAATTTGTCTGTCTCTAATCACTCAAGTAATTAAGCTCTTTCTAATTTCAATGCTGCTTTGACAGAACTGACCTTCTGATGTGATAGATTTACCTTGGCCTAGAATAGCTTTTCATGGTATGCAACTGACTAGTTGATGCTCAGAAAAGTTTTTCTTAGTACAGATTCCTATTCTAAAAATGAGCAAGTATGTTATGTGGACATTTTCCTTGTATAACAGCACGATTAAAAGTCAACACCTTTTCTAAATATAGTTTTTATGATATTTTCTTCATCTCTATACCCTGATAAGTATTTGGCAAAAAGGTAGGGTAATTTTATTTGTGTTAGTGGATAGCTCATGATTATCAACAAGTAGAGTGGATTCTAATTGTAATATTCAGATACTTTTTGTATCAAAAGTTACTGGAATGACATGTGCAATGATAATATCTATATATTTCTCAAGTTGTTAAAAACCATCCCCACTATACCACTCACCCTCATCACAGAAAAGGGGCAAAAACAAATTCAGCTACATGAAGGTGACAAAATGTACGAAGGAGAACATGTGAGGAGAGATAGATTTAGATTTTTGGCTTCATGTTCAAGTTTGATATTTCCTAATCCTAACTTGTACTGATTTTGATCTCATTTTTATATTCTGACTAGGCAGATCAAATACATGTCCACAAAGAATTTTTGAGATATATGATGCTACTCCAGATCATAATAAATTTATTTGAAGACCCAGGCAACATGTTTGTTTTTTTAAGGTTTTGTGTGTCTGAGAGAATCTTTGTTTTCATCACTTTACTAGCATGCCAAGGAATCCCCAGTGAACAAACTGGAAATTGAGAAGCAAAAACAATGCCAAGAGCATTATTATATTGGGGATATTTAATCTTGTTTTTTACTGATTTTTATAACAGAGAAAGCTCAATATCTATTCTTGCCAGTGTTCTTTAGCAGGATTTGTGATGGTTTAGATTACTGTTCAGCAAATATTAATTCCCCTGCCACTCCCACTACAGGAAGAGTAAATTTCTTTGCCTTGTTGATATTGGGCTTGGAAAGTTAGTAGATTTAACACAGGCAGAGACTTTAAATATGCTTGTAGGGTTTGGCTTGGCTTTGGGACTCCTGACATTCATTATGAGAAGAAAATGGCCAGGTTGTTACCAGTCCCAAGAGTGTGAAAATTATGTGTAGCACATAAGAACACTATCTGGATCCTAGAGCCCAGAGCCTGGAGTCCAACCTAATCAAACTGAGCTGAAAGTGACCTACAAACTCATGAAGGAAAGATAAGATCTTGATATTTTAAGCCACTTAGTTTTGGTATGGTTTATTATGCAGTATTATTGTGGCAAAAGCTGAGTGAGACAGTTTCTGAATTTATTTATGAATACTGACATTAAAATCCTCAAGTATAAAAATTAATTTAGTAAATTATTCAAATATAGATATAACATTTATATATATATATAAATATACATATATATATATATAAATATACATAGCAATTTTATATATATAGATAATGTGCCAGTCACTGTGCTACATACTGGAGAAAGACAGTGAAGAAAATGCACATGAGGAAACTTGACAAGGTAATTAAAATACAGTGCAATCTGTTTCTGATATGGGCAAGCACATACTTACTATAGGATGACTTAGAAGGGGGACTGAAACTAGTCTTGACAACTCAAGGAAGTTTTATCAGAGGTAAAGTATGAGTAGGGATTATTCACATTATTGTAGGCAGAGGTGATAACACGCTCAAAAACTCAAAAATTAGAAGATATGGTCATTTACTGCATGACAAGACATGTAGTATAACAGAGACTGGATGGAGTGCAAGGAAAGAGATAAGTCTGTAGAGGTAAATAGCTTGAAGAGGCTAAGCATGTAGAAGGTATGTGTGAGGCTCCTGGCAGCACACTAAGTGTAAAGAAAGATAAAGCTCAGATGATATTAGTTTCCAAGATTCACTTATGCATGAAACCAAGGATAGGACTCTGGTAACTCCTATATTTATGAGATAGAAAGAGGCAATGTATTCATAAATTTAAAAAATATTTGTTGAGCACTGTGAACATGATGGTAAATGAAAATAACACAGTTACTTCCCTCAGAGAGGTTATTATCTAGTTAGAAATATAAAGAAGCAAAGAGGCGATTCTAATATATGTTGTTAAGTATTATAATATGGAAGTATATGGGACAAAGTAGGGAGGACCAGAAAGATGTCACAGAGAAAGTAACACCTAAGCTGAAAACCTAAAGGAGGAATAAGAATTACTCAAGTCAAGAGTAAGAAAAATATCATCCCAGGTAGAGGGAATGGAATGTTTAAAATTCTCAAGAACAAGAGAAAAGATGATGAGTCCAGGTAAGGGGGTGATTTCTCTTAAGAGACAGTGGGAATGGTAAATAGAGCCAGATCATAAGTTATGTTATGGGGTTTGGAATTTAATTTGAGAACAATGAGGGGTTTTAAGGAGAACTGAGAAACATTCATGGGGTAGAATCGGCAGAATAGCATGCCTGGATTAGAGAGGAAAACACAACTTGGGCAATCAGTGAAGGGTGATGCCATTGGGAGCACAAAATGCGATGGAGGTTTACAGAGTTGGTGATGAGAATTTAGAGGTGATGTTAAAAAAAAAATTATAGGAGGTGAACAAATAGCTGTTAAGGGAAAATTAAATGAATCAGAGTAATTCTTATTCACCAATCAAGGAGAAGACTTAATTTTAAGAAAGGGATGCTGCTCATCAGTGCCAGTGTGGCAAAGAACATGAAGATACTGAGTAAGAAAAAATATTCATACTTGGATATTAGAGGTTTGTGAATGACTTTTGAGAAAGTAGTTTTAGCAAATTTGTGGGTGTAGAGGCCAGATTATAAGAGGCTTGGGAGTGAGTGAGTGAAGAAATGGAAGACAAAGTAAAAGAAATGGAATGGCAGCTTAGAGAAGTAGCTGTGTTGAGAGGTAGCAATGTTAGAAGGAACCCAAGCTTGTTTGTGTGCTGAATGGAAAGAGCCAGAGGAGAGGAAGAGATTTAAGATTTAAAGTATGTTTGTGGTTGAGGGAGGATGGTACTTCTAGAACATGTTTCAAAGGAAATAGAGGGCTTGAGTTCAACCTCAAAGCTAGAGAACCTCTCCCTGATAAGGAGCAGGGACCCATCATCCTCAAGACAGAAGAACAGGGAAGGGCAGGCTGATGAAAGTAAGAAATTTTAAGATGATGGAAAGGATAACTCGAGCTGCTGTTTATTGACTTTTACTCCAAAAGGTAGAGGAAGAGGTTATTGGCTAGCTGAGTTTGAGAAAAATAGAGAAGATTACAATAATCCTTCTACAGAAACTGCTAAGGAGATGGTTCTTATTTGCAAACTATAGACTTCACTCTAGTTAGTTTTGATAAAAGAAGAATTTATTAAGGGGTATTAGCTAGCTTACAAGATCACCAGGAGACCCAGTGAACCACAGCCATGGGCAATGCTCAGTGCAGTATGATCTCTCATAAAAAGCCACTGCTGTCAACATGTGGTGCCTACATCTCAGTTCATCGAAATAAACACAGCTTGTACCTGCCAAGCTCATCATCCTTAGATGCCTCTGAAGAACCAAATACTTGGAACCACTGGGAATCACCAAGTGCCAAAAGATGGATTCAGTGAATTTCTGTATCCTCATATTGCTCCCTTCTGTAGGACAGACTGGTGTTTGTAACCCAATATATATTCTCCCTTTCCTTTGTAACAGAACATTTAGTGAGTCACATGACCAGCTGCTCTGGGTAAAAACTACATTTCCCATCCTTTCTTGAAGCTGAATATGACCATGTGACTAAGTTTTGGCCAACGGGGGATCGTCAGAAGTATTATGGGGCAGTTTCTGACACAGTGAAGTTGAGTCACTCCTAGGGTTGGGTAAGTCTTTATCTAAAAGAAGCCTGTGTCCCTATGGACTTCTTAAAACAGAGCCATCATACCAGGCCAGGATAGTAGATTTTTACTCTTCCATAAGAGAAAAGTAAACTTTTATCTTGCTTTCCAAATTCAAAAAAGTTTTTCATGGGTGTGTCTGATGTGGCCCAGATCCCTTGCCTGGATTCAGACAGCCTAGGAGAATGAAGGAAAGGGCTCAGGTTCCACCTCTGGTAGCCAGGACTCATAATGGAGGGAATGTCCTTCAAATAGGAAGGGTATTCAAAAGATATTAGGCAGTCTACTAATAAAACAGATGTTTACAACAGGAATATGCAAAGGAGGAACAAAGGGGGAAAGGAAATTAATAATAATAATAATAATAATAATAAAAATGAGTGAGTGGCAAAGGAGCCCAAAAGAGTGTGAATTGACCAAGATCTGATATCATGACTTTTTTAAAAAAGAAACCCTTGACACCCTGGAGTTGGGAACAGAAACTAGTCTTAGCCTAGTGAAAGTGTTGTGGAATTGCCAGACTATAGAATTAAAATTGATAGAAATGAACAGAGATGGAAGAGAGTGAAAGATAGGACATCTATACCTTCCTTGTACTTGATCCCAGGGTGCAGTAGAAGGATGAGTATGGGCAGTAGTTGTGAAGATCAAGTGGAAGTAGAAGCTGGTAAGGCTTTAGAGTCAGATGCCTAACATACTTACTGTAAAAACTTAGGCAAGGTATTGCTTCTTTGAGTTCACTTCCTCATCAGTAAAATGGAAATAAAGATAGCACCAGAGAACAAGTTTAGACACAGATAGTGTCTGCTCGGCTTCTAACACAGTGCTGGGTGCCTATGCCCTCAAAATCATGGTAAACACTTTTTAGTAAAGCTCAAGCATTACACTTACTCTTCCTCTCTGATCTCTTTACCTCATATCATAGGTTTTAGGCAAATAAAAATAGCTAGTCCTCTCTGGGGCTGAAGACCACCCAGCATAATTCAAGTCATTTTCAGGAATCAAGCATTTGGACCTAGAAAAAAATGTCATGACTCACAATTAGAGAATGGAATCCTCAGGAAAAAACCAACATTAACATCTAAACAAGAAAATGAGTTTATTGACAATGAAAAATGTTACTACGTTTTCAATTTCATTAAAGTCTCAAATAGACAAACACATTTATTTCTATGCTATGTGTCTGATAGCAAGAATGGACAAAAACATCAGTCTACAAGCTCTGAGACTCTAGATTGTGACAGCGCTGATAAAATATATGTTTCCTGAAGAGACATGCAATCCTCACTATCTGTGACCATTGAAATATTAAGGAAATTACTTATAAAATAGATAAAAATCCATTATAGGAGCACAGCCTAGAAACCACAAAGGAGGATGGGAAGGAGTAATTCCCAATCTTCCTTGAAAATAAAAAAAAAAGAATATTTTTTTCTCTTGTTATTATCCTGGTGAAATTAAATCTCATTGTGCAGTGCTCATCTTCATAATTACCAGGTTGCTTTGAGAATTAGATATAAAAAGCCACCTCATATAAAGGTAGCAGCTGATTTTTCTAAATATTATATTTTTAAAATGATAAAAGCGGAATAACATTTCAAATGATCAATTTAATCATTATGATTGTTCTGTGTCAGCCCACCCACCTTTCCCAACACACTAATTTACAGGCATTGAGGCAGGATACCTACAGGCACATCTCCTCAGGCCCTAAAACCATCTAGATTTGTACAGTAATAGGATCCTCATGAACATGTACTTGAGTTTCTGGAAGAAGTCCAGAAGCTGAGAGCATGGAAACTATGAGTCTTAAGAGGTATAGTAGGCTAAATAATTGCCTGCAAAGATATTCACACCCTTATCATCTGGAACCTGTGAATATATTACCTTACATGGTGAATAGCACTTTGCAGATGTGATTAAGGTTATGGACGCTGAGGTGGGGATAGTATCCTGGATTATGCAGGGGGGCCCAATCTAACTACATGAAAAGCAGAGGACCCTGCCTGGGTATTGTTCACCAGAGAGAGAGATATCATGATAGAAAAGAACCAGAAAAAATGGCAACATGAGAAGGACTCAACCTGCTGTTGTTGGCTTTGAAGACCAAAAGTGTCATGAGCAAAGAATATTTTATTGAGCATGTTCCAAAATTTTTCCAGGATCTATAGATACAATAATATAGATATGAAAATCCCTGCTCTCACACAACTTGCATTCTAGAATTGGAGTAAGACCAAAAAATAAACAAGAAAAAATGCAGATAGAGATAAGAGTGATGTAGATAAAAAAGCCTGAAGTGACAGAGAAGTGATCCTTAGACCAAATGTCAAGGAAGACCTCTCTGAGGAGATGACTTTCAAGTTGAGAAAGAATGGTAAGTGTAATGGCCCTAAGGTGGGAGTAAAAAACAAAGGGACAGGCAAATGGTAAAAAGACAGTAAAAAGAGATGAGATCAGTATAGTGGGCAGGAGTCAGACCATAATGTAAGACATTTTAAACAGGGTGAAGAGTTTTGATTTGATTCTAAGTATGATGCAAAGTCTTTGGAGGGTTTGGAACATGGTGCAGATACATAGGAAGATGGTCTGATGGACATCTTTAGGAGTTTATTTCAACTAACGTGTGGAAAATGGATGGTAGAGGTGGGAAGGACAGGTATTGCCTGAGAGAGACCACTTGGGAAGCTATTGTTGTTCAAGTAAAAGATCATGATGATTAGACATGTTTGGGATATGTTTTAAAGGTAGAATTTATAGAACTTGAAAATTAATTGGATGCCAGGTGTGAGCAACAGAATATTGATAAGTTGTATAAGCTGGATATGGGTGGTGCTCTTTACTGAGATGGGAAAGCTCAAGAGAAGCCAGTTTAGATGAAAATGTTGAGAGAATCACTAGTAGCATGATGTTCATACTAAATTTGAGATGCCTAAAAGATATCTAAGTGATAATAGTAAGCAGACAGTGGAATATGCCTATCTGGGCATACATATTTATGAATTATTTCCAAATAGTTTGTATGTAAAGCAATGAGACTTGATGAGGTCAACTAAGGAGAGAGTGGGTAAATGGACATGAGAAATGACTTAAGAAGGAGGCTTAGAGCACTCTTTCATTTAGAAAACCAGGGAATGCAAAGAAACCCAAGAAGAAAGTTTTTTAAGAAAAAGAGTATATGATGAACAGTGTCCAAAGCTGCTGTGGAAGCAAGTGAGAGATGATAAGACCAGTGAGAAAAGGGACTATTGGCCTGGCCATCTGCAGGTCACTGATGACACTCACAACAAGTGTGTTCTTGGAGGAGTCTAGAACTGAAGTCATCCTGAAATGGGCTGAAGAAAGGATGGAAGAAAATAGAGACAACAACTGCACAGAACAATTTCAGGAAGTTTAGTTGGGAAGGAGAGTGAGAAATAATATACTTACTAAAGAGGCGATATGAGAACATATATGTGTCCTTTAGGGAATAAATCATGGGTAAGAGAGAAAATGATGATGTAGAGTAGAGAGGACAAAACAGAAGTGGCTCCTACACCTGATATGACAAGAGGGGATGAGATGCAGAACAAACCTAGAAAGAATGCCTCAGGCACAGATAAGGGTGTTTATCCATACTCACGAAAGACAGGTACAAAATATGGGTACAGATGCATATAAATGAGTAGATTTGGAAGTGAGATGATAAAGTAGCTACCATCTGATTATACTCATTTATCAGAAGCACACCCCTCATCTTGCACCTTCAGACTCACAAGGAGAGACAAGAGGGTATACATGCTGTGTCCCCTGGAAAGGGAGTCAGCCTGAATTTGAACATTAGAGATGATCTCCTCAGAGGGCAAACTCAGAAGTATGGATAATAATGGATAAGGGAGATTTCCCTGGAGAGCTGCCATGTTGCCTAACCAAACAACTGACTCTACAGGCAGAGCAGGGCATCTTTGCTATTCCTATCCAGAAGGGGTTGATGTTTGCTATGAATTAGTGACTGATGTGTAATTCTTATTCTCTCTTGTGCTGATCACTTTTTTTTTTAAGCCCTGAGATGGCTGAAATCATGAGAAGTCACATCTGGCTCTGATGGAGAGAAGTACACAACACCTACCACAGAAGGTAAGAAAGTCTAGTCTCTCACTCTGTGGTGTGTTTCAGGTATCCTGAGGAAACTTCAGATGGAACTTGAGCATCTAGCTACCCTCCCTCTAGCAATCTTTTCTTCCTTCTTAGGAGAACAGAGAACAGAAATATATTGCAATATTTTGGTAAGCAAAGTATGACAATCAAGGTCACTGTGCTTTTCCTTTAAGATATGTTCACAGTTGTTCCAAGAAGAATAAGTTACACATGAACATCTTCCACATGTGCCCTTTCATTTCCAAATAACATAAAGGAAGATTATATTGCTTTTTTACATGAGCAAAAGTCTCCTGAGTTGTTGTTGTTTTTTGTTTGTTTGTTTGTTTGTTTTTTAAGTCTCCTGAGTTTTTACTACCTACCTAGGTAGTATATACCTAGGCTACAGTCTTGCCAGAGAGTTGAAATAAGAAGCCTTACAACAACAGTAGCCCATAGGAACCTGGAGAAACCTAGAGCAGAGACAACCACTGTGTCATCATTAGGAATCCAAATACCAAAGACTCCTACCAGTTCTGGAGCCCAGCATGCTTCAGATAGATTGAAGTTTACCATCACCACGCAGAGAAATGACAGCAGTGTTAGCAACATACAGATATCATTCGGACATTCACATAGCAAAGAGAGAGCCTATGAACCTCATGGCCAGTCTCTGGTGTCCTCTGCTATCTGGTTTCCTAAAATTCCGACTTATTTGATTAAAAGAATCAAAATACAATGTAGTCCAAGGAAATCTACCCTATACATTGGCTTAACCACCAGTGAGACTTAAATACTAACAGCCCTCTGAAAGAGATCATTTTTCACCGTATCACACACATTTCAAAATATTTATAGCCTATTAATTGGGCAATATAGAATTTTTAAATAACTAGCAATGGTTGTTCAGAATGGATGCTCTGAAACAAGAGACTATGGATGAATTAAGCCCCCTCTAATGGGTGTCACTAAGGAAGAAAATGTGTAGGAAAAGAAATTAGAATTTTCATTTTTTATTTTTAAATCTGATACATTTCAGTGTAATTTCAATATAATTTTAGTGTGTGTGAGTGTATATATATATGTATATATACATTTTATATATATATAAATATATAAAATATATATAAATATATATATATATTTTAAAGATGTATTTATTTATTTGGGGGTGAGGGAGAGAGAGAGAGAATCCAAGCAGACTCCCCGCTGAGCACAGAGCCTGAAGCACAGCTCAATCCCAGGACCCCAAGATCATGACCTGAGCCAAAATCAAGAATTTGATGCTTAACCGACTGAGTCACCCAGGTGCCCCAATTTTAATGTAATATATATTTTTAAATTTAAAAATATATTAGTATAAAAATAGATGTAATATGTATATGAGTTTAATATGTATGTTAAATTTTACTTTTTTTAAAAGATTTATTTATTTATTTTAGAGAGAGTGAGAGGGCGCATGTGAGTTGGGGAAGGAGCAGAGAGAGAAAAATCTTTAAGCAGACTCTCTGCTGAGCACGGAGCCCTAGGCAGGGCCCAATCCCTGGACGCATGAGATCATGACCTGAGACAAAACCTAGAGTTGGCCATTTAACTGACTGAGCCACCCAGGCACCCTGAAATTAATTTTTTTTTTTAATAGCTGGTGTATACAATCAAAAAAATTTGAGAGAACTTTTCTGTAGACTGCTGAAGTATGAATTGAGATCACTTTCTATATAATACTACTAGTACTCATAATGATAATAATAAATAAATTGTAACCACATAAAAATAATTACATAAATTCAGCACTTACTATGTGCATTGCTCTGTTTTTGAGAATTAATATAAGTGTTCCTTACAACAACCCAGTAAGTAGGTGTTTTTCCATAGTATGAATACAGGCAATGATGCCTACAGAGTTTAAGTAATTTGTCCAGGGAAATAGCTCCCAGTGGAAGGAGTCAGGGCTTTCCACCCTGTCATTAAGGAACAGAACGGAAGAGACAGGTATAGGTAATCATGGCAAGATGTTTCATGCTGATGAACCTCCTGAGTGTCTTCTTGAAGCCAGTTTGATAATTTCAAGCCACTCTTGAGCCTGAGCTGCTGTAAGAAATGGAATCTAAAAATCACAGATCTGAAGCTAATGGCCCAGGAGTAAGCTCTACTATCTGGCATCTAAACTGATACCCATTTTTCTTCTCTTGACTCATTTTCAATTTCAAAAATCTCTTATTAAATGGTAAGCAGATCAGCTCTGTTTAACAATCTCCCAAAACAAATGAATTAAATGGTAATTCAATTTAACCAATAAACATGAATGCGAGGAAGAAACGAGTATGAAATAATCTTGTGGATTTTGCAGACACTTGGCCTTTTACCTCAATTCTCCTTAAAATACCGACTAAGATTTTAGATGTTGGTTTAGACCACATCTCTGAGAAACCTTCTTGACTTCGCAAGCCAGAGATGAATTACTGTTCCTTCTTTTGTGCTACCCGGCCTTCCAACACTTTGTTTGCCATGACTCATACAACACTGAGATATAATTGCCAGTTACTTGTCTGTCATCTATACTAAACTGTTAGTTTGTTGACTGCAGGGATAGGTTATTGTTCATTGCTATATCTTCAGTGTTTCCATAGCCCCTAGTATATAGCATAAGCACAATAAATTCAGATGATCTGATAAATAAATACATATAAATTGATGAAGAAATACCAAGTTTTTAAATTGACCAACAGGTTAAAAGAAGGCAGATTAAATATGGTGCAGGCAATCAGTGAAGTACGGGCACCAAAAATGTGAGAAAGGTACTGCTTCAGCAAATTCTTCCAGACTTTTGCAACCAGAAACATCTAGAAAGAAACTACTCAGTTTCAGCATATATGTAAGTTGGGGATTCATTTGGCCTTAATGATTGCTGGTCATTTATAGAAATTCCAAACAAAAAAGTTGTGCTAGTGAAGGGGAGAGAATATGTCACCCCAAAATATGCCACTTTGACCAGTTGATTATTTTGAATTAAAGGTACCTGAGAAATAGCCAATGCAAAAAGGACACTGACGTGGCTTCTCCCTCCCTGAAAGCAGGAGCTAACTCTCCCATGTGAGGGTACCCTCCATGTCCCAGGAGGGTAGAAGTCATCCTTATCACCAGAGATAGGGAATTTAGTGCCCAGAAGGCTCTATAAACAAGCACTGTTACTTCTTCACCAGTTTATTACCCTAAACTAAACCTCTTGGTCTTGTCAATTCTTTTTTTTTTTTTTTCTTGTCAATTCTTTATAAATTTATTTTTTCTTTGTCTAAATGGTATAAAAGCCTCCAGCTTTGGTTACTTCTTTGAGTCTATTTTTATGAGGCTTCTATACATACAAAATTAAATTTATTTCTCTCCTATTAGTCTATCTTACAGCAATTTAATTATTGCACCAGCCCAGGAACCTAGAAGGGAAAAGAAAATTTTTTGCTGCCCCACACTAGTGGTCTGAAAAGACAGCTGAATACAGACCTGAGGTCTTCTGGTTTCACGTAAACCATCCTATAATTGGGGTTCACACAATATCCTATTTCTTGTGTGTGTTTAATTCAAACATGAAGATCCCAAGATAGGCTGGGGGGAAAACAATCAGTTCTTGACACCCTTCGCCTTGAAATCATAAATCATCCACGGTCCAATGGTCACTCTCGACACAAGATGTACCTTTTCCCTCCTTCTCTCAATCCCCAAAGATTAAAGGCATCGCTCCCAGTCAGAAAGTTTCCACTAGAACTCTTCAAATCGCCTCCAACTTCAGAATGACCAATTGTAGCTCAGGTACTTGAGGAAAACCTAAAGAGGCAGTAATCCCAAATTGTTAATTAGTGTCACATGGCAGGAGGTGATGAAGAGCCAGCAAAAGTAGAACAGTAGTGAGTGGGTAATAGAATAGTTTTGAAGCCTTCCCACTCTGTTCACCTAGTAATTTAACACACTATGATAGGATCTTATCGAGAATGATTTTACAAATCTGCTTTCTATTTGTGTTGTAATCCTGTACCTCCTGGGTCATTTTAAGGATTTTTAATTTTAAGTTTTAAGAAGCTGGGCAAATGGTTTTACATGGAAAACAGTGTCAGGTCTCATTGTACTTAAACTGCCCATCATTAGTGTGGTCCCTAATAGGGTTTAAACCCCTAGACTTTGACAATCATTTGTGTTTAGACTGCTTTTCTAAGGAGGCAGTCATTTCTGTGTGGCTAAATGTCCTGGAGGTCCTCTCATGACTAATACAGAAGTCATAATAACATAAGTCTACATGCTGATCTCTAATATAGACAAATGCCTTTGTCCATATTGGATATAGTGAGAGATTTCTCTAACCTGGTGAAAACATAGGCTTTCATAAAATACAAAGTTTCTGGGACTCCTCTAGGAATGCACAGAAGCTCAAGCTAATCGAATCAATGGGCTAAAAGCAAAAGTACTTAACCATTAAGTTAGAAAATCTTAGCAAAGTAAAAATGAAACTGTGTTTAACACTGGACAGGGACAACAAAAATTAAGATTTCTAAATTCTTTGGAGAAAGAAATGGTAAGGACAGGAAATGTACATCTATCATTGTTAGTGAGAGAATGGAATTGGGTGGAAGAGTAAGAAACAAATGAATTCTCACTTGGGTGATATTCTGTGCGGTGATCTAAGCAGTGTGATAGGCTTATCCCCCAACTGAACTAGGGTAATGAGAAGCTGTCTTAAAGACTAGATTGGAAGCAGTGTCAGAACACTGAGTATCTCAGAACAGAGTATCTCTACTAAAAGCACTACTAGGGAGGACTAGAAAAGAAATCAGAAGACTTGGGTTTTGCTGTTGCTAGTGACATTTCCTAGCTTGGGAGTCCTTGTGTCCTTGTGAAGGTTATTCAAGGTATTTTACAACTTTTGTTATAAAATCTGTTTCCAAACTTGGTTGTCCAAGGGAAGCATATTATTTATATGGATTCTGGAGAATAGCATGATATTTAGTAAAAGGGAAGATCAGGAATAACCACCACCAATAATAATGATAACTTTAACATTTACCAACAGCACTCTATGTGCCAGAAGCCTCAGGAGGGTGCTACATGTTCCCACCCTCATTTAATCTGCACAACATCACAGTGATGTAGGCTCCGCAGGGCAGGACCACTTTATGCAGGATTAGGTCCTAAAATTAGCGCTTAACTATTTACTAAATAACATAAAAACAACTAGAAAACCCCTAGAGGTAAATGTGGGTTGGATGGATAATTCTAAAGAGTCTCTGCTTTCCTAAAGAGTTTGTTTGTTTCTGTCTTACTATTAAGTCTCAATGACCTTAATACACATGATTTAAACTAATTACATAGTAAAATCCCAGGAGAAGAATTAAAATACTTAGTGTAACCCCAGGGAAAGGATGAATTATAAAAAGCAGTACACTCAAATGGAGCACGGGATAACTCCTCCTGTATTTTACATTTTAGGAAATTCAAGCTAGAGAAGATAAATACATTCTCCAAGGTCAAGAAAGTAGTAAGTGGTAGAGCTGAGATTTAAACCAGAGCCCTCTGGTACCACCAATATGCAATTCACAAGGCCAGTGGAGGTAACATTATGTACACATTTCTAAAAGATACAATTTCCTTTGTTAGCAAAGAGTCTAAAAACAGCCTATTTATAAAACAGAGAATAATTATATGTATTTAAGCTGAAACATAAACAGAGAAAAGTGTACACAGCAGGGAAGGAACATTGGTAAATTCATCAATACTCCAGAAGGATAATTGGGTAGATTTATATAAAAAACAACAACTATGCTTTGATGAGTAAGTGAAAATAGCAACTAATTTCAATGTACAGAGTTTTAAAATGCTAAAATTTTATGGTATTTGTGAAAAAGATTATGATTCAATGACAGATCTCAATAAAGCCTGAAGAATTTTGTACAAAAGACACTGAAATGTAACTCCCCAATTATCTTTTCCACTAGACAGTCACACACATTCTCTAACCAAAGCATTTTTCTGCTTCAAATGGAAATTAGTTTTCCCCTTTGCTGAGAGGTCCAGAGTGGAGCCAAAGCCTAAATCATCAACTCTTTGGGTAACTTGACTGGGTGGGATCACACAAACTTCCCCAGAACTGGCATAGGCTTCTTTTCATTTTAAAAAATAATATAATTTAGGGGTGCCTGGGTGGCTCAGTTGGTTAAGCATCTGCCTTCGGCTCAAGTCATTATCCCAGGGTCCAGGGATCGAGCCCTACATCCAGCTCCTTGCTCAGCAGGGAGCCTGCTTCTCCCTCTCCAGCTCCCCCTGCTTGTGCTCTCTCTCTAGCTCTCTGTCAAAAAAATAAATAAATCTTTAAAAATAATAACAATCGGGGCGCCTGGGTGGCTCAGTTGGTTGGGCAACTGCCTTCGGCTCAGGACATGATCCTGGAGTCCCGGGATCGAGTCCCACATTGGGCTCCCTGCTCAGCAGGGAGTCTGCTTCTCCCTCTGACCCTCCCCCCTCTCATGCTCTCTCTATCTCATTCTCTCTCTCAAATAAATAAAATCTTTAAAAAAATAAAAAAATAATAACAATCAGGCGCCTGGGTGGCTCACTTGGTTAAGTGTCTGCCTTCAGCTCAGGTCATGATCCCTGGGTCCTGGGATTGAGTCCCGCATCAGGCTCCTTGCTCAGCGGGGAGCCTGCTTCTCCCTCTGCCTGCCACTCCCCCTGCTTGTGCTCTCTCTCTGACAAATAAATAAATAAAACCTTAAAAAATAATAATAAAAATTAAAAAAAAAATAGTAATAATCATTTAATGAAGGATAGTTGGGAGAAAGGCAGGCAGGGACAGGGGGCCCCTGCCCTAAGAGGAAACCACCCTTAAAAGGATTTTACACTACCCTGGAAGGAGCCCTCTACCCTTTCCCACGTGATAGGTAGATAACAAAAACTTGATTGGGTGACAGGCACATGGAGGGTTAATCAGATTAAATCAGCCCACCAACAAGCCTGTAAAAACCCCTAGACTTAGAAACTCCAGTGGGAATCCTCTTGGGTCTCCTCCCTCTTCGGGAGCTTTGTACTCTCAATAAACTTTGCTTTAGTATCACTCAATAAACTTTGCTTTGCTGCCCACCACTCTTCATTCGTCTGGTCTACCTCTTTATTCTTCGAAGCAGTGTGACCAAGAATGGTGGGTACTAAAGGAAAAGAAATCCTGTAACATAATTTATTTTTGCTTTATCCTTTTTTCTGATTAATTACTAACTATCATGGCTGGGGACATTTCTGCTTTTAAGTATTATATATTTAGTAAATCCTCCCAGAATCTGGATTTAAATTTACTGCTTCCTTTCTGTTTCAAAGAGCAAACATCTCTGCTTCTCACAAAGATCATCCCATCTACTTGTCACATGGACACCATCCCTTTGGTGCTTTTCAAGGATTTTACTCCTGAAATTACTTTCTTTGTGTTCTCCTTAGTTGCTTATGATATTGTCAGGAACATACAAACAAGTTCTATCAACCAATTTTTTAAAAACCCTTCCTTGAGACCAAATATTCCTATTAGTTCTCCATTTCTCAGCCCCCAATTTGCAGCAACAGTTGGAAAACTCATGGTCAGTATCTATTGTGTTTTTCATTATATATATATATATACATATATATATATAAATTCATTATATATAAATAATTGGGAGCATATACATATATATACACACATATATACATATATATGTATATAACTGGGAGCAATTTTAAACTAATAAAAAAATTTACAAAAACAGTACAAAGAACTCCCAAATCTTCCTTAGCTAGCTTCCCCAATTGTTTATATTTTATCACATTTGTTCCATCTCTCTCTCACTCTCTGTGAATACATATAACATATATTCCATTGTCATTTTTTTTTCCTGGTCAACTTATGGGCAACTTGCAGCTATGGTGCCACTTCCTCCTTAAATACTGCAGTGTGTGTTTTCCAAAATCAGGACATTCTCCAACAAAACTGCCACACAACCATCCAAAACAGGAAATCTACATTGACTGACCACTTTTCAAATCTGAAATCCATTTATTTTTCCCACTATCTCAGTCAAGTTTCTTTCCCCTTTGCTCCGTGATGACATCCGGGGTCATGTTTTCATTTAGTTCTGATGTCACTTTAAATCTAGAACAGTTCTTTAACCTTTCCCTGCCTTTTATGTCTTTGGTGTTTAAAGAGTAAGGATCTTTCATTCCATAGAATGGCACTCAGCCTGAGTTTCCCCAAGTGCAGATGAGGGTTATGCATTCTTCCCCAGGTTCATACAAAGAATACGAGAGAAATGAAGTTATATCGTTCTCAGGGCATCAGGACAATCCTTCCCACGGGAGGTGATGTAGCCTTCATAAGTTGATGTCTGCCAAGTTTTTCCACCTTAAAATCACTTTCCCCTTTATAAATGATAAGTATTTTGTGGAAAGATACATCTATGCCTGTATCCCGCTATAAGGGCTTTGTAGTGCGTCAACTTGGCTAGGCTGAACTACACTTTCCAGAATGTTTGTGATTATGCTGGGCCATATACAGTTCCTGTGGGTCACTTAGAGAGTAGAAGTGAAGCAATAGCCATTCTGTGCTCTCACACCTTGTCACTTACCTATTGGCTTTCCTCACTGCTGTGTGGCAGCCAGGTCTACAACTTCTCCCTGGTTCCCTTTTCAGTTTCTCTGACGCTTGGGCAGGGGTGAAGGGTTCTGACTTCCGCAGGACACACACGCTATCAACTAACTCAGGTTTCAGGCCATCATCATGGTCTGCAGCTTCTGCTCATGTTCCAGCTATTCTTGCTTCCCTTGTGCTCCAACTTCTTTACATCCATTTTTCCCTTTCTTACTGGACATGAAACTCCAGACATAAAACGTCTCAGTGTGATGCTGGAGTTTGCAGGGCCTGAGACAGCAGCCTGCATAACCTGTTTAACTGGTTTCCACAATTGTAGAAGGCCAAATCTTCCTGCAAGTATATGAGATAGATAGATATAGTATAAATATGCATTATAATTACCATAATTATAAATTATATGTAATAAATACATAATATAAATGATATAATATGTAAATATACAATGATATTTATAAATATATATTTAAAATTATATGTAAAGTATATATCATATGTCTATAAGTCATATATATTTCATATATATACATATATATTATTTCTTGATGGCTCTGCTTCTCTGCTTGAACCATGACTGATCTGGTGCCCCACATCAAGTCTCCCCCCGGCAGCCTTAGCATCCTTTCATACCTTCCACTTGAGTCAGTCATGACTATGATGTTTATCAAATGCTGAGTCTTCTATATCCAAAATTCCTTCTAAATGTATTAGTTAGCATTCTGCTCTAAGGAAGAATTTTCCCTTCTCCCTAATTTATTATCTCTTCACTTACTCATATTTTATGGACCTATGAATTGCTATTTCTTTTAATGGGTTGTAAATCATTAGTTTATAATTAATTTCAGTGTTCAAGTGGTCTTAGAGTTGGCCAGTGCGAGTCCCCTTTAGACTGGCCCCATGTCCCTTTTGACATATCCCCCCTCATTCGTTGAGTACTTCCTTCCTTTCTGGCACAAAAAGATATCTGTGCTCTTTTTGTTCTTTCTCTGACTTAGCCCCAGAATCAGCTATTTTCCTTTTTGGAGAGGATGGCAGGCACCAAGCCAAAAATCTTGAACTTCCTCTTGTTTTATACCTTTCTTTTGACCTGTCCATTATAAATCATGTATTAATTTTCTATTGCTATGTAACAGCTTACCACCAACTGAACAGTTTAAAGCAACACAATTCATTTTCTTTCATTTTCCATGGATCAGGGGTCCAGGCACTGGTTAGCCACTCAGGATCTTACCAGCAATGATCAAAGTGTCAGCTGTGCTATGATCTCATCCAAGGCATAGGGTTCTCTTCCAAGCTCATCAGGTTGTTGGTAGAATTCACAGACTTGTGGTTTAGGGCTAAGGTCCTCCATTAGATAGAGGTCATTCTCAGGATCTAGAGGCCACTCTCGGGTCCCAGTCACATGGCCCTCTTACAACATGGCAGCTTACTTCTTCAAAGCCAGCAGAAAAATTTTATTCCAGTTTGCTGTAAGGAAATCACAATCAACATGATGTAATTATGGGAGTTGACTATCCCATCATATTCACAGGTCCTGTTCACATTCAAGGCAAGGAGATTATACAGGGCATGTATACCAGGGGATAGAACCTTAGGGGCCATTTTAGAATTCTGTCTCTTACAAACCATCAGCAACTTCTAAGAATTCTACTTCTAATATATATCCAAATCTGGCCCCTTCTCTCTGTCCACTGCCACCATCCTAGCCCATGCCACCACCATCTTTCCTTTATTCTGATGGTCTGGTGGTCTCCTTTATTCCATTTTTGCACCGTATATCATCATCCAAGACTATCCAGAGTAACCTTTAAAAAGGTTGGAACAGTTGGAAAATGATGCTTGATGCTATTAATTTCACTTAAATCTTCAACAGTGTCCTACTACATTCAGAGCAAAATCCACACTTTTTCCCATAGCCTACAAGCCTCTGCTTTATCTGCCCCTGTCTACCTATTACATCAACTTCCTTTTGTTCCCTGGACATCATGACCTTCCCCCTCCTATTTTTCATTTAAGCCAAAGTTGTTCCCTCCCTGCCTTTTCAGTTAACTCTGAACAAATTTCTTTGGCTATTTACATCTCAGTACACATAATATCTCTTTAAGAAGCCTTTCCGATCCTGTAAATCAACATTTAAGTTCAGTCACTCTGAATTACGTCAGCCTATTCATTTTCTTCATAGTGTTCATCACCATCTGAAAGTGTATTGTCTATCTCTTTACTTGTATATTGTCTGACTGCCCCAAGTAGAATGCTAGCTCCATGAGGCCAGGGACCATGTCTATGCCAATCACTGGTATATCCCCAGTACCCAGTAGAGTACTGTGCTTTGTACTAAACAGGTGCTTGATACATACTATGAAATACATGGAATAATCAGAAATTTGTGAAGATGTTACCTTAAAGGACTCAGGCTCTGATGTCATTTTGTAATGTGAAAAACAATACATACATACATGCATACATACATACATACATATATACAAACATATTCTCTCTTTAAATTGTTTGTCTGAGAATAGGGTATTTAAGAATTAATATTAAATCATTCCATTTGTTAATGTTAAAAGCCCTCTTTTGGACCCTGGAAGGAAAGTGTCACTACAGAAACAACTTTTTCACTACTTCAACCATTAGCGGCCTGATATTTTTGCAATAAACATCTGGCAATATTTTCCTACAGTGAATTTATATCCTGCTCCAGAAATTTATCACTATTAGCAACAATAATAAAAATCCTTGTTCCAGACACAGCACAAGTGGAATACTCCTTAACAACTTTGAATTAATGCTTCTGCCACCAACCACAAACATCCATATCCTTCCAAAGTAGTCCCTATCTAACTGGGAACATCTCAGTGCAAAAGTGCAGGACTCTTGCTTGCTGGCTCCAGAATGAGGTCACAGACTCAAGGCTCTTGCCCCAAGCTGGCACAAGGGGAAGGGACATGGGTAATTAAACTTGGATATGTTCTTTTTTTTTTTTTTAATGTTTTATTTATTTACTCATGAAAGTCAGAGAGAGAGAGAGAGGCAGAGGCAGAGGGAGAAGCAGGCTCCCTGCCTAGCAGGGAGCCCGATGCGGGACTCGATCCCAGGACCCCGGGATCATGACCTGAGCCGAAGGCAGATGCTTAACCATCTGAGCCACCCAGGCACCCCAACTTGGATATGTTCTAAGAGAGTTCTACCTGAAGCAGCTTCTGGTCCTCCAAATAATTCCAGTATCCTCCAGGTCTTTGGAGGGTACAGTCCTTAAGAACCTAACTAAAAAGAGTGTGCACTGATGACATTTTCTGTGGTCAGTTTGCTAAGTTAAACTACTATATACAGTTTAAGACATTTAAGAGCCTCTGGCTAAAGGGCTAAAATGTAACAAGAATGCTTAGGAACTGTTTATATGCTTGATTTGTTTTACAGTGTTTTTGGTCTTTAGTTTTGATTGGATTGTTTTACTGAAACATGAAGG
This sequence comes from Leptonychotes weddellii, assembly GCF_054177405.1. Lineage (NCBI taxonomy): Eukaryota > Metazoa > Chordata > Mammalia > Carnivora > Phocidae > Leptonychotes > Leptonychotes weddellii. Next base: position 83,413,808 of record NC_138371.1, on the reverse strand, counting down.
GCATTTGGAAGGCAAGAAAGTGAATAGGATACATTTGCAACAATATGCCCTAAAGCAACATCTTAATGTCAGAAGTAAATTATAACAACTTACATTACTGATGACATACATTATAATTCAAAGCCAGGGGAACTACATCAAGGTAGTTCTCACTATGATATAAAAAGGATTTTCTTTGTATCTTTTGCAGCTAGATAAAGACCTTTATTGATGAAAATGGTATCAACAAAAGGTAATAGAAGAAAATACATATCTCTCGGAATGCATGAAAACATTTTTTTTCCTGAAGCTTCCCAAAGCCTTTGCATCTATTCCCTAAAAATATTCTTTATTTCACAGATGGCATGGAATGAGTTTCTTCCAGTGTTATATATGTGTCTCGCAGGATGTCAAGAGCAAGTACATCTGACTTGATCCATTTTTTATGTAAGTAGCCAATTGTTAATAGCACAAACAGTGATGACACTTATAAAATAATGCTTGTAACTATTAAAACTACTGGGGCCAAGGCTGCATGGGAATGGCTGAATCTGTCCTGACTGAGTGCTTCACTGGGCACCTGTCAGAAGTTTAAGTGTGCCACAGACCCAGGTCTAATTCAGCTGCAATTGCATATGAACATATGCATGTGTGCACATACATACAACGAGAATAAAGCACAGGCAGTAATTGAGATTTGACAATTACCAAATATATCTTAATTGATATGATACTGCATTGGAACTTGATACCTACCAAAGGTGTGATTTTTAGACTCTATAATCGAAGAATACATGACCTACTGCTTTCATTGGACAATACTCTTGTGATGTCTCCACATTTCTCCTTTATATATGTGGCCTCAATTTATGTTGACATTTTATAGTAATAATAATGAAGTAAAGTTTCAAAAAGTATCTAACTACTTGGTTAATACTTTGAGAGCTAATTCAGTCTTCAATTTAGATTTTAAAAGATTTCAATGTGAATACAAACATTATTCTTTCTTCAAATAAAAAAACAACAAAAAAGATAACCAGGAAAAGCATGTGAGAATTTGTTGTCATTTCTCTTTGTTTGTTTTTTAAGGGACTAACGACTGTGTAGGCAAATATATCTAAACTACTTAGGCTGAATGCAATAACTTGAAAGCCTAAGTAAAACCTACTCCTTGTCTTTTAATTTGGTTTACTATTTCAGTTGTTCTGTGGGTTTGCCAGCTCCCTCTGCTGTTATTTCCAGGACTGGCTAAGAATGTCAGAGCTAAAAGGAATTTGGAGACCTAGAATATCAACCATGGCAGTGCACCCTCAGTTCAAGAGAGAACCAACTAATTATATTCATATCCTCAGGACATATTAGGACTATATATAATAATGACTGTCCAAATTATGTCTGTGGGTATGTTGGTATCATTGGTTCTCTGGAAAACCTAGAAGAGGGAAAACTATTTTGTTTGTTTTCTTGCTGATCTAAAGACAGCAAAAAAGTTCCTTACTTAGAAGAGCTACTGTACTAGCCTACAGTGAGGAGCTAGGAGAGGTGAAGTCCTTCTACCATTTGGGATGATGTGCTTTTGAATATAAACTGTCTCACAACAGCCCTGCTTGGGAGTGAAGTGGGAGCTGCATGACTGGTTGGAAAGAAAATGTTTTGGCCGGGGCCAGTAGCCCATCTCATGAAATAGCAGATTGCTTTCAGTGCTGTGAAATGGTACCATGTCAGATAGCATCACTTGATGGAAAAGGCCAAGTTAGAGTCAAGAGGCTGGAATTCCAACAGTGAATATACTAAGATCACCTAATACTTGAATATCCTACCTTCACATACATATACATTGATAAGACTGAAAGGGCTCAATAAACCATTCTTCCAATGAGGAAACTGAAGCCCAAACTTACTGATTTAAGGTAATATAGTTCATGAAAACTAATTTTTTATTATGTGTATAGCCTTACATATTCTTTAGAAAATACGTTGTCTCTAAACTGGAGGCATTTATAATGTAGGGCAATGTAAGGCAAGGCATAAAACTATAGCTTTGAAAGGGATTATGAAACCATCTGGAACAATGTGTCCAAGTGGTGTATCAGTCAATGCTTGGATATGGGAGCTCAGGTTGTTGTAATGTTGTTCTTCACATTGAACCACATTTGGGCCTTACATACACCTGCTATATGGGTGTCAGTCCATGGCTAAGCAGCCTTGCATGATGACTATGGACCCAGGCCTTCTTGCTAAAGACTCTGAACATTATTGCTAGTTCTTCCCTTAGAATCTGTGCTATGGGCAAACGCAGGTCATGTGGAGTTGGAATTATTTTTATTTATTTTTTTAAGATTGTATTTATTAATTTGAGAGAGAGAGAGAGGGCACAAGGTGGGGAGATAGGCAGAGAGACAAGCAGACCCCTTGCTGAGCACAGAACCTGAGGTAGGGCTGGATCCCAGGACCCTGAGATCATGACCTGAGACGAAGTCAGATGCTTACCAACTGAACCACCCAGGCACCCCAAAATTACTTTATTAATTTTAAATTTCTAGATGGAGATTTGTAATTGTAATTATTTATTTTAAGACATATATGCTCAGACCATCAAGAAAAAGATGATAATGAAAATCCCAAACGAGGATTGTTAGGTATTTAACATTTCTCAGAAGTGTAATTCTCTGTAGATAGAGAGTAAGGACGGTCTCTTGATGAATATTTACAACATGATTCTTGAAAGCCACGTGTAAATACCGACTGTATCTCATATAAGATGAAATACCCATTATATGTGCATAACATAATGCCTCCTATTTGACCTCAATCTTTCTCTGCTCTTTAAAAGTTGGTCCCACCATCATTAAAACTGGCCACCCCCAAACCAAAAGGGTGAAGATGAAATTTTAAAATCAGTTCATTAAAAACTAGGTCTCTCTACAGCAGTTGAGACAATCTAATAAGATTGGGTTTTATTCAGAGCACCGCTATAAAGAAAATATTTAATGACAGTAAATAAAATGTGCTTTTCCATAGTAACTAATACAGCAGGATCTTATTACAGCTGCATAGATTAGAAAGTTTTCAGACGATCCTATAATGGATTCTTTTTTCAGTTTTACCGAAGAAAGAAAAATAATGCATTATGTTTGTATCACACTTTATAAAGTATGACAGTTTTATGTGTTATCTTATTTGATCTCTATATAATTACTCTGGGAAGGCATGGCAGGCATATTGATGCCCAGGCCTCAGCTACAGAGGCCCACCAAAAGGCTTGTTCCAGGTTGCATGGTTACTGAGCAAGTGGGAGGCATTCCTCTTAAACCAAGCACTTCTGACCCTAAATTCTATGCTCATCATCTCCCAGCATGATCAGTGTCTTTACACACCTGAGGTTTTCCTTGCTTAGAAGATTTTTAGGAGCGGGGGCGGAGCAAGATGGCGGAGGAGTAGGAGACCTGGATTTTGTCTCCTCTCAGGAATTCAGCTGGATAGGGATCAAACCATTCTGAACACCTACAAACTCAACAGGAGATTGAAGAAAAGAAGAGCAACAACTCTCTCATCAGAAAAGCGACCACTTTCTGGAAGGCAGGACGGGCGGAGAAGTGAATCCGAGGCGATATTCGGGAGGATAGACGGCGGGGGAGGGGCCTCCGTCGGCCGCTTCTGGCAAGTGATGGAGCCGCGGAGCACAAAATCGGAACTTTTAAAAGTCTGTTCCGCTGAGGGACGTCACTCCGGAGGCTAAGCGGGGGGTGGAACCCTCCGGGACGGTGTGGTCTCAGGACCCTGGGGTCACAGAAAGACCGGGGGTGCCTGAGTGTGGCAGAGCTCCCAGGTAACAGAGCAGGGAAGCCGGCTGCAGAGGCGGAGCCCAGGCGCGGGCTCTCAGCTCGGGGTTGCCATAAACCGTGATCCGCGGCCCACTCGGGCCCCTGCTCCTCCAGCAGGGACCCAACAAGCGGCAGATCCGGGGAGACTCACCTTCCTCCCCCGGGAGGAGCCGCGCGGGAGTGCACCGCAGGGATCTGCTGGGTTTGGAGACTCCACCCGGGGTCGGGTGCCAGAGATAGAAACGCGCGGTCACAGGCCGGGCGAGCACAGAGT
>NC_138371.1:83353022-83409231 GCF_054177405.1 Leptonychotes weddellii | reverse complement strand
AACAATGAATCATGGAACACTTCATCTAAAACTAATGATGTAATGTATGGGGATTAACATAAGAATAAAAAAAAAAGATTTTTGGGAGAAATTGGGTTCTTATTACATGGTTTTGAATGCACTAATAGGCCACTGTGCTCTCTGTAACCTCAAGGACTTGAATTATAAAATGCCTGATGCCACACCAGGTATAGTGTCATTAGCCCTATTCTTCCAAACCAGTGAAATAAAAGGATTTTTCCATGTTTTTCAAACACATAAAATGCAGAAGGCAGGGTGCCTGGGTGGCTCAGATGGTTAAGCGTCTGCCTTCGGCTCAGGTCATGATCCCAGGGTCCTGGGATCGAGTCCCGCATTGGGCTCCCTGCTAGGCGGGGAGCCTGCTTCTCCCTCTGCCTCTGCCTCTCTCTCTCTCTCTCTGACTCTCATGAATAAATAAATAAAACATTAAAAAAAAATGCAAAAGACAGGCAAGGATTCAGCATTTTTGGAGTTTGTTGTCTACATACAAATCCAATTAGAAAATGACTATAACTTGAAATTAATGAGTAATAAAATCTCTTTAATTGTTCTGGTTTTTGTTTATAAATGTTAAAACACAGTGCATGGTTATTTATTTTCTATTTAGCTAGTAAGGACTTGGACCTTCTGTTTTCTTTCACTGCTAATACGGACGGACATACTATAATTCATGTTCATGGCCAGTCACCTGAAAAGGTTATGATATTTTCATTCATATTTCATTCATATTGCTATTTTCAAGTTCTTCACTTCCTTTGCCAGAATGTGTACTCCCTCCTACACCCCACTGAAAAGAAAAAAAGCCAGTGAAGAGTCAGGTGTATGAGGTTTTGTGTTTCCCCCTCCTGTCTTTTATCATTGATTTTTATATCAGTCATAATAAAATATCTTTCTCTTCTGGAAATTGTTCATCTCTCTCTATGCAACAAATTTCTGTTGAGAATGAATAAGAATTACATTTAATAATGAATCTTCTAAGCCTTCATTTCCACCTGTGTTTGTCTGTGTCTGTGATGGGGGGTGACAGGGAATGTGAAGTATTTTAAGGAGGTGCTGATGAAGAAAAGTAAAGATGATTCATTTGACCAGATTTGAGTCCATGTATAAATTCAATCAACTTTCTGACAGATACCTCCATGCACGTTGTTCTAATTCTTTGTCTTAGGTTTTTTTGTTTTTTCTTTTTTCAGGCAGTGCTATGGTCTGAATATTTGTGTCCCTCAAAATTCATATATTGAAATCCTAGCCCCTGAGGTAATGGTGTTAGGAAGGGGAGGCCTTTAGGAGGTGATTAGGTAATGAGGGTGGAGCCCTCATGAATGGAATTAGTGCTCTTAGAAAAGGGACCCCAGAAAGCTCTTTGGATTCCTTCCACCATGTATGGACATCAAAGGGCCCCTCTATGAATTAGAAAGTGGCCTTTCACCAGACACCACGTCTGTGCCAGTGCCTTGATCTTAGACATCCCAGCCTCTAAAACTGTGAGAAATAAATTTCTTTTGTTTATAAGCCACCCAGTTTGTGGTATTTTGTTATAGGACAAACAGACTAGGAGTATAGATCCCTTCAATTTTAAGCAAAGTACCAAAGTGTCTTGAAAAAAGGTTTGGGTAATGAAATATTGAATTGTACAGTTTTGTACTAATCAGGAGAAAAAGAAAAACAAAAAACAAACAAACAAACTTGTGAACTCATTAAGAAGTATTTGTAAGACAGGCAGCGTTTTCCACCCCTGTTCTGATGACTTTGAAAGGAGCACAGTCTGTTCCTATAAAGCAATAAAGTCATCAAGTCCACGTGGATGATCTTCTTTGTTATTTAAAATAGGCTTTACGAGTCTTTCCACATGAGGAAGGCCCATCTGATAGAGTTACTTAACAAGGTATTTATATTCTTAATAGGTTGCTGATAAATTCCGTTCAAAATCAGAGGCAGAGGTGATGCTACAATGGTCAAGATTATGACCAAGTTTTAGAAGTTCTTTAAAGTTACTATAAAGTGTACTGTTTTGAATATTCACTACAAGACTCCATGGCACACACATTATAAAGCCAAAGTATAATTAATCATAAATTACTACTATACCGGTTTGATTGTTTATAAAGAACTTTCTTATACATGTCTCAGTTCATAGTCATAGCAATCTGAGAAGACTTGTGACGCAAAGTTGAATGGGCAGTGTGACAGGAACATCACCTGCAGTAGCCTTAGCTGTGACTTACTTCCCTCACTTACACACTATGTTCTAACTACTGGTTAGACCATAGAGTTAAGCATTGGTGGTAGTACATTTGTTCATATATTTAATCCTATTTACTTAATAAATATTTATTATGAAAACTTTTTTTCCTGAAATTTCTACCTTTAACTCATGCCACCTGATTATGTGGACATACTGAGGACATAGTAGCCAATTCATCACACATATTGAAAGGAAACTTACACTGTAGGAGGGTTCCACATGCAGTAACTGGCCATTGGAAAACCCAGATAAAAGTTCTTCCCAACTTTGGAGAACTGGTTTGAGACTAGTCAAAGGTGAATCAGATTTATTTGCCTAATTCTCCCAAACTTTTCTTATCAATCATAGCATTCTTATCTTTGCAGTTCAGTGGCAGTCTAGGAAGGAATATAATCAGAAGGCAAGTAAAGGTTTTTCTTTCTAGACCTCCACTTTCAGGTGAGTAAAAGTGAGCACTTGTAATCCATTTCCTAAATATTCGTTCAGCAACAAACACTGAACACAAAAGTCAACCTCTCATATACACATTCTTGTCTACTTTGGTGAAAGCATCATGAGTTTGTGTGAGCATTTATGTAGAGTATGTGTATCTTTCAAAATGGACCTAAGATTTCACTAAATTTTGTGAAAATGATGCATGCACATAGTTTAAAAAATCAAATTGTACTATTAGGCTTACATTAAGAACCAGCAATACCAACCTCTTTTCCAATCCTGCTTCTCACAGGCTATTTTCTACTCTTTAGGTATATTTTCTGCTATTTCTAAAATATATGTTTTTAATTCATATTATTTCATCAATATTTCAATTTCAAAATTTTTGCACTTTTAATTAAAATGTAATTGATGCATGATAAACTGGATATTTTTAAAATTTATAATTTGATGACTTTTGACACACACACACACACACACACACACACGCTCATGAAAAGATCACCATAATCAAGATAACAAACATTCCCATCACTCCCAAAGGTCTCTTCATGCTCCTTTGAAATCATCTTTCCTTCTGTACCTCCAGCCTCCTCATCCCCAGGCAAACATTTTTCTGTTTTCTGTCACTAAAGATTAGTTTATTTCTAGAGTTTTATACAAATTGAATCATATAAAATGTACTTTTATAATCTGGCTTTTTTCATTCAGCAGAATTATTTTTATATCCACTCATATTGAATCTGTACCAAAAGTTCATTTCTTTTCATGGCTGAGTAGTATTCCATTGATAGGATATACCACTATTTCTTTATCCATTCAACTATTGATGGACATCTGGTTATTAAAAATTAAGCTACTATGGGAATGCCTAGGTGGCTCAGTTGGTTAAGCATCTGACTCTTGATTTTGGCTCAGGTCATGATCACAGGGTCCTGGGATCCAACCCTGCACCAGGCTCCCTGCTCAGTGGGGAGTCTGCTTTTCTCCCTCTCCCTCTGCTCCTCCCCCTGCTCACTCTGTCTCTCTCTCAAATAAATAAATAAATAAATAAATAAATAAATAAATAAATAAATAAATCTTTTACAAAATAAAGCTACTATGAATACTCATTAGACATTATTTTTGACTTCTTACTTGGTAATTAAAGTTTAGCTCTCTTACAATTTCCCCCATTCACTGTTTTCTTTCCCCAGCAAAGTTCAATTATGTGTTAATTTTGGAATTATAACAATATTCACTATTTACATTATTTTTTTTAATATTGTATTTATTTGTTAGAGAGAGAGAGGGAGAGAACACAGGCAGGGGAGCGGCAGGCAGAGGGAGAAGCAGGCTCCCCGCTGAGCAAGGAGCCCGATGTGGGACGCAATCCCAGGACACTGGGATCATGACCTGAGCCAAAGGTAGACGCTTAAGGACTGAGCCACCCAGGCATCCCTATTTACATTATTTTTAAATGCAAACATTGGTCATTGCTGAACCTAATAATGGGTATATCTAATTTTATTTTCTCTTACGACTTTTTGTTGCCTCACTTTTTCATTTGTTTATTCTCATATAGACCTACAAATAATTATCTCTCACCATCCAACAGCCTCTCAATATCATTTAGCAAATGGTAAAATGTACTAGATGAGCTATCATTTCTATTTCATACTGGAAATTCCTGATGGAGCCCTGCCTCGTCCTCCTCCTGGAAACTTGCTCTCCTGGTCAACGCATAGCTGCATTTACATTGCTTTTGTTCTGGGAATTCTTTTCACTTCCCTCCTGGGTCAGGACCTGATTTCCCATGTTGTCCTCTTTCACCCTTATTTTAGTGAAACTCATCCTCCAGTATATTCCTGAGATAAGTATATAGGGAAGAGGTTAAATATTTTTATTCTTTGCAAGTATGAAAATTATTTCTTTCACCTGGTTCACCTGGGAGAGATTTACTGCTTGAAAATTTTTTTTTACTCTGCATTATAAAAGCATTGTCCATTGTTTTCTAACTTCCAGTGTTGTCACTAAGATAATCAATATCCTCATATATAATTGTGACCATTTTTTCCACCTAGAATATTTTTAGCATCTTGCCCTTTTTCCTCACGTTCAAAAATTTTGCGGTGATATATCTTGTTACATTAATTTCCCTGAGCATCCTTTTAATCAACAGAATTATATCCTTGTTTCTATAAAATTGTCTGGCATTATTTCTTTGATATCCTCCCCTGCGCCCCCCAAAAAAATCCATATTCTTTTTCTTCTTTCTCTTTTTTGAAACTTCTATTAATAGCATATTGGGTCAATACTGGCCCTGTAATTTTCTGATATTTTATGTCTTACAGTTTTCAATTATTTTTTTCCTTAATTTTAGGAAGAATCTCCAACTTTATCTTTCAACCTTCCTACTTTTTAAAAAAAATTTTCAGTGTAATTTTTAATTTCCAAAGACTTTTTATTCTTCTTTTATTTCTCCTGTGTTTATGGGATCTTATTATTATTTTATAGATACATATCTTTATTGATCTCTTAGAGAATATAAAATATATATCAAAATCTATATTTACAATCTTGTTGAACTGCATGAAATTGCTGCTATTTGATCATTTTATCTACAAAAATAGCAGTTTCCTATGGTTCCATCTAATATATCTATCTATAAATATATTTTTGTGTACACACACACACTTCTGTTCTCTGCAATTTTCTCTGAGTTTATTTTTAGTATTTATTGACTTTGAGTCCTAATTTTTTTTCTTTTTGAGAGAGAGAGAGAGTGAGCATGTGAGTGGAGTAGGGGAGGGAGAGGGAGAGACAGGGTGAGAGAATCTTAAGGAGGCTTCACAACCAGCCTAGAGCCTAACATGGGGCTCGATTTGCTCATGACCCTGGATCATGACCTGAGCCAAAATCAAGAGTTGGACACTTAACCAACTGAACCACCCAGGTGCCCCCAGAGTATTTTTTTTTTTTTTTAATTTGCTCACTGCCCTATCCCCAGTCAAGTCAATACAAAAATTAACACCACAGGGGTGCTTGGCTGGCCATGCTGGTAGAACATGCAACTCTTGATCTCGGGGTCATGATTTCAAGCCCTACTTTGGGTTTAGAGCTTACTTAATAATAAACAAACAAACAAACACCTCAGGGTGCTGAGCAGATCTTTGAGGAGTCACTGAGTTATCAGTTTGTTCTGAGCTATCTGGAGGTCCAACTGCCCCCTGGAGATCAGACTTTCACTCTGAATTGGGGCATGACTAGACATGTTATAGGTCTTTACAGAACTCAAAAGGATAGAACTATGAGCATGGCAAAAATTTATTCATAGGGGATGTATTAGGATTCTCAAAGAAAGAGAACCAACAGGAGAGAGAGAGAGAGGAGATTCATTATAGGTATTGGCTCATGTGATTAAGGAGGCCAAAAAGTCCTAAATGTGCCATCTTCTAGCTAGAAAGCCAGGAAAGCTGGTGGTGTAATTCAGTTTTAGTCTAAAGGCCCAAGAACCAGGGGTGCTTAATGTCCGTGGGCAAGAGAATATGGATGTCCCAGCTCAAGCAAAAAGAATGACATGTTCTTCCTCTACCTTTTTGTTCTTTTCAGGCCCTCAATGGATTGGATGATGTCCACCTGAGTGGGGAGTGTGATATTCTTTCCTCACATTCAAATGCGGATCTCTTCTGACAACACCCTCACAAACACATCCATAAATAATGTTGTACCAAATATCTGCACATCCTTAGCCCAGTCAACTTGACACATAAAATTAACACCACAGGGGTGCCTGTCTGGCCATGTTGGTAGAGCATACAACTCTTGATCTTGGGGTCATGATTTCAAGCCCCACTTTGGGCTTAGAGCTTAGTTAATAATAAATAAATAAAATAAATAAATAAAACAAATAAAACAAATAAATAAATATCATGGGTGCTAAGCAGATCTTTGAGGAATAATGGAGTCTATTACCTTTTTATAATGGTATAAAGCCTGTGGCTTCAGAACCTTCTGACCCATGGATTTCTTGCACATTAAACTATTTCACCACAGTTCAAATGTACCTTTGTGAGGGAAATACAAAGTCATTGATGGTCAGGAAATGCTTTTCTATCTTTGTTTTGAGATTATACTGGCAAAGCTTGCTTAGTGATCTATTAGTACCAACGGGAAAGCAATCTTGAACCAAGTCTGAGTTGTCATTCTCACCAATTTTCAAAGTCAGGCTGGCCCTTTTTGGTGTGACTTAATCACCCCATTTTCAGCTCTGTACTCTAGTCACCCATTTGAAGTACCCAAGACTAATTTCTGAGAACTTCTGTGATTATCTGAGGGCCTATGACTGACTACTTGTTTGTACCTACTTCCACCTCTGTAGGCATTTAGGATTGAAGTTCTTCCTTTTCATTTCTGTTATTCTAAACTGTGTTGGCATTTATCCTTAATTAACTGGTTTTCCACTCCTGGTCTCTTTGTTCTTATGGATTTATAACTTTTTTTTGTTTGTTTCTTTACCTTTATTTTGGTAGGATTGAAAGTGGAAGCAGATATAAATGTATCTGTTCTCTGCCATGCTTATCCAGTTACCTTATATCATACTTTACAAAAATATTATCTTATTAAAGCATTATTCATATACAATAAAGTCCATCATTTTTATAAGTGTAAAATTTTATAATATTTTTAGATCTTAGATGTTTGAAATGCCCTAATCAATAGTAACATGCAGATCCATCATAATTACATATGTCTTTTTCTATCTTAAACTCACATAGATAAATACATGCATTCTTCCTGGTAAGAGTGGAGGACATTTAGAAGAAAATAACTGTTGATGTTTGTCATAGATTTGAATGAAAATAAGTGGGAAACCAATATGGTTGGCAATATATCTAACTATAATGAGACCAATAGCAGAGCTATAGTTTATGGATAAGCAATCATGACGAAAACAGGAGTATATCCTATACTGTAGCAGTCAATAATGCTTAATTGGTTCCTATCATTTTTTTTAAAATAATATAAAAAGAAGCAGATAAGAAATATACTAGTTTTGAAGCAAGACAAAAGGAAATGAGCAAAATTGGGATTTGACCAAATGATTCCTGCCTAAAGTGGTACAAAAGAGTATATATAAACATCACAGAGGCTGCATATTTGTAGCAAATGCTCTTTTAATGGTTGCTGATAAAGAATGACAGGCACTTTGAGAGCATCTGATACATTTCTCCAAGGAGCGCACTGTTATCTTTGGAAATACTGGACGGGAGCATACAACATATCTTCCAAAATTTCTGAACATATGTGTTTTGTTTTTTTAATTTTAAGCGATGCATAAATGCAAATACTTTTACCAATTTTCAGTGATAAAGCCTTTAGTATGGGTCTTCTAGTTGGAACCATAAACTTAGTCATCTGCAGACATGAGGCAGGGATATAAACACAGATTTAAGAAAATAGGCAATGGTGAATCACAGAATGGCATAACCTCATAAAGACACTCAAAAATAAAATATCTTTAAAATGTATGAAAATAAATTTTAAAATGAGTAGATAAATTAAAAATAGATAATTAAATAAAAATAAGGTAAAGCAAACCTGAGTCTTGAGGTGCTTATAGTCTGTAGGCAACTAGTTTAACCTCTAGTTTAGGAAATGATGGGTGAGTTCTCAGAAACTGACACCCTTAAGAAACAGCAGATATATCCTGCACCTAATTCTCAACTCAAAATTTACTTAGATTTCCTATTTAATCTTTTTCTCACTTTTTTTCCTTCCTTACAATGTTTTCCTTTTTCCTACTTCTCTAGTGTTTGCTCCTTATGCTTTTGTCCCTTTCTTTTTTCCTCTTTCTCCCTTCCTTACTCCACCAAGATGTGAAATGTTTTATATATAACTACTCTTATAAAGGTGAATCAAACTGAATCTCCCTAAGTGGCTTTTGTCCCTCATTAAAAACCTTAAATGGCATCTCCTTACCTATAGCACTATAACACAGAGACAATATTGCTGGGCCTCCTATTCAAAGTCGTCTTCAACTGATCCCTACTTGCTCTGCTAGCCTCATCTCTTAGGACGGTAGTTCTTCCAGTATCCCAGACTCACAAGACTATAGCAGCCAGTGAGCATATAGTGCATACTACTTACTCCCTACTACTCATCTGTGTTCTTTTACTTTGCCTGAATACTGTAGGTATTTTAATAAATATGAGTTGAATTTGAATTTTCTGTTATCAATTTGGAAGAAAATGAGTTGGAATATTACTATTTCTCAGTTAAACAATTTAAAAGCCAATTAAATTAAGTCACATTTCGCTTATGACTTTTTTCTTCTTAATATCAAAATAAAGCTGTTAAAAATATAAAAGTCACCCTTGTCTGCATTTTCATGCTCTGTTGTTTTGCTTGTTTGTTTAGACATGGCACTAGGTGTTTGATTCTGGCATGTGTTGATGGGCATGGATAAAAAGCAAGAAGTGAAATAGATTTCCAAGGTCAGAAATTGTTGACTAGTAGACTATAGTCCACTTTCACTGCTAAGAGATTTTGCTTCCAATGTTTTAATTATTCTGGGCTCTTCTCTATTATATGAATTTGCTATATAAATTCTTATGCTTTCATTCATATACGGCACCCTTTCTTTCCTCAATTCTCTGGGTAGAATCTTGCAAAGAGAGTAAACAGACATTTCCTTGCCATTTACAAAGGGCTTTGTTTGCTCAAGAAGTCCATAATTTAGACACTAATGAAATATGAAATATGCCACATTATACTTTGAAAATGACCTTGTATCAATATCAAATGTGGAGAATGAGTGTTCAGGGAATTTCATGGTTTCTATCCAAATTTTATGCCTACTTCATAGAATCTTTTATCCACACTTATATGCCTTGATGTGTTTATAAACATTAATATAAAAAGAACAATTTAATTTGTTTTAAAAATCTAAAATCTGACTTATCTATGAGACACACTTCAGAACACAAACCAATTTTGCTATAGTAATACTGTGTCAATACTTCCTGACAGAAGACAAATGTTGTTATTATTTCACCGTTTCTTACCTTTGTAAAAGTTTAGAATTTTACAAAATGACTCTTCTTTACATGTCAAAACAGTAAGTTGATGAAAATAAAAAAAAAAAAAACTACAGCAATTTTTATATCTGGTAGCAATGATGGATAATCCAGGTGTGTTGGGTTATAAATGGTATACATACCATATTGATAACTTAAAAAACAGTGAATATAGTTTTAATGGAGAAATGTATTTTTTAATTTTAAGTTTTATTTTAATTCCAGTTAGTTAACATACAGTGTAATATTAGTTTGAGGTGTATAATATAGTGATTCAACAATTTCATACAACACCCAGTGCTCATCACAGCAAATGCACTCCTTAATCCCCATCACCTATTTCACCCATCCCCCCACCCACCTCCCCTCTGGTAACCATCAGTTTATTTCTATAGTTAAGAGTTTGTTTCTTGGTTTACCTCTTTTTTCTTCCCCCATGTTCCTTTGTTCTGTTTCTTAATTTCCACATAGGAGTGAAATCATATTTGTCTTTCTCTGACTGACTTATTTTGCTTGGCATTACACTCTCTAGATCCATCCATGTTGTTGCAAATGGCAAGATTTCATTATTTTTTATGGTTGACTAATATATATATATATAGAGAGAACATCTTCTTTATCCATTCATCTATCAATGGATACTTGGGCTGCTTCCATATCTTGGCTATTGTAAATAATGCTGCTACAAACATGGGGTGCATGTATCTCTTTGAATTAGTGTTTTTGTATTATTTGGGTAAATACCTAGTAGTATAATTTCTGGATCATTGGGTAGATCTATTTTTAACTTTTTGAGGAACCTCCATACTGTTTTCTAGTGGCTATACCAGTTTGTATTCCCACCAACAGTGTACAAGTGTTCCTTTTTCTCCACATCCTTGCCAACACCTGTTGTTTCTTGTGTTTTTGATTTTAGCCATTCTGACAGGTGTGAGGTGATACCTCATTGTAGTTTTGACTTGCATTTTCCTGATAATGAGTGATGTTGAGCATCTTTTCCTGTGTCTGTTGGCCATCTATATGTCTTCTTTGGAGAAATGTCTGTTCATGTCTTCTGCCCATTTTTAATTGGATTATTGTTGGAGAAATGTATTTTTTCATCAAATCACAGATAATTTTTTTTTAAAGATCACTGTGACTTGTTTTGCTTTTATTTGATTAGATATTCTCCATGATAGAAGATTGACATCAGAACTATCTAAAAGTCATCAGTCTCCATCTAGTAGTTCATTGGCTGGCATATAGAACAAATAGCTGGGGAGTTTGTTAGCACTCAAGAAAGTTAGAAAAGAGATAAAATTATGCTTCGGGTTTCCATCTTTTCTAAGCTTTTTTCTAGATTTCCTTTCCTATTAACCACCCCCCAACACACACAGAGTCACTTAATATTTTCATACTATTGTAGCCCTTTTCATAGTGGATATCTGATAAATTCTTTCAGGGAAGATGCTTAGGGATTTAATGTGCTATAATGATAAGAATAATTAGAAATTCACAAAAGAGCCCAAGAAAGAAAATGAGTACAATGCATAACTCACTATTTGCAGGATTTAAGAAATACTTGGAAGAGAAACTTTCTAGAGCTTTAATCTCAAGATACAAAGACAAGTCTTTCTCTGAGATGATGTCCATAAACTTATAGAGAAACAATAGTGTTAGATTCATATCTTATGTTTGAACTGGAGTGTGATCAGGATAACTGGAACAACTTTGGTTTTGTGGATGTTTAGGCTGGAGTGCTCCCAATAATTATTCACTTTTACCAAGAAGATGTTATACCTAGAAATTCTGCTCCACTTCCTTGTATCCACACATTCCTAGTGTTACTGACCTCATTATTTTCCAAAGGCAGGGGCTTATTCCATAGAATCTTTCTTATCTCCATATAGGCAATTTTCCAAAATAACTGAGCTTATCAATTCCTTCTGTAAAGGAAACTGATTCCCATGGATCAGTTAATTCCCTGGACAATCCCTAGGATGACTAAAAAATTGTTTCACCATCAATTTAATTGTTGGTTCCCAAACCTTTTGTGCCGGTTGGACTTGTTATTATATTATATAATTTAATTAAATAGTATGCAAACTTAAAAAATAACTAAAATAAAATTGTATGCAAATATGAAAGTAAAAAGAGTTTTGTTGTGCCTATAAATAATAAATTGAAAGCTTTCCACAGACTCAATAACTGCTAGTCTTAAGAAAATTAAATTGGAATAGATAGACAAAAATAATTTACAAAAATTAAAAGAATTTTTGAACTCTGCTTCACAAATTTCTTTAGCTTTTTTTTCTTTTTAAAAATGTGAAATTGGAAATTATGGAAAATATATTATGCATATGGTTTATGCAAGAAATAGAACTCTGATCATGAACCTTAGTCAAAGAAAAGTCATTGGTTCTACATCAAAAAATTACCATATGATTTTGCATTTATATGTTAAGTGTTCAAAATTGTTTAAGGTATATTTGTGACATTTTTGTAAGCCAAATTTAATCTTTTAATATTATTATTAAAGACTAGGTACTGATCTAATCACCTCTGAGAAATAGGCTTCTATGAAATGTCAGTGGAGGAGATCTTTTGGCTGGCAAACTAACATCACATGAAGTCAGAGCACATGATATGAAATTGGGAGTGAAGAAAAGGCTGCAGATTTAATGAAAGAGTCCACCCTTACTGGCTCAATGATTCCTGCAATCCCTTCTACACAGCACAAATATTTTTAGAAAAAACTTAATCTGTAATCATCTCTAAGAAAGAGAATATGCTAAGTGGCAAGTGATTGAGGTCAGCTTTATAAATGAGGAAAAGAGAAAACAGACTGGTGTCTATTGTTTCTGTAGAAGTGGTATCTCAATGGGAGTGTAAGAAGTAAAAATTCAGAATGGGGGTTGGTTGTTTATGTTGTGGTTGAGTTGAATCCAAACCTTGATGAAGTCAAGGATAGTCAGCTTTCATATTGCATTTAATTGAGAGTCAGAGCATAAAGTATGTTCTTGGAAGACTAAGCAACAAACAGCATTGTAAGAAATAGGCTCCCACCAGGAACAAATACCTCCTTCTTCCCTCAACAACAGTTCTGTAGTTCTCTCTTTTCCAACTAAAATATAAACTCCATGGTCAGGATCACATTCCTTGTGGCTAGAAGAAAGCCTAACATATTGATGATGCTCAAAAGTTGTTTATTGAATCATGGCCTGAATTCTTTCTCTATTGTATTAACTTGTCCCCCCTCTCTTTCTCTTACCTTTTAGTTCTTAAATTGTCCTCAGACCCCTGCATGGTCAATGCAAACAGTTAAAACTAAAGATACTTGCTCCTTCCCAACACCATGAATTTTTCATTTACTCCACAATTAGCAACCTGCATGGTGTTAACAGTTATTATTACTATTATTATTATTATTATTATTATTATTATTATTATTTATTGGATCCTTGAATGGAAAGCATTAGAAAAGTAGACCCATTATCTTGGGTCAGTTTTCCCAGAAGCAGATGCTTAGACAAGCATTTGTATACAAATGAGCTGTTAGGAGATGCTCCCAGGAAAAACAGGTAAAGGAGTAGGAGACATCGAGTGGGGAGAAGTAAGAAACTAACCAAGAGTGCAATTCAGGTGTCCTCCTAGCCTCAGCCTGATCCCATGGGGAGCTCTGAAGATTGAAGACTGCAGTGTATTTTCCCCCTGCAGGCAAGGGATCAGACTTTTTACCTTGTCTTCCCTTAGTCATTGGCTATAGACCTCCCCAGGGACTATTAAACTCTGAAGTATTTCCAGAAAAACTTTAAGCCTATGGGTCCAAGGACAGTCCTCTGAAGAATGTTGCAGTTTCAGGTGTGAATAGGTAACAGGAAGAGGCTGTGGTATAGACACATAAGAGGGATCCAGGGGAGCTGGACAGATCATTAATTAAGGGATCCCCTAATGCCAAAAACTGTACTGAGTAAAACTCTCATTTGCCACCTTCTGGCCTGATTAGTAAGGTGGGTACATGAACACACAGTGTTCTTTGGGGTTCTACCTAATACATCCATCCCCTTGGTGGAGTTTTCAGATTTGGGTTCTGCTTGCATAGGTCTATTTTACTGTAGGTCACCATAATTCTAGGGAAGAATATTCAGTTAATTCCTCTACACTTTTCTTAAATTGAGCTAGAGACATTTTTTTAATGTTCCCCAAAATAAGTCCCTGTACTAAGATGTGAAAATTAAGATGCCCCATTGTCAACTGTAATGTGCACTGGGGTTTGGTTTCTTACCTGTTACTGTAATCCATCTCCAGTTTCATACTGAACAGATAAATGAAAAAGTATATTATTTTTATGTTATCGAAATTGTGAATATTCTCTAGAATCTGATAAATAGCTCACGATAGATTTTTTAAATGACATATTAAGGATGCCCATCTTGACATGAATATATTAACAGATGCCCATCTTGACATGAATATACTAACATCTGTTCTACTTTTCTTTCTTTTGACATTATTGTTACTCTTTATAAGAAATAACTTTTTTGAAAAATGTAATTTTGCTTTTATTTTTCACGTAGATGTAAACAATGGTTATATAATTATAACCTCTTTATGTGTAATAATATGCATATACAGTTTATATATAAAATTTTTATTTTTATATAAAATATGTATTTTATATATATAAAATATTATACATATATATAATCTATGGAGGTGAGCATTACAGCAAACAATCAAATCACAAATATGCTTTACCAAGAAATAACTGTTTTAAATGTTGTACTCTACAATGAACAAAAAGTCACAAAGGTCACACATCTTTACTATTCTATTTTCTTTATGTGATTATAAAATCAAAATTACTTACTCAATAATCTTAATTATCTTTTTCCTCAGCAAACTAATATTATTGCCAAGCAGATTCTGACAGATTACTTACAGGTGGAGTATGGGGAGGAAACTTCTATAAGCTGACATATCTATAGGTGGAAAAGAAGGAGGTATTAGAAAGTCAGCAAAAACATTAACAACTGAGCATGCCTGATGGACATCTGGTCTTGTTGTGTACTCTAATACAAAACATCATAACAATAAATGCTCATAATGAACTAATAAAGTATGATGGGTTCACTGTACCATTCATTAAAATTTTGATAGATGTCATTCGAAAAATCATTAAACAAAAACTGACAGAAGTAATGGAAAAAAAATGTTAATGAAATCTTAAATTTAATGAAAGATGTGTAAGACCACTAAACTAAAAACTGCAAATTATTGCTGAAAGAAATTAATAAAAGTGAAAAATTAATAATGAATAATGAAAATTAATGAAATGGAGAGATAAACCTTGTTTATGCATTATAAAAATTCAATATTGTTAAAATATCTTGTTTTCCTCAAACTAATCTATAAATTCAATGCAATCTCAATCAAAAGCCCATCTAACATTTTTGTATAATTGACTACATGATTCTAAAGTTTATATGGAACTACAAAGACCTGCAATAGCCAAAACAATCTTTAAAAAATACAGAGTTGGTTGAGGTGCCTGGGTGGCTCACTTGTTAAATGTGGGACTCTTGATTTTGGCTCAGGTCATAATCTCAGGGTTGTAAGATCGAGCCCTGTGCTTAGGATTCTCCCTCTCCCTCTCCCTCTGCCCCTCCCTCTGCTCGGGCTCTCTCCCTCTCTCCCTGTAATATATAATAATATACTTTATATATATTATATAAGTAATATATATATAAAGTTGGAGGATGAAAACATGAAACTTTCAAGAACATAGCAGAAAACATGGAAGAATAGCTTAAAGCATATTAACAAAGGAAAAGATTACTTATTACACAAAAAACACTACCATAAATCAACAACAAAGATAATTATTTGGACTTTATCAAAATGTGAACGTCTGTAACCAAAATATCGCATTAAGAAAATGTAAGTGCAAGATATAAACTGAAAAAAATATTCATTTTACATGTGTTTGACAAAGATCTTACATTCAGATACAAATCAACAATTAAAAGTCAAACATACAATAAAAAAAAGTGGGCAAAATGTTTGAAGAGGCACATCATAGAAAGATATAGGAATGGCCAATAAGAGCACGAAATAGTTCTTTACCTTCTTAGTCACCTGGAAAACAGAAAAAAAAAAAAAAAAAACAATGCGATACCACTTCACACTCACTAGAAGGCTTATAGTAATGACTAACAACAGTTATTGGCAAGAATGTACAGCAACTAAGATTTTCATACACTGTTGCCGAGAATATAAAATGGTACAACTACTGTGGCAAAATATTTGGTAGTTTTGCTAATGAAGTTAAACATACACCAACCCTATTACACAGAAATTTCACTCCTTGGTGTTTACCCAAGAGAAATTAGAACATATGTCCACAAAGGGACCTGACATATAATATTCATTGAAGCCTAATTTAGAGTAGGCCCAAATTGAAAACAACCCAAATGTTTTGGGTTTTGTTGTTTTACTAATTTCTCCTCTACAGGAGAATTAGTAAAAGGCGAGAGATTTATGCGATCTGAAGAGAAACCAGAGTATCTACAGGAGAATTAGTAAACAAAGTATGTTATATTCATATAATGGAATATTATTCAACAATAAAAAGAATAAACTCCTGGAACACACAACATGGATGGATCTCAAATTTGTTATACTGAAGAATAAAAGTCATATACAAAAGATCACTGTACTTTTATAAAGTTCAAGAGCAAGCAACTTAATCTATGGTGATAGAAATCAGAACACAAGTGATATCAGCATCATGGCAGCATAAGATGTCTCTAATTTTTGTTCCCCCCAACCACAAAAATTCAGCATCCATCCACAGACATAAGTGCTTTTGAAGGAGCTGTGGAATCCAGCCTACACCAAGGAGCCTGGAGGAATCTTGCCCACCTGTGTTCAGGGCAATAGGCAGACAGACCTAGGTCTAAGCTGTGGATCCTGCAGTGGCCTATGAACTGGCTGCAGCCTCTCTCTCTTGGCCACAGGCCAGGAACCCCTAGAAAACACCACCTTAGACAATCACCCATGGTTGAGAGAGCCCTTGTAGAAGCTCAGCTTTCCAGAGGAGAAGTTACAGCATACTGTTGGAGCAAAAAAAAAATATGAGTTTGGGCACAGTGGAGTGGAAGGCAGTTACTAAAGCCTGGAGGAAGTGACTTCTCCAAATATGAAAAGAGCAACACAGAACTTTTAAGGAACAATTTCCACCTTACTACATACCAGGGTGGGGAATTGCTACTCTCAGGCGTACGTACAGCTGGAAGCCAAGCAAGAGTCATTCAGAAGTCGTTTGGAGACCCTAATAGCAGAGTTACCTTAGCAGAGATATAGAAGATGAGAAGTACCGAAAAACAGTTGTGGAAAGTTATAGGTAGAAGGGGCTGCCGTTGCCTATAGAGTAAGAAGTTGTAAGCTCCCACCGACAGAAGCCACTATTCATTTATTCATTCAATCAAATATTTAAAATATTTAATCAGCGTCTAATACAAACTGGCACTGTCCTAGGCCCTGAAATTTCATGGTAAACTCTTTAACATCATGGGTCCTATATTGTAGTGGGAGAGGAAGGTATTTATCAAATAATCACACCAATACATGTACAAATATGAAAGTACTAACATGAAAAGAGTAATGGAGGAAAAGTACATAGAGCTAGAAGAGCTTATAACAATAATAGCAACTCCTTATGTTTATTTTTTACAACAACCCTACAAACTAAATGCAGTCATTCTCATTTCCATTTCATAGCTGAAGAATCTGAGGCAGTGAGAGGATTAGTAACTTGCCAAAGATCACAGAGCTGGCCAGTGGCTGAACCGGAGTTTTGATCCAGGCCTTCTGTTTCTAGATTCGGTGTTCTTAACCACAGTGATATAGTGCATACCCACTTGATCCGGATGTGTTCAGGAAGATGTCCCTGGGAAAAAACCAACCAACCAACCAACCTTTTAAACCGAAATCAGAGAGATGTGTAGGAATTCCCTGGGAGAAGAGTGTGTGCAAATTCCCTGATGTGATTGGGAGCATGGCAGAGTTGATGGACAAGAAAGTTGTACATTAATTCTACAAAAATTAGAGAAGATCCTATGTATGATTAAACAAGTCAGAAGAGAGAGATAATATTAACTTAAAGTGTCATTAGTTTGTGTCCTTCCTAAATTAAAAAAAAAAAAAAGACCTTCTAAATAAAGAGTTAAATTACATTCTCCATCAGCAGCTGCACTTCTTTGTTATTCTGTCCTCCGTGGGGGTGAGGAATGGGCCACCTTCACTATTCTGGGACCCTTTCAACCAGTACTGTTCACCAATATTAAGCTGAGATTGCAGGAGCCCTGAAACCTTTAGGCTCAATTCTTTTTTTCTAATCAGCTGAGGAAAGTTCTTTTCCCAACAACTGTATCCACAAAGACTCTTCTCTAAGAAAAATGAAGCAGTTAATTCCCCCTGCTAAACACAGCAGGAAGGTAATACTTTTCTCAAATATCAAATCAGTCCGATTTCATTTAGACTTAAATGATTTTTCTGGCCCCTCTTCATGTAGATACCTCTGCAGTCAATTAGCATTGTCACTTTTAATCTTCTGTAGTCAGATCCTGGTCATTTCCCATTAGGGTTCTATTAAATAGATTCTTATGGCCTGGCTGAACTGACTGCAGTGCACTATCTCTAGAAAGCACGCTAGCCATCATTATGCAGCTGGCATTTACTAAAGGTTAGATATTACCGATAACCTTAATCACAAATTATGCTACTTTGCCTGAAAATTCACCTCTGGATTTTTTTTGCCACCAAACTCGAATGTTCCTAGAATAGTCAGACTATGCTTGGATGGAAAGGCACCTTGAATTATGCATCTCAGCTTAAGCTACTTTAAACTTCATGGCCTTTGCCTCAAGATCCAAAGATGCTGTTGCAGTCAGGGGCAAAAACACCTGCATCTAACTGCAATGCCAGGTGCACTCTAACTAAAGAGGAAGGAAGCATACATTTTCCTCAGGAAAAGAACTCTGTCCTACTGTGGCTTTTCTCAGTCCATTGGGTCTTGCAAATAAAATAAGGATGGAACTGTAGAAAATTGAAACAGATAAAACATAGAAAATTCATATCTTCTAAGTGCAAATATAGGGCAATGTTAGAGTACCTGTACAACATACAGCAGATACAAAATAGCATCCTCTAATAGACAAAGCAACAAGCCAGGTGTCAGAAAGCATGGCTTCCACATACCCAGTACTAACTGCTGCTGTGACGTTGAGTGAGTTGCATGATTCCACTAGCCTCTGAAAGTCCTTGGTTAGATGTAAATATAAATTGGGTGCCTGACTAGTGACTTCAGCTGATTTAACATGGGCTATCTCTTTGGCAGAGTGGAGAGAGAGGAAACAAGCAGGACTGGCCTAGCACCCTCCAACTGGGCTGCCCTCTGTGGAATGGCATCAGGGAGACTGGTCACTATTACATCCTGAGGGAAGAGAGACAGGGAAGGCAGAACTGGAAGAGAGCTATGTCTACTATGTAATTTTATCGGCAGCCAGTCCTAGGGGATAGAGATCCACAAATATATCCAGCAGTGTAAACCTTCTCATGGACTTCTGGCCCCTTTTATCCTTTCAGCCATAGGCCCATTCAATAAGCTTCTTAAGCATTTATTAAGTAGGGTCCCTGCCCTTTAAGGGCTTGTGGTTTAGTAGGAAAAAAGTTATGCTGGCTTTGGACAGATGGTCACAGAGAATATTATGAGACTCAAGTCTTTACCTTTATTTAAGACCAAAGTTCTTGGTACCTATTCTAGATTTAGTTTCTCCCCAATTATTCTCTTACAGAGT
The DNA here is from genome assembly GCF_054177405.1 of Leptonychotes weddellii. Classification (NCBI taxonomy): domain Eukaryota; kingdom Metazoa; phylum Chordata; class Mammalia; order Carnivora; family Phocidae; genus Leptonychotes; species Leptonychotes weddellii. The sequence goes on along the minus strand of NC_138371.1, from coordinate 83,389,636 downwards.
TCCATCAATTTCTTCATCTGCCTCAAAGAAATTCTTCACGAATAAACATCTAGAACTAAACAGTAAATAGGACTAATTGGTATATGACAGAGAGTTGACCAGAATGGGTCCTGCCTCTAAACTTCCTTTATGTCCTTTCATTACTGGTGATTATTTTACTCTTCCTTTCATTTAATTTGACTCTTCCTCAACTTCAACATCCAACTTAGGTGTTCTCTAAGAAACTTCTCAGACAATTGCATATCTAATTTCTGAAGAAACTAGTTTTTCTGAAGAACAACTTCAACATCCAACTTAGGTGTTCTCTAAGAAACTTCTCAGACAATTGCATATCTAATTTCTGACGAAACTAGTTCTTCTGAAGAAATGTAATATTTCTGAAGAAATGTAGTTTCTTTGGAGCACCATACCCAGAAACTCACACAAGTCCATAAAAATGGCACCCGGGAGAATTCCTGCTGGATCTACTTTAATAAGTGGTTAAGGGTCAACTGTGATTAACATTAGCAAATGCTTGCTAAACAGCTTGAAAATTATTTTATTAAATATTTTTAAGGAAAATTTCTGAAACTCTCTCTGTCCTTTAATCTTTCTCATCAAGTTAACTTTTTTCATGCAACCAAAAACTATCAGTTTAATAAAGCCAAATTGTGATCACTTTAATATATTAAAGCAGGTGGTAGAGGTGAAAAATCAATGTGGTTTTGGAATTGTCTGAGAAGTTTCTTAGAGAACACCTAAGTTGGATGTTGAAGTCGAGGAAGAGTCAAATTAAATGAAAGATAGAGTAAAATAATCACCAGTAATGAAAGGACATGAAGGAAGTTTAGAGGCAGGACCCATTCTGGTCACATTGGCCAAAGGAGTGTTGGTTCACCTGTTTTCATAAAGTCCAATGCAGAAATAATAAAATGTCTTTCAGGCCATCCCTCCCCCCACCATTTAAAGTGCAAATAACTGTACAAGAGATGAAAAGGGTTATGTTCTAACACCATAGAAAAATATAAATAAGTGACATAGTTAATTACTCACAATAATAGCAACACCCATACATATTTGAAAAGCAGCAGTATCCTCACAACTTTATAATATTTTATCCTTGTGGTAGTCCTTCAAAAAACAGATTCTAAAAAGTGATTAGATATGCAAGAATTTATTAGGAAAAATACCTGTGAGAGAAGAAGGAGGGAGCTGAGAGAGGTTGGGAGAGCTATCAGACTATGATACGAGGCTGACCGTGAGAGAAGGAAGGAAGGAAGGAAGGAAGGAAAGAAGGAAGGAAGGAAGGAAGGAAGGAAGGAAAGCAGGCAGACTGTGAGGAAGGGAGGAAGAGAGGCAGGCCGGGTGGAAGCATCACAGGCTGCAGTGCAGTTCTAAGGAAATTTTGTGAAGCTGTCAGAGACTCCTCAAGCTAAGGTCAGCCTTCACAGAAGTCCCATGCTTCCCATGATGGGTCTGCCTTAATATCTCCTTGGGCTGAATTATTGTCTGGGAGCAGCCAACAAGAAGCATGGCCTCTGTACAAACCCAGCATTGGGTTTTAGGGAGTAGCAGCTGAGGCCCTCAACAATTTCCTTGCTGTTGGAAATCTGAGAGCTTCATTGTCTTGACTGCCATAGTCTTAAAATCAGACCTTGGGTTATACCACAAAACATGGATCACATGTGGCTCATCCCAAATTCTAATAATTTTGGCACAAAGGATTAATAATAGTAATACCTAACACTGGTAAGCTGCTTCGTATACTCACACCACCACTGCAAAGAAAATATTGCCATGCTGGGGCACCTGGGTGGCTCAGTCAGTTAAGCATCTGCCTTCAGCTCGGCTCATGATCAGAGAGTCCTGGGATCAAGCCCCACATCAGGCTCCTTGCTCAGTGGGGAGTCTGCTTCTCCCCTGCCTGCAGCTTCCCTTGCTTGTGCTTGCTCTCTCCCTCCCTCTCTCTCTATGTCAAAGAAATAAATAAAATCTTAAAAAAAGAGAGAAAATATTGTTATGCCAATTTTCTAGCTAAAGAAAACTACTTATTAGAATTAATAAGAAATGGACAGAGAGCTCAAATTCAGGTCATTTGACTCTGTAGCCCACATGCTTCCCACCACTCATGCTGACTGAGGTAAGAATTAAAATACCCAGTTTCTGCGATAATGAGCAGTATCTCAAATAGCACAATTCTGAAGTAGCAACATACATTATCAACAAAACTGGGGCATTTATTAAAGGGAAGGGGGGACTATTAATAATCCCATCAGGGCAATGATGCTTTCTTAATTGGAATTTTCCTCACATCAGTCTATAATCCTGCAGCATCCTTCACGGACAGGTATAAAACACCAATCCCATCTAGAGTCCCCTTACCAGGAGAACCATCTCTAGGCTCAAGGAAGAATTGCCTTCAGCTCCCTACTCACCCCTGCTTCTTTTCCCAGAGAAAAATTCCCATTCAGAGCCTCTGGCCCAACTTTCTACCTCCATGAAATGCCTGGAAACTCTGACCCTATGGTTAGAAGGTTTGTTTTAGGTCATAACTGCAGATTAAATTTCATTTATTCAGTATCTTTGCCACCAACTATACACTTCATTTGCAGCTGGCTATTTGCCTAGAGTAACTTATTTATTTAATTGATTGACTGTCTCGGTTTTCAGAGTAATTGTTTATCCCAAGTGGCATAACAGCATGTTCTGTTCCTATGCTCTTCTCAGGAAGAGAGTGCTGGCTGCTTGGAATAATTCAATGTCTCATTAAAGAGAACATGCTGAAACTTAGCTCCAAAAACTCTAAACCAAGATACATGTTCTTCACAGCTTTGTAGATTTCATCTTTTTCTGGTGAATGTGCACGCGGGAAGAATGCTTGCTCAAGTCTAAGTCAATCAAATATTTAGGGAAAACAGGGACTTCATCATTCTGTCTTCCAATCTGTTTAGCATCTTTACCTTTCCTCCAAGAACATGGTATTTTGTGCTTGCTGGTAATTATTTCACAAAGCCTAGAAGTTTCTACCCTATGACTGCAGGAGGTAAGGGTCTCTTTAACCATAGATACATTCTGGTGTTCACATTATGCTTCTGAACTGGTAGTTGATTTACTTGAACCAGTCATGTTTAGCCATCACTGTGTTAATGACTCCAGCCCAATCCACGCTTCTTTTAATTATGATTGCAGCCATTTTCACAGTACTTGAGGCATAAGCCAGTGCAACCCACTGCCACCTCTATTCCATCCCAACTCACTGCAGATGAGAATATTGTTAACTGCAGTGCTATAGCATGCCCAAGATTATCACCACTGCACTTCCATTTTAGAATCCCTTCTTGAGGAGCTTCTTCTTAGGAAAAATAGTATAGAGATTCTGGCAGAAATACGTCTAGTTTAGTTGGTCCCAGAAAAATTTGAGTGCAAGGAATACCACTAGAGAAATGGGCAGGTGGCATAGGGAAGAGAAGAAAGCCAAAAAGTGGTACATTATTAAGCCTTCCAATTATTAACAAGAAATGGGAAACTGGGTGTTAATCCTGTGGGAAAACTCTAGGGAAAAGAATTATCCTGCACAAGTGACAAGGGAACCAGGACATTTTTGTATCAATTTCTAAGATTCTTTGATTGAGGGCTTTATTCAGGGATGTTTCTTTCCAGGTGCTTATGGCTTGCCACACACAAGGTCAGCATGGCCTTCTGCACTTCTGGATGTAGACACTGGGAATTGAAAATCATCTAGAGCACCTTGACATGATAGCATCTGAGGGATGTGGATGGGGCTTTGACAACATGTGCTACCTTCATACTTTAAAAAATGAAATGTTAAATACCTTTCATGTAAACTAAATGGTATAACTTAATTCTGGCTCAAATTCTATTGCTTTCTCTGAGTATTACTAGCATTATACATAATACCCAGATTTTCCACAAGCAATTGCTTAGATTGTTGCTTCATTTAGTTGATAGTAAACTGTAATGTTAAGGAAGAGTAGCTTTGAGAGTCAGGCTGAACTTCAAATATGAGGTCTCCTGTTTCTTATCTACAGGCTTTGACAAATTTCTGAAAGCAAGACAATTCAGTTTTCTTGCCTGTAAAACAGAAATGATAGTACCTACCTCCTAACAGTTATTGTGATGAGTGAAGACATGATATATTTAAAGAGTTTGGCACAGTGCCTGGCAAAGGGTAAACCTTGATTAAATAGTAACCCAAGAGGATTCAGGAATAATTTAGAATTTGTATTGCTGTTATCCTTATTGTTTTCCCAAGCTTTGGTAAGACCGTTCTGACAATTTACAGTATGCAGACATATTTACCTAGCTAGATGTCCTCAGTTTGCCCTAATAGATTCAGATGCTACCTTTTTTCACCCTTATCTGTGCCCCTGGAAGCTGCCCCACATCTTCTGCTTTAGTGGGTTCTTGTGTCCTCCAGTTCCCTCTTGGGTTGGCCAATGGGAGGGAGAGGAAGGAAATCAGAGAACAGGAGGAAGTGAGGTCATGGTGTCTGTTACGCCCATAACCTCCTTTCTGGATCATCACAGTTTGGCTATATCCCTTCTATTAAAGGTCACAACAGCTGACAGGTGAATCTCTTTATACAGCCTTGTTCTGGATTCCAATGAGTTCCTGGTCCCCTTGTTTCTTCAGTCTGTGAGTGATAAAGGCTTACTGTGGTTACTATGCCCTATGGCACTGCACTTTATTGTTTCCTAACCACAGCTTTGTAAATAATCCCTCCCCAGTTGTTCCCAGTGTGCCACCTGTTTCCCACCAGGATCCTCACTGAGGTATTAACAAAGGGGCAGATTTCCTCCCATAGGCCCTATAGGTATGATGGGTAAGTGTGTCAGGCGAAAGTGGGGGGCAGGAGTATGCACATGCATGTGAATACACATCAATATAATTAATTCCATCCATTATTTTATAAGTAATATGATAAGTAAATTCCAGTGTTTTTCAAGGCACTGCATCTACTGCATTAGTTATATGTACATACACACACACACACACACACACACACACACAGAATCACATGCTGTGGATGGAAAAAGTATTGTATAAGGAGATGCCAAGATCAGGAGTTCTCAAGCTTTTTGCTGCTAAGGGGTAGTTGATCCTTCCATGAGTAATTTTCTTTTGCTATGCCAATGATTCTTAGTGAGCAGGGGAAGTATATTGGAATTAATGGATTTTAGAGAGATTTTCAAAATTTTCCAGGAGATTCTGACATGACCTTTATGTTAAACGCTCAAGAAATGCTTGAGAAGTGCTCCTTCTCCTAACTAGACTTTCAAACATTAAAGTTTTCACCCCGAGCCCTTTCTTTCCTGAACAAAAGAAAAGAAAATTAAGTATAGTAAAAATGTTTGGGGCTACTGGGTCTTATATACCTGAATTTGAATCTCAAATTAGCCACCTCTTAAGACCACTTGGAATGTTTTTCATCTGTAAAATTGGAATATTGAAGCATTTTTATAAGAATATGGAGATGTGTTATGTATATTATTTATTTACATATATGTAAAAATTATTTATATATTTGCATAAATGTATTGTTATGTAATGCATATTTATATATTTATTTACATAAATATATGAACATAATACATTTGAAATGAGATGATTTAAATGCTCTTTATATCAATGAAAGGTAGTAATCGATATGGGTAGGGCAGTAGAATCAGTATATGTGCAGAAGCAGGGGTAGGCGAGTTGAAGATTTACCTCCCATTCTAAGAAGCCTGGAACATAGGGAGGTTTGGAGAAAGCATAGGATAATGAAAACAGAAAGGAAAATTCCAGCATCATCCTTCTGGACGTTGAAAATCTGCTATTAGGAACCCCGCCCCCCATACACAAAGAACATCAAAACAAAGAGATTTTAGTGAATGAAAAGGTAGGTTGCAGATGCAATAGGTAGGGTAGTAATAAGGGGCAACACTTATTGCACAGTCTAATAGCAGTAGTAACATGGTAACAAATCCCAATCACCAAGGCCAGTAAAACTATGTCAGAGTTCTCAGGCATCTTCGCTTTTAATCATTTATTTCTACTTTTTCTTTTTTAGATTTATTTATTTATTTTAGAGAGAGCGGAGGGAGGGACAGAGAGAGAGAAAGAATAACTATTTTTAAAAAGATTTTATTTATGTATTTGTCAGAGAGAGAGAGAGAAAGCACAAGCAGGGGGAGTGGCAGGCAGAGGGAGAAGCAGGGTCCCCACTAAGCAAGGAGCCTGATGCGGGACTTGATCCCAGGGCCCTGGGACTGTGACCTGAGCCAAAGGCAGACACTTAATGGAATGAGCCATCCAGGCGTCCTGAGAGAGAGAGTATCAAGCAGACTCCCCGCTGAGTCCAGAGCAGATGCTGGGCTAGATCTCAGGACCCTGAGATGATGACCTGAGCTGAAATCAAGATTGGATGCTCAACCTACTGAAACACCCAGGCACTCCTATTTCTACTTTTTAATAATATGGTCCAGGATCTTATTTTTTTCTCCCCATCAACCAAATTCTCTAGCTTGCCTACAATTTGCCTTATTTTCATAATTCCTTTACTTCTTTTTGAAAATCCTCTTAGCCCAATATTTTTATCAGGTTCTGCTTGCAGAAGCACTGGAGTTTAATGAATAAAGGCTCAGGCTTTAGAACTGGGTGGATTTGGTTTGAATCCATGGATGCAGGCATGGGGATTTATGTTCAGCTGATTGGGTGGAAGATGTGATATAACTAGTTAGAAAGATGAGGGAAAGGATATTCACCTTCCAGGGCTATTTTTGCTTACTAGATAATGAGCATAAAGTGCTTAACATACACTAAGCACATGGCATATTCTAAGCTTTAAATGAGTATTATCTCATTTGTTTCTTCATTTCTTACTTTTCTTTGGGAGATTTTTTTCCCTCTATTGGCCTAACTATTTTTGTCATTTTTTTCCCCTGCTTTCTCTATATGCCCACCTTAATCTTTTCCTGAGATTCCAAAAAATATGGTAGGATGCTCTTAGTATTAATGGCTACATCACCAGCTCAACTGAGAAGAAACCCCAATACCCTATAGTTAAATGGAGTATACAGAATAGAGTTTGCAAATGTCAGGAGTTCAGCAGCAACACCAATGGGATGGAGGAATGTGGCATGGTGGAAACAACCCAGAAATAGAGAATATGAGACCAAAAGAATTCTTGGCTAAATCAGACATTAACTAGTTTTGCCTTATTGGTCTCGCTTGCCTTCTGTATTAAATAGCCAGTTGAACGACATGATATCAGTTTCCCCCCAGCTTCAACATTCGATAATTCTACTTAATTAGTTCTTATCCTTCATAGGGCATAAAACACCTTAGGAAAATTTAGCTTCAAATCCAACCTAATTAGCAACCCACCTCCTAACATGTTTAAGTTCCCTAAATATTTCTCAATCTGTTGGCACATCAATTAAAAAAAGAAAAAACTAATTGGTAAGGGCATTGTACTTGATACCTTTAATGCAGAAAACAAATTGCAGATCTAGTCTCTGTTACCCATAGTCTAATTGAGGCATAACCTGCCATGTATCAGGACAAGGTTAGTAATGTAAATGTGATTACATACATGCACCTGAGGGAACTAGCATTTTGGAGGTAGAGGTGGAGGCAGGTATTGCCGTGGAACTAACTCTCACTGAAAACCTACTCTCTGCCAGTCACTCTTTATACCTTACTTTATTGAACCCTCAAAACTTGACTGGGAAGGGGCGCCTGGGTGGTTCAGTCAGTTAAGCGTCTGCCTTCTGCTCAGGTTTCCTGGGATCGAGCCCTGCATTGGGTTCCCTGCTCAGCAGAGAACCTGCTTCTCCCTCTCCCTCTGCCTACCCCCCGTCCCACCCCAGGCTCATGCTGGTGCTCTCTCTCACTCTCTATCTCAAATAAATAAATAAAATCTTTAAAAAACAAAAACAAAACAAAACTCTTTAGGAATTATTATTATTCCTGCTTTTTGTTGGATGTGAAATTAGGGTTAAATAGAAATAGTATATAGCAAATTGGGATTTAGCTCCAGACATTAGGCCACACCACATGTCCCCCTAATAAAAGACTAGTTCTTAGAGAAGGAGAGAACTAAGGCCTTAAGGATAGAGGGCGTTTGCGAATTAATAAAGAATAGCTCTCTATCAAGGTGGCAGGTAGAGCTAAAGGGGATGAAGTCATGTAGGAAACAGAAGTCTCCCTCACCTCAATCTCAAGAAAGGAATTGTGCATCCTCTTTTTTCAAATTTGGAATTAAACAAGCACCAAATAGTATATGGAATTGGGGTTAGTGATGGTCTAACACCATGGACTGGTTGATTAAGAGTATTCTGAGAGGGAAGGTAATGACAAACACATGCCCTTTCCAAAGAATGTCATCAGCAAATAAAACCCTGCAAGTAGTTGGATGAACATGGTGGTAGGATTTTATTAGTGACCAAACAACAAGAATTCCTACAGAGAGCCTGGGACAAAAGAGATACCCAACCTTTACCCTGCATCTCAGATTCCTTTCTTTCAGAGAGCTTTAGAAAAAAAAAAAAAACAAAAACGTTTAAATTAAGTTTGTTGCAGCTGCTCTGTCAGGAACTTACCAAGTGCTACAGCCATCGGAGCAATTAAAAAAAATTGCACAGAAGGTAATTAAAAGCCTTACTGGTTCTCGCGATTAGACTGACATTTTAAATGCCTCTGGATGTTTTATTGTGCCAATAACCTATTTCCCTCGTCTCCAAGAGAAATACAACTGACATCAGTAATTTGCCCAAATACTCTACAGGTAACATGTGCCAAATACAAACCTGCACTAAATTAGGACCAGAATTCCCTCTATGCAATCGGTATGATATATCTTAACGGGAAAATGACTATTAGCAAACTCCTTCTCTATGTTTGTGTTTTCAGTGTTCACTGTCCTGTTTACTCTGCTCTGAGAAGACAGCCTGATGGTAACTGCTGGCCGGAATACTCCACATCTATGGGCAAGGAAATCATTTCCAATTTACATGTGGTTGTGCAGGACAAAGCTCATGGCTTTGGAGGACAGGGCCTTATTTTGTCAATATTATTTCATGATGATGATTTATTGGGGAATGTGCTTCCCTTAACAGACTACTCATGCCAAGGGAATTCTGCCCCCCTCCATCCCTAATCCTTGATTCATGATTAGAACATGGGTTTGTAAGTTTGGTAAGAATCAATAAAAAGCTTACCATAGGATTGAATTTAGGAAGCTGTCCTGGCTCAAGGATTAGCAATTTGAGGACATGTCCTAATTTACAGCTTAGTTTCTCTCAATCTTCTGTTCTTTGGTGGAAAGGCCCCAGGGAGTTGTGGGTTTCTTTCAGTAACCAAAACAATCATGTAGGCCAATCTTTCCTCTGAAGTGCAAAAATAAAAAGCAAACAAAAGCAACAGCAACAAACAAAGACAGAAAAGAAGAGAAGTGGAATTTAAGGTGGGCTAAATTGGAAATATTATGAGAAAATAAGAGTTAAAGTCACCCTTAAGACATCAAAATTGGGTAAAAAGAAAAAAAATAAAAGCTGCCCCAGCTTCTTCTGAGGAAGTACTAAGACTAAAGGCAAACTAACCTGTAAGCTTTTCTCTTTTAGACTTTCTAGGAGAAACAACATTTTAATTTGCTCTCTTAATTTCTCCCCCTGTGATTTATCTTTTCTACTTTGCAGAGTGATCTACAACCGCTGTAAATGGGTCTCAACTCTCTTGCTCTTCTGTTTGAACAACCTTTTATCCTGGTAAGTGGCAGTGCTACCCAGGTATTCCTAATTCCTTCCAGAACCTTTGCTCTGCCTGCATGTGAATGACACTCACAGATCTCACAACCTTAGTCCTTCTGACTCACAGGCTACAGGACAGCAAAATTGAAGGTCATTGAACATCAAGTAAAAATTTGTTAAAGAGAACATTGATTTCTTAGCAGAGTTATCTAGATTAAATACCACCAGACTTAAATAAGATGCTCACATTCTATGAGCTTGTTGAGGAACTTCATACAAAGATGGCATTACGAAGGACAGAAGAAAAGATGCTCTAAATCTATTAGAATTAGAAATTAGATTATACAATGTGAGAATGTCACAATGGTTGGAAAGATGCAACAGGCAACAAATCCAAATTCCTTTAATTTGTTAAATGGAGTTATACACAGAGAGTGCAACACAGAGCACTAGACTAGGTAGCATTAGGGGGCTAGCTACCTTGGCCTTTGAGCCCTACTGACAGTAACAATGAAAATCAAAGTGAGGAGTTCATGGGTCAACAGAGCAGCTCCCTTTGTCACATATATGAGTTTTTATTTATATATTTTTAATAGATTCTCACAATTTTTCTGGAGACTCTGGCCACTCACCTGCCTGCCCACCAGATGCAAACCACTAGTAACAGCTAAGGACATTCTTAAAGCTCTGGTGAATTGAAAATGAATTCCCTCTGCGTCTGCAGACCCAAGCACTACTCAATTCCTACAAACACAATGGAAGAGCTTTGAAAGTATGAGTTCTTCATATAGAAGTGTTGGTCATAAAATCTACTCCTGTAGAAAATTTTCAAAAGAGGATAAATTCCAGGGCACCTGGGTGGCTCAGTCAGTTAAGTGACTGATTCTTGATCTCAGCTCAGGTCTTGATCTCAGGGTCATGAGTTTAGGCCCTGCATTGGGCTCCATGCTGGGCATGCAGCCAACTTGAAAAAAATTCCAATGGACACAAGATGATTAAGGAGAAATAAATATAAAATATTCTTTCACTAAATTTAGTGGAAAAAAAATAAATAAAAGTAGGTTTAATGCAGTGAAATAATCTTTGAGATAAGCATTTATTTGATCATTATCATATGATGAAAAAAAGGTTGATTGTAACGAATTTTTATTTTTCATTTGCTTAATTTAGCATTGTGAAAACAGATAAGTCATTTAAGTTAACATAGGAAAAACAAAGTGGTTTCTCAAGATACTGGATAGCCCCCAAATGACATAACATCTCAAAAATGTTAATTGAGGGCGCCTGGGTGGCTCAGTTGGTTAAGCCACTGCCTTCGGCCCAGGTCATGATCCTGGAGTCCCTGGATCGAGTCCCGCATCGGGCTCCCTGCTCGGCAGGGAGTCTGCTTCTCCCTCTGACCCTCCTCCCTCTCATGCTCTCTGTCTCTCATTCTCTCTGTCTCAAATAAATAAAAATAAAAATCTTTAAAAAAAAAATGTTAATTGAGCTTTTTTGATTACGCAGGTCAACATGAGGAATTGATGGGACTTTCACCATGTCATCTAAAATTTAAATTAATTCATTAAGTTCTTTTTGTCAGGTGTGAAAACAGCAGTGTTATGTAGAATATGTTTTAAGAGAAAAAGTAAACTTTACAAATGATAATTTATGGAAAATTTCTGAACGATTTTAGATTGTATTATGTATAAGGGACATTGAAGTCATGGTTTGATAATGGTAAATCCCTTTAAATTTACTAAAATAAAAATCCATCAGTATTATATGTTCAAGTGTTTATTTTCAGATGTGTAAATTCCCTACACACACAAGCCTTTTAGGAAATCAGCAGTTGAAGTCAGACAAAAATTATCATTTTTAAAATAACTGCTAATAGGTATTAATACCTGGGGAGCATTACATACATAAAATGGAGAAAGTGCTAGAACTAGGGAGGAATAGAATTCAATCATGCTGAGGAGGCATTTAAGTTTGTGCCCTTTTTACACCAAACCATCTGTATTCCTAAAGTAGATGTGAAACTTACAAATGCATTTACGTATCCTAAGGAAACAATCAGAAATTAAGAAAAAGTTATATGAACAGAGATTTGGTACTTCCTTGTATTTATGATGTAGTCATACTGAACTACTTGCTCCAAAATGTAGGAATGGTAAAATGTCCAACGGTTTATTATATGATTGAATGTGATATATTCAGTAGACATGATGTTTTTTGAAGAATTTTTAGTTACAGGAGAAACATTTTCTTAATACTAAGTAGGGAAAGCAAAACAAAAATTTCTAAATATAATTTTAAATTTTGAAAATCATCTGCACGCATACTAAAATGTTGCCAATAGTTTATCTCTGGGCAGTGGGATTATGAATGACTTTTTTAAAATCTTTGTTCTCTTTCCCATATTCCAACTTCTCTACCAAAGTTATTCTTACTCCTCTAATAAAAAAAAAAAAAACTGGAATATTTTCAACTACATGTACGTTAATAGCTCTGTTTTTAATTGCAAGCTCAGGCCAGTCACTTCTAAAATCTCTTTTCTTTTATGCCCTTGATCCACTTGTACCTGCTCCCAGGGTCATCCTTGAATGTATACTTCTTCTTTGCTCCCCACATGCACACAGCAGCTAAGTTATGCTGGTGCTCAATGTCTCAGGAACTTACTCCTCCACCCTCTTCACTACCACTTTAGTTCATGTCTTAATCACTTTTTTTCTGTTCACAAATCTGTTTGGATCCCATCCAACCCTTCTCAAGTGCCTTCTCCACTCAACTTGTATACCAATCTGTCCAAAATGCACAACTGCTTAAAAACTTCCTCACTTACTCATCACTGGGACTCCTTGGCATGAAATATAGCCCTTGGCAGCCCTGTCTCTGCCTGCCTGGTCAGCCTCAGCTCCCACCCTTCATCTCCCATGGCCTTGCACTTCACAGGAGAGTCATTCTGTGCTATTTATAATTTCCCTGTCACTGTGGCTTTTTACTGTTCTGTCCCTTTGCAAGTTCTGTTCCCTGTGCCCCATGGCCTCTTTGTTCCCATTTCCATCTTCCTCTTGTCTGCTTCACCAAGTTCTGTGCTTGTCATCAGTCCCTGTGTGATGCCATTCTCAACTACCCCCAAGAGACAATTAAGTGAGTTTTCCCCTATAATACTTCTTACTCTATATATGTTTATCCCTGTATATATCAAAAGTTCATCTTTTTACTTACATGTCTTTTGCCTCTAACTGAGATGTAAGTTTCCAGGGCTCATTATCCACCATTACATCCCTAGTTTGTAAAGTTGTTGTAATCTGTGGCATTCAGTGTAGAGCTATTGATACATTACATGTAACAATATATGTGATTTTGTGGACCTTAAAAATAATTCCAGCAAAAGAGACATGGACATACCCTGTGCCATGTGGTTAAAATATGAACTCTTAAATACAACAACTTTTTTTTTCCTATTTCCAAAGAGTTATTTTTTACAGATTTTTCACCATTGAGTCAAATATTTGTTGACTAGAGATATTAATTTGAACTGGTTGACTTAGTTAATTCAGTGAAGTGAAAAATCCAATGAACTGGTTGTTTCCAATGAATGACTCATCAGTCCATGCCAGATATTTTGTACTTACAGATTTCTATAAGCTAACTAAATCTTTGCAAGCCCAGTCTGGAATATCTCATTTTATTTTATTTTGTTTTCCTATGACTAAAGCAAAAACTTCTAGTCCCAATGTTGCCTGCACTCAAGAAGTAGCATAAACCAACTCCAAGATTAAACAACTTCATCCCTGAAATCATAGCTCACCTTTTCTACCACTTACTAGCACCACTCTTTGACCCTCTTAGCTCTAGCAGGACTGAGAGAACTTTCAGTCCTTCCCTGTATTATTTGATTTTCCTGGACTCATTTTTTTTGCCGGATTTTTTTTTTTTCTTCTTCTTATTCAGATATTCCCTTGGTTATCTGGGCTCTGATCTTGGTTCTATTTTGCGAGCAGAGGATGCAGAATGATGTACAGCAGGGGTATTCACTGCTTAATTTGTAGTGGATTCCTGTAATATGCTGGGAAGGATTCTGAAACCATGTTCAGTTGGAAGGAGATTCATGACTGATTAGTAATGTCTGAAATAAGCCCAGGGAGAGAGATTAGGTGTGGCTCCCCTTGGTATAATGGCATAAGAGATAACAGGTATTAGTCTGTATTTACAACTAGGACAAGTACAACCAAGGGCAAGTTACTTAATTCTGTGAGACATGGTTTCCTCATCAACAAAATGAGAATAAAACACTCTGCAGGCTCATTCTTAAGATGGAATTAGATACTTTGAATAGTATGTTTTTCATAGAATACGTAATAGGTGTTCAATAAATGGAGGGAAACTAAAGATAACAATGATAGCCAACTCTTTTCAAATTTAGATTGTGACTTTTGCTCTCTTCGAAGGATGGTCTACTCAGTCAGATTAAATGAAAATTTCTGTTGATTACAGTGTTGACAATGTAAAGGGTGATCACTTTCCTAGCTAGGTAATAGCCCTCACTGGATGCCTCCCTATGCCTCTCAGAGGCCACCATTCCCTCTGAAAAAAATATGCCATTGCTGTGTTTGAGTCTGATGCATGTTTCCCAGAATGTAAGCACCATCTTCCATTTTGAACCATCTCATTCACTCCTGTTTTCTTCCCAGTTATCTTGCACTTGAATGTTTGTTCCATCCCTAGGACACTTTGGGGGTGCTTCTTTTGATATTCTGACTTGTTTTGGTGTGGATTCCTATCCAGGAAGCTGCTTACCAACTCCACTATCTCGCATTCATGCTGAGGTCCTCTGTACTCACTGCTGGCCCCAATATTCTGTTTCCTTGTACTCCTAAGTTTGGGAGGTGACCAGACAATGGTAACCCAGATCTCACATTAAAAAACAAAAACAAAACAATAAAACTTAATTTCCCAGCTGAAAGTGTCATCTTCCACTTGGCAAAGAGATATATCCTCAGAAGTTAAGATTGCAGTTGGTTGAGGTGACATAGCATTGAAGAGTCAAGACGAGACACAGATCAGCCAGCCAGAGATTACTTTATAACACACAGAGAGGGACAGATATTTCTGTGAGCTTGACTCATATCTGAGATGTTTTTCCCAGTATCTGGGGATTGTGTTAAATGAATATCACCTGGGTCTTTTTATCTTCCCTCACTTCTAAATCTATTTCTCACCCTTCTCATTCAAAAATGAAAGTCCTGAGGGCCTGTCATGATAACAGATGTTTCATTCCTTCACATTTTAAAATTAACATAGCACTTGAGTCATAGCTTCTGAGGGCTTTGGAAAGGAAACATGAGCTTGGTACACATGGAAATAATAAAACTAGATGAGAGTTAAAAAACAGCAAACATTCATTTAGTGCTATATGAACACAGTAATTACCACCCGCAGCTGACTGTGTTAGAAAAGTAGCAGATAGTGTTTTATGGGAGAAAATGGTTGTTCTCCATAGTAATATATCCATACAATCAGAGGAAATAGTAATATTTTGGTAGAAAGAGCAACTGAGCTGAGTGTCAGGACACCTAGATTCTAAGTGCGATCTACTTATCTGTGAAATGTGTCTTATTTGGCCATTGCCACTTTTCCTAAAGTGTATAACATAGAAACTAGCCTTTTTGAGGTTTCCTAAGAAAAATAAAAGGTCTGTAGACATTGGTGTTTGGGAAATGATATATACTATAGCCCCCAACTTGGAGAGTCATGATTCCTAATAGTGTATTAAAGGCACTGAGAAGGTCTGTAATAAAGACACCTGCCTGATTTGTGCTGTTTCCAAAACATTTTAGACATTTTGATATTTTTATTTTGTAAAGATTGATTGATTGATTGTCAGTTCTCTATTATTTATAAAGTCTATTTTTCAAACATTTCTACCTTCTTAATTGTAGCCTAGTAGCCGTACATATCAATTTTTAGAAGCAATTTAAATTTGACTGAATTCTATTAGTTTACTATTTTATTAAGTATTACTATCTTTGTTTCACCTAAATTTACCTCTTTGCAAAGTATTCTCTACCTCTGTTCTAGGATTTCATCAACAGTTGTTTATTCTGTACACTCTTTTTTCTTTCTTTTTTTTTTTTTTTGCTTAGATAATAAAGTCTTCAGCAAGCTCATACTCGTAATTATCATCAACATTCTCACAGCTACCACTTATTAATCACTCACTAAGTGTGAAGGAATGTGCTAAATGTTTTGTATGTATTTTATACTTAGTACAAACATTGTGGCAACTATATATATTGTAATTTACATTTTTAAGTGAAAAACCTCAGCTAAAGATTACATAACTTCCCCAAAACCTGATAGGTAGCCAGTGGCAGAGATAAGATTGTACTCAAGAGTCCCTCTGACATCAATGTCTAGGAGCCGCTAACTGTACCATTGTCCTTGCATGCAGCTTGAAATCTTAGTGTTTCTTCATATAGAATCAAGGAAGCCTACAGTCCCCACAACAGAAGAGTCTAAGACAGCAGCTCAAAGGGCCTTCCTCGCTCCCAACGCATTGAAAGCAATTGCTTTGCACATCTGTATCTGGACAATTGATTCTTTTCTGGTTTCACTGCCAAGACCTAGTCTGGCATATTCAGTCCTTTGCTGATTTGCTCTGAGATTTAATCTTATGTTCTGGAATCTTCTTTTCCAGTCTCATTTCTGATTTGATGATCCTTATATTTGCCCTGTCCTTTGGCATTTGCTTTTCTTTCTCCAGGTGTGGATCCCTCCAGTTTTACCTCTGATTTCATTAGATTGTTTCCACGATTTTCCTTTTGAACCCAGACCCAGCTCTGTCTCCTGTTTCAGCCACATCCCCTCTTCAGCATACAGGGATTTTCTAGCTCAGGGTGATTATTGCTGCCATTATCTGGCCCCCAGCGCTGGAGGGCCTAACTCTGGATGCCCCAAGTGGGTTAACCTCAGTCCTGAGAAGGCCATCCAAATCCCCTTGCCTATTTCACAGGTTCTTCTTCCAATATTCTCTAGCCACATGATGCTTATTGAATGATGGAAACTCAAGGCACTTGCACTATCCAACTGCAGGAAAACCAGGGCTATAAAGGAGTCTGAGGCAAAAGAATTTTCTTTTCCTCTTAACATGCCTTCTGATACTGTCTCACAGCTTTGGTTGCCGCTGGGTTACCACAGTAGTTTCAGCTAATTTGTCAAGGAAAATATTCTCCAATAATTTTTCTAAATGTTTGCTTACCAAGTCATAAATCAAGAGACAAAATCATCTTTCTCCCTTTCTTTGAGAACTTGGACTGGTAAATTAAAATATATGGCTCCATTTTTCCTCATCTATCTATAAAATTAAAGCAAGACCACATCAGTTTCATGGGATGTACCAAGAGTCCCCGTGATCTGTGGTGTGTCTTGGGGGGACATCGGAGCAGGGGAGAGGTGAAGATTATGGAGTAAGCCCAGGCTAAAAAGCCGCTTTAATCTGTCTTATAAGTTAGGTTTCTGGGTAACATTTTATTTAGAAATAAAGGAAAGTTTCAAAAAAATAAGTCGGCGCAGACTAGACCAAGCCCTTCATGCAAAACTTCCCCTTTCCCTTCCTGGCCTTTAAGATGTAGTTCAATGTCACCTACATTGAGATGTCTTCCTGGTTCCCTCAGGCTCCATGTTCTGTGTTTCCAGAGCTCTTTATTATTGTTCCTGAAATAGCACATGTCACGCAATATTGTAAGTTATATGGCACTTTCTCCCCCCAGTCCGTCAACAACCATGCCCTCTTTATCTTGCTATTCCTAGTGCCTGGCACTATGCTGAGGGCATAGTAGGTGCTCAACAAATATTTGCACAAAGAATGAATGGTTCATTCAATAAATAAAGTTTAGATTATTTCCCCTAAGTCTAACACATGGCCTTACCCTTTCTGAAAGGGAAACTGTTACTATTTTTCAGCTTATTCCCTGTCTTAGTAAATTCAGGCTGCTATAATAAATACCATAGGCTGGGTGGCTTAAACAACAGACATTTATTTCTCATAATCTGGAGGCTAGGAAGTCCAGGGAACCTGCCTCTGTTCCCCCTGAGGGCCCTCTTCCTGTCTTGCAGACAGCTAGCTGCTTTCTTGCTGTATCCCCACATGGTACAGAGAGGAGGGAGAGAGAGACAGTGAATGAGCTCTTGTCTCTCTTTCTCTTCTTGGAAGGATACTAAGCCTGTCTTGAGGGACTAACCCTCATGACTTCATCCAGAGTTAATTACTTCCCACAGGCCCCATTTTCAAATACAGGGGGGTTGGGGCCTCAACATATGAATTTGGGGAGTATACAAACATTCAGTCCATAACATTACAAATACTTATATGAAGAATGAATGATTCATCCAATAAAGTTTAGATTACTTTTCCTGAATTTAACACATTTCCTGACACTTTCTGAAACTGAAACTCAGTTACTATTTTTTGGCTTACTCCCACAGTCTCTCAAGATGTCCCTGCAATTTATTCATGTCACCCTGGCATTTCACTATCGGGAAGAGCTAGTGTCATCAGCAAATTTGGAGATGTCACTGTGCACTCCATCTTCCAGATCACATCTAAAAATGTTCTCTGAGACCAATCCTTAAAGGATTTCTCAGTTTATATTCCCTGTATCTAGATCTGTGTATTCTTACTCTTGTTTCGTGGATAGAAACTCAGTCCGTAGGGATACATGATGACATTTTTTTTTTTCAAACCTAATTTAATTTTTAAGAACAACTGTTGGACGCGGTCAAAGGCTTTTGAAGGTCAAGTAATTTGCATTCTCTCTGCTCCAAAACGTGAAGAGTAGTGGAGGAATTTAGAGCTTTCCTATTTTACATTCACCTAGATGCTTCTGTATAGCGTCAGAAACACCGGGTTACTTTGGGAGGTAATGAAGTGATGAATAATCTTAGGTTGATACAATCTTCCTGGAGGTGTTGTCTGACTGTATGATCACATGCTAAACTAACTATGTTCCACTTGGATATGTGCTGGAAATGAAAATGTAAAATTGTATATAACTCTGTGGATACTTTCTAATCACTACTTTAATCTCTCATTTTATTGATAACTTTTACATGACAACCTTACCGTGCAATCTAAGAGATCAGCTTGAATTCTAATTCATCATATTTTTCATCTATCCCCCCAATACTCACACATATTCAAAGCACATAATAATAATTTCGTCTTCAGTCATCATTTTTGTTTTCTATTAAGAAAAAAATCTTTCATATTCATCTCCCAGAATTTGTACCAATGATCTGATTATTGAAGTATCTATACAAAGCAACTTTATTATTCAAGTAACCCATGGCCAATATAGATTGTCAAATGTTAAACTACACAATGAGTTTAGCAATACCCCTCATCTAGAACTGCAGAATATAGTTTCTTACTTATTATAATTTCGTGCTTGTTTTGGATTTTTTTGAATTGCATTACACACCAAGTAAAGGTTCCGCACTTTCCAAAACATACTTCCCAAATTGTATTGATTTTCTCTGGATTAGATTTCTTTTTTTCATTTAGCTTTTATTTCATATATTTATTCTAATATTCATTATTATTGATTTACATGGGTGAAATAGATTTCTCTTAACCTCAATTTAGATTTACTTTTGCCTTTGTCTCTATAACAACTTGATTGTTTATTTAGGGAAGGGTATATAATATTGCATGTATCTCTATTTCTCTTCACATGTTTTCAAAACTGCCATCAAAACAAGTTACAGCTAAATTTTTAATGTGCTTTTCCTGGACACAGCTTGCTATCTTTAAGAAGAAACATTTCATATAATTTTTGGGAGTATCAATTCAATTTCTTTTGCACTGTCAACCCAATTAATTCCATAGTTCCATATTTTGGCAGCCTGAGTCTGTATATGCACAATTTCTACTTGCCTATTAGAATTAGTACACTATATAGATCAAATTGGAGTCTCTATTATAGAAATCTCTCTAAGGGTGCCTGGGTGGCTCAGTCGTTAAGCATCTGCCTTCGGCTCAGGTCATGATCCCAGGGTCCTGGGATTGAGCCCCGCATCAGGCTCCCTGCTTGGCTGGAAGCCTGCTTCTCCCTCTTCCACTCCCCCTGCTTGTGTTCCCTCTCTCACTGCCTGTCTCTTTGTCAAATAAATAAATAAAATCTTAAAAAAAAGAAGAAATATCTCTAGGGAAAATTTTTAAAACTCATATCCCTAGTGCACTTATTCAAGACAATGTTAACATAAAATTTCTGAATAATAGCAAAATGTAAACAATACCTTAGAGTTTTATGATAGAAGAATTGGTTATTGTTCATTACAGACTACATAATAATTCACAAATATTGTCTTACTTTATAATACAAAATTAGAGATAATGCATAACCACTTTAAAATAATCACCAGCCCCAAATTTTCCTAAATGAACCCATAGAGGTCATCTTGATTTCTCATTAATTTGAGTCTTTCATATAGGAAAAGAGATAGCACAATGAACATATAATTTATAAATTGCAAGACCTCCTTAATTTAAACATTTAACTTTGATTGTTATCCTTACTCTACAAATAGCAACTATAAAAACTCTGATATGTCATTTAATATTTCTGCTCTCAATTTCTCTGTTTAGAACAGTAATCTTTGTGTACCAGGGTACATGAAAACTTCCCAAAGGTCATGTGGGTGTTGGACAGTTTTAAATAAAGCACCTCTGATCCATTTCAAGGTAGATGCATCTGAGAAGGTGTCTGCTGTCAAGACATCATACAGTTTCTCTTTCCATCACCCCTTTCACATTACTCTTTTCCAATTTGAAAGAAAAAAAAAAAAACAAAGTCTTCACCAATCCCCAATTGTAGTATGCTGCATTGCCCTGAAAGTAGAAAATTTATGGAGGCACTAAAGTTTCAATATAAAATACCAGTGTCAGCAAAGCCTTCTCTATGGCACCATAAACCAGAAGGAGGTGTCCCATCTCCCATCCCTCCTTATTTTAAATATTTCATTCAGAGGCAACAAAGCATTAGAAACATTAGCCCATGATGGTATTTTTTAGAACCAGGTATATGTAGTGGGAGAAGGGAAGAGTTTGGAGAACGATGACACTTTTAACAAGCTTAACTTTTCCTTCATTAACTACTGTCAAATAATGGCTCACACCCATAGATGGGATCTCAGGAGAACAAAGCACTGGAAGCTTAGGGAAAAGGTACTTAGGGCAGCAGCACTTTGCTTCATCCAAGCAAGACTACACAACTCATCCATCTATCTCTCTATTTATCTATCTTTAGAATTAGAATATTCAAGATTTGTAAATAGCACAATATAAAATATCAATCTGCTTGAAATGAGAAATGAGTCATCTTTACATTTTTAGCACTTTTTTAAGATTTTATTTTTAAGTAATCTCTACACCCAACATGGGGCTCAAGCCCACAACCCCGAGATCAAGAGCCACATGCTCCACCAACCAAGAAAGTCAGGAGCCCCTTCCATTCTTAATAATGGGAATGGCTTGGTGAACATTTTCTCTCATGTATCAGTGAAACTTCATCTGGCATCATTTTAAGGAGAACAGGTGAAAAGCTTGTTTACCTACACTAGATCAATATTACATCTTTGGAAAAAAGTAACATATATCAAAATAAATGATTGGTATTTCCAGGATACTCATACTTGGAGAAGAAATATTTTAGTTTTCCTCAAGTAATAATTAGACATTACAAATCCATGTTTGTATTTTAATTTGGGATAAGTATCCTTCTTTCTTTCCCTCATCATCCACTTTTCTACTCATGCATTTATCCCTGCCTTGCATTTATTAGGCTTATATTAAACTAATGGGATCATATGGTGGATTCCATGCAAAATAATGCATCAACAATTTTCATTAGTGTATCACTGATAGGCTTTCACTTACTAGAGGCCCAATACCATCCTCTTTTTTTTAGGCTTATAATTTCCCCAAAGTAAATTAACTGTACTCTTTAAAGCAGAATATCTTGTTCTGTACAGGTGAAGAACAAATGTTCTGCAAATGCAATTTGGGATGTAATATCTTGAACTCTAAAAATGTAATGACGTTTAATTTGGATTATTCAGATATTGATGTATTATTTTAATTTTACCAAGTATACAAATTATAAATTTAATATCATTCAACCATGAAATAAAATCACTTATCTATTTTTTGATATTTCTTAAGTGCCTCCTTACTTATAATTTTTTACACATTTTCTTTTTTTAATTTAAATTCAATTAGACAACATATGTAGAGTTCAATAATTCATCAGCTGCATATAACACCCAGTGCTCATCACATCATGTACCCTCTTCTTTTTTTAATTAATTAATTAATTAATTTGAGAGAGAGAGAAAGAGAACAAGCATGCAGCAGGGGTAGGGGCACAGGGAGAGGGAGAAGCAGACTCCCCACTGAGCAGTGAGCCTGACACAGAGCTCTATCCCAGGACCCTGGGATCATGACCTGAGCAGACACTTAACCAACTGATCACCCAGGCATCCCATGCCTTCCTTAATTCCTCTCACCCAATTACCACATCCCCCCACCCACCTCCCCTCCAGCAACCCTCAGTTTGTTTCCTATAGTTAAGAGTCTCTCATGGTTTTTCTCCCTCTCTACTGACTTCTCATTCAGTTTTCCCTCCATTCCCCTATGATCCTCTGTGCTGTTTCCTTTTTTTTTTTTTTTTAAGATTTTATTTATTTGCGAGAGAGAGAATGAAAGACAGAGAGCATGAGAGGGAGGAGGGTCAGAGGGAGAAGCAGACTCCCTGCTGAGCAGGGAGCCCGATGTGGGACTCGATCCCGGGACTCCAGGATCATGACCTAAGCTGAAGGCAGTCGCTTAAACAACTGAGCCACCCAGGCGCCCCCCTCTGTGCTGTTTCTTATATTCCACTTATGAGTGAAACCATATGATAATTGTTTTTCTCTGATTGACTTATTTTGCTCAGCATAATACACTCCAGTTCCATCCACGTTGATGTAAATGGTAGGTATTCATCCTTTCTGATGGCTGAGTAATATTGTATTGTATATATATGCCACATCTTCTTTATCTATTTGTCTATCCATGGATATCTCGGCTCTTTCCACAGTTTGCTATTTGTGGACATTGCTTCTATGAACATTGGGGTGCAGGTGGCCCTTTGGATCATTACATTTGTATCTTTGGGGTTAACACCAAGTAGTGCAATTGCTGGGTCATAGGGTAACTCTATTTTTACCTTCTTGAGGAACCTCCATACTGTTTCCCAGAGTGGCTGCACCAGCTTGCATTCCCACCAACAGTGTAGGAGGGTTCCCCTTTCTCCACATCCTCGCCAACATTTGTTATTTCCTACTTTGTTAATTTTAGCCATTCTGACTGGTGTGAGGTGGTATCTCATTGTGGTTTTGATTTGTATTTCCCTGAAGCCAAATGATATGGGGCATTTTTTCATGTGTCTGTTGGCCATTTGGATGTCTTCTTTGGAGAAATGTCTGTTCATGTCTTCTCCCCATCTCTTGACTAGATTATTTGTTTTTTGGGTGTTCAGTTTGAGAAGTTTTTTATAAATCTTGGATACCAGCCCCTTATCTGATATGTCATTTGCAAATATCTTCTCCCACGCCGTGGGTTGCCTTTTAGTTTTGTTGACTGTTCCCTTTGCTGCACAGAAGTTTTTTATCTTGATGAAGTTCCAATAGTTCATTTTTGCTTTTGTTTCCCTTGCATTTGGAGATGTGTCTAGCAAGAAGTTGCTGCGGCCGAGGTCAAAGAGTTGCTGCCTATGTTCTCCTCTAGGATTTTGATGGATTCCTGTCTTACATTTAGGTCTTTCATCCATTTTGAGTTTATCTCTGTGTATGGTGTAGATAATGGTCCAGTTTCATTCTTCTGCATGTGGCTGTCCAATTTTCCCAACACATTTGTTGAAGAGACTGTCTTTTTTCCATTGGACATTCTTTCCTGCTTTGTCGAAGATGAGTTGACCATAGAGTTGAGGGTCCATTTCTGGGCTCTCTATTCTGTTCCATTTATCTATGTGTCTGTTTTTGTGCCAGTACCATACTGTCTTGATGATTACAGCTTTGTAATAGGGCTTGAAGTCTGGAATTATGATACCATCGGCTTTGGTTTTCCTTTTCAACATTCCTCTGGCTATTCTTTTCTGGTTCCATACAAATTTTAGGATTATTTGTTCCAGCTCTGTGAAAAATGTCATTGGTATTTTGATAGGGATTGCACTGAATATGTAGATTGCTCTGGGTAGCATAGACATTTTAATAATATTTATTCTTCCAATCCATGAGCATGCAGTGTTTTTCAATCTCTGTGTCTTCCTCAATTTCTTCCATAAGTGTTCTGTAGTTTTTAGAGGACAGATCCTTTACCTCTTTGGTTAGGTTTATTCCTAGGTATCTTATGGTTTTGGGTGCAATTGTAAATGGGATAAATTCCTTAATTTCTCTTTCTTCTGTCTCATTGTTAGTGTATAAAAAGGCAACTGATTTCTGTGCATTGATTTTGTATCCTATCACATTGCTGAATTCCTGTATGAGTTCTAGCAATTTGGGGATGGAGTCTTTTGCATTTTCCATATAAAGTATCATGTCATCTGTGAAAAGTGAGAGTTTGACTTCTTTGCCAATTTGAATGCCTTTTATTTCTTTTTGTTGTCTGATTGCTGAGGCTAGGACTTCTATTACTATGTTGAACAATGGTGGTGAGAATGGGCATCCCTGTCGTATTCCTGACCTTAGGGGAAAGCTCTCAGTTTTTCCCCATTGAGAATGATATTCACTGTGGGTTTTTCATAGATGGTTTTTATATTGAGGTGTGTTCCCTCTATCCCTACACTGTGGAGAGTTTTAATCAACAAAGGATGCTATATTTTGTCAAATGCTTTTTCTGCATCAATTGTCCTTTCTTTTACAAATGTGATTCTCATCCTTTCTTTTACTAATGTGATGTATCACATTGATTGATTTGTGAATATTGAACCACCCTTGCATCCCAGGAATAAATCCCACTTGGTCGTGGTGAATAATCCTTTTAATGTACTATTGGATCCTATTGGCTAATGTCTTGGTGAGAATTTTGGCATTCATGCTCATCAGGGATATTGGTCTATAATTCTCCTTTTTGGTGGGGTCTTTGTCTAGTTTTGGGATCAAGGTAATGTTGGCCTCATAGAATGAGTTTGGAAGTTTTCCTTCCATTTCTGTTTTTTTGAAACAGCTTTGGTGGAATAGGTATTAGTTCTTCTTTAAATGTCTGGTAGAAATCCCCTGGGAAGCCATCCAGCACTGGACTATTTTTTATTGGGAGATTTTGATTACTGCTTCAATTTCCTTGCTGGTTTTGTGTCTGTTCAGGTTTTCTATTTCTTCTTGTTTCAGCTTTGGTAGTTTATAAGTTTCTAGGAGTGCATCCATTTCTTCCAGATTGCCTAATTTGTTGGCATCTAGTTGCTCATAGTATGTTCCTAAAATTGTCTGTATTTCTTTGGTGTTGGTTGTGATCTCTCCTCTTTCATTCATGATTTTATTTATTTGGGTCCTTTCTCTTTTCTTTTTGATAAGTCTGGCTAGGGGTTTATTGATCTCAGTAATTCAAAGAACCAGCTTCTAGTTTCATTGATCTCTTCCACTGTTCTTTTGGTTTCTTTTTCATTGATTTCTGCTCTAGTCTTTATTATTTCTCTTCTCTTACTTGGTTTAGTCTTTATTTGCTGTTCTTTCTCCAGCTCCTTTAGGTGTTATGTTAGCTTGTTGTATGTGAGACTTTTCTAATTTTTCAAGAAAGTCTTATATTGATATGTATTTCCCTCTTAGGACCACCTTTGCTGTATCCCAAAGATTTTGAACAGTTGTGTTTTCATTTTTATTTGTTTCCATGATTTTTTTAAATTCTTCTTTAATTTCCTGGTTGACCCATTCATTCTTTAGTAGGATGCTCTTTAACCTCTAAGTGTTTGAGTTCCTTCCAAATTTCCTCTTGCAATTGAGTACAAGTTTCAAAGCATTGTGGTCTGAAAATATGCAAGGAATAACCTCAATCTTTTGGTACTGGTTGAGACCTAATTTGTGACCCAGGATGGGTCCTATTCTGGAGAATGTTCCATGTGCACTCAAGAAGAACGTATATTCTATTGCTTTAGAATGGAATGCTCTGTATATATCTGTGAAGTCCATCTGGTCTGATGTGTCATTCAAAGCCCGTGTTTCCTTGTTGATCTTCTACTTAGATGATCTGTCCATTTCTGTGAGTGGGGTGTTGAAGTCCCCTACTATTATTGTATTATTATCAATGTGTTTCTTTAATTTGGTTATTGATTGGCTTATATAATTGGCTGCTCCCAAGTTAGTAGCATAAATATTTATAATTGTTGGATCTTCTTGTTGAATTGGCACTTTAAGTATGATATAGTGTCCCTCTTCTCTTACTACAGTCTTTGGTTTAAAATCTAATTTGTCTGCTATGAGGATTGCTACCCAGCTTTCTTTTGAGGAACATTAGCTTGGTAAATGGTTCTCCACCCCCTCACTTTCAGTCTGGAGGTGTCTTTCAGTCTAAAATTGGTCTCTTGTAGACAGCATATGGATAGTCTTGCTTTTTTATCCAATCTGATAACTTGTTTCTTTTGATTGGAGCATTTAGCCCATTTACATTCAGAGTAACTATTGAAAGATATGAATTTAGTGCCATTGCATTGCCTGTAAAGACTCTGTTTCTGTAAATTGTCTCTGTTTCTTTCTGGTCTATGTTACTCTTGGGCTCTCTCTTTGCTTACAGGATCCCCCTTAATATTTCTTGCAGGGCTGGCTTGGTGGTCACATATTCTTTCAGTTTCTGTCTGTCCTGGAAGCTCCTTCCATTCTGAATGGCAGCCTTGTTGGATAAAGTATTCTTGGCTGCATGTTCTTCTTATTTATTACCTTGAATATATCATGCCAGAGCTTTCTGGCCTGCCAGGTCTCTGTGGATAGTCTGCTGCCAATCTAATGTTCCTACCCCTGTAGGTTAAGGAGTTCTTATCTCAAGCTGCTTTCAGGATTTTCTCTTTTTCTCTGAAATTTGCAAGTTTCACTATTATATGCCAGGGTGTTGATCTATTTTTATTGATTTTGAGGGATTTCTCTCTACTTCCTGGACTTGAATGCCTGTTTCATTCCCCAGATTAAGGAAGTTCTCAGCTATGATTTGCTCAAATATACCTCCTGCGCCTCTCTCTCTTTCTTCCTCTGGGACCCCAATAATTCTAATATTGTTTTGCTTTAGGTATTGCTGATTTCTCAAAGCATCCCCTCATGATTCATTAGTTGTTTTTCTCTCTTTTTCTCAGCTTCTTTCCTTTCCATCTTTTTGTTTTCTATGTCACTGACTCTCTCTTCTCCCTCATTTACCCTAGCTGTTAGAGCATCCATTTTAGATGGCATCTCAGTTAAAGCATTTTTAATTTTGGCCTGATTAGATTTTATTTCTGCACTAAGAGATTCTCTAGTGTCTTTTATGCTCTTTTCAAGCCCAGCTAGTAACTCTATAATCATTATTCTGAATTCAATTTCTGATATTTTATTTATATCTATATCAATTAGATCTATGGCAGAGAGTATTACCTCTGGTTCTTTCTTTTGCTGTGATTTTCTCTTTCTAATCATTTTGTCCAGAGAAAAATAGATGAAGGAGAGAACAAAATCAAAAATATTAACCATGATCCCAGGAAAATACACATTAGACAAATCTGAAGAGGTCAGGAACCAAAAAAGAAAGGGAAAGAAGAGAGAATATAATCTCACAGGTGGGCAAAACAGGACAATCCACTTGGTCCTGGGTGTATTTTGGTCATTTTGTTAGAAGACACTACATCCCAAAATTGTAAAGAAAGAAAAATTTTATATACATAGATATAGACAGATATAGATATATAAAATTGAATACAGTGAAAGGAAGCAAAAAATGAAGAATATATCTATAAGATGCAAATGTAAAAATGAAAATTAAAAAAGACTTAAAAACAAAGAGTTGATAAAATGAGAAACTATTTGAAAAGAAAAGAAAGGAGAAAGAAAAAGAAAATTTTAAACTGAAAGACTAAAGACTCGTGAGAAAAAAACCCAAATTCTGTATATTGTTTTCCCCTAGCGCAGGAGCTTTTCAGTTTGAGCGATCCATAAAAGTGGTATTTGACTGATGTTCCTGCTGGTCTTCTGGGGGAAGGGCCTATAGCACTGATTCTCAGGTGTCTTTGCCTGGGTGGAGTTGCACTACCCCTTGTCAGGGGGCCAGGCTCAGTGTAAGCTGCTTTGGGTTGCTCTATGTGGCTTTTGTTCCCTGAAAGCTTTTCGCACCACTTGGAAAAAAGTGATTGATTTTCTATTTGTAGAATTGCTGCAATTCTTTTCTTAGATCTCAGGTTGAATTCACAGGTATTCAGAATGATTTGATAGATATCTAGCTGAATTTAAGGGACCAGATGAAGTGAGGGTCCCCTACACCTCCACCATCTCCCCTCCTACACATTTTCTGAAGCACTAAAAATATAACTGTGAAAACTGAAATTCATGACAAAACATAGATCTTCACAGTCAATGGAAAAAAATCCCAAATGAACACTATCCAATCTTCTATATTTACTTATTTAAACAAATTTGACCCAAAGTGAAATGATTCATCACCTATAAAATGAAAAATAGGAATAGAATTGATAATGAATTCTATTCAGCTCTGACAGTAAGTAATGTTTATTGAAGACTGTATTAATTGAAAGAAAATCCCACTCATTGAACTGAGATGCACGTCTTAAAATGTTTACTTTTGGGGTGCCTAGGTAGTGCAGTCAGTTAAAGTGTTTGCCTCTTGTTTTTAACTCAGATCTGATCTCAGGGTCATGAGATAGAGCCCCACATTGGGCTCTGCACTCAGCATGGAGTCTGCTTAATTTCTCTCTCCCTTTCCCTCTGCCCACCACCCCCACTCTGGTTTGCTCTTGCTCCCAAATAAATAAATATTTTTAAAAATGTTTCCTTTTTATATCTAATAACTATCTGTAAAATTGTAAATATACTTGTTATTGTGATCTGTGGTATCCCTATTATAATCTTATGATAATTCAATCCAGAATTTTAAACATTGAAATCCAAAAGATCCAGGAAATTTTTTTAAATAGTAATAACTTTGAAATTCTTTTAATTTTAGAGAATTATAACAATCTAACCAATAAACAACTTTCAAGCATAAAATGTATTGAATTATAATAAAATTATGTCAAGGAAGTGGATTAAAAATAAAGTTCAAAGGTAAAGGAAAAATGTAACATTTCTGTTGTTACAGAAGAATTTGCCTGTTTTAGTGGATGATTTGGGTTTCAAGTTATTATCATATTTAGGCATTTTTCTTTTATTTTTTAAAAAATTTATTTATTTTTTGAGAGACAGAGTGCACGCACACAGTGGGTGGAGGGGCAGAGGGAGAGGGAGAGAGATCTCAAGCAGACTCCGCACTGAGTGTGGAGCCCGACATGAGACTCAGCCTCACCACCCTAAGTTCATGGCCTGAGCCAAAATCAAGAGTCAGACACTTCACCAACTGAACCACCCAGGTACCCCTAGTCATTTTTAAAATAAGGGTTTTAAAGTACAAGTTTTGTTTTTAAATTTCTTTGTACACAACAGGCCCAAATTTGCATTATTTAAACTCAAGAAAGAAAATTTTAAGTATTACTCTAAAAATATGCAAGGGAAATACATATTTTTCCAAATTCTTTTAAGGGATAGAATATGTGTACACTATCAACATAGAAGATGGACATACTACCATTTGACCTGTTTTCTTCAAATGGCTTCACCAGTAACATACTGCTTGAAATGTAGATATTATAAAGATATGGTAACTCTGGAATTCCATAATGTTTTAATTTTGTCAGCTTTAGTTGGTTATGTCACATTTTATACGATATTGAGTAAGGCTAACTGCAGAGAGGCAATCAATTAGAAAGACTGTGAGTGGCAATGACCAAATCTCTTTCACAGTTGAGCAGGTATTATGCCAGATCTTACCGGAACAAAATTGCCTTCATTTCAAGAAACATTTCACTCACAACACTTTTTCTCAGGAAAACTTGGGGTTAAAATTACACCCATTCTTTTAAATCTTTCATTTCACAAATTGGGGGTCAACTTTTATTCTTTATCAATTTAGCTAACCATATGTTCATTTGTTTCCATTTTATTGAATTATTAGTGACATTATAATTCTATCATTAACACCCTTTCAAAGATTACAAGATCTCAGTCACTGCTATGTTATGCTCTCATTAATTTTAATTTCAACTTAAGAATAACAGTACCATCAACATGATCACTTCTTTAAGATATGTGTAACTAAAATGGGGTTTCATTCCCCTTCTTCAACAAACTGTAAACAAAATGGTACAGCAAATCCCTGCAAACATGTGTTCTTCTTTAGTCATCTTCAGTTCTCAATCTAGTCAATGTCAGAGTATTTAATATGACCCATTTTTCATAGAGAATAATCATCCCATTTACAGTACTGAGATTGATAGCATGGTATGCTATCAATCCCAAAAGCTCTGATGCAGGCCATGGACCTCTACCAAAAGATTCCTTTCTGGGCTATCAATCTCATCACTCCCCACTGTCTCTGAGCCCTAAATCAGACTGCTTGATAGAGCTCCGGTTTTGTATTCCTGCATCAGCAGTCTGCCTAAGTACAGCCATCACTCACTAGTACTGTTAACTGCATTTGCTACAAACACCAAACCACTTTCCTCATCCTAGGGGCAAGTGCAAAATCCCTGCTATATTACCTCACTTATGAAATCCCTTGACAAGAAGAAACCATTTTGTTTGCTGGATTTTGAGTAAACTGGAAATTTAATGGGATTATTATTTTATTATTTATTTTGGTAGTAGGAATCTTAAATGTAACAGGTAGTCAAGTACTGAAGCAAATATACTTCAAAAAGCAAAGCTGAAAGACTCATCAGTAAATACTTTTATCTTTTTTTATTATTATTACAATATGTACTTTTTTCAGTCTAGAAGTTTTACAGTCTAGAACTGCTAAGTGTTTTATTCAATAAAACTTATAAAGCCAATTTTGTCATTCTTTTTACATGTGTTTACTCAAAGTCAACAAAGTCTTTCTGAGGACCTACTGTAGGTGAAACAATAACTTAGGTAGTGAATGGTTAAACCAGTAAACTAAGTTCTCTTGGCTGAAATGCTTGAAAGCATATTTAATCCCATCCATTTCTTTATCTTCATAAATGAATTTTTTGCCTCAGCTCAGCTGAGAGTCATTTTGCCTCATGTTTCCACCATGCCTCACTTCGAAGTGCTATCCTTCCATGTACATGGGAGAAGAAGCAAACTGGAGTACAAAGATGACTGCAGAAGTAATAATGCAAATTATCTATATTAAATGCAAAGCAATTAGTACTACTCCTGGCATATAGAAATTATTCAATAAATGGTAATTTTTTATCAAAGAAAGTTTTTTTCCAATCAATTGGCTTCAGTATTTAGAACTGACCCAATTGCCAGTCTTTGAAAAATTATATCCCTGGGGCACCTGGGTGGCTCAGTTGGTTAAGTGTCTGCCTTTGGCTCAGATCATTATCCCAGGGTCTTAGGATCGAACCCCACGTCAGGCTCCCTGCTCAGCAGGGAGTCTGCTTCTCCCTCTCCCTCTGTCTACTGCTCTGCCCACTTGTGCTCTCTCTCTCTGTCAAATAAATAAATAAATAAAATCTTAAAAAAAAAAGAAAGAAAAATTATATCCCCATAATAATTAGGATCTCTATTAGAGAGGCAGAAGGCATCTCTATGACTGAAGGAAGGAAATAAATATTCCTGGTACATTAAACAGTACTCCATCCCCCAGTAAAAGTGATTATCAAAGTCTGTTCCTTCTACAGCAGGACTGTCTTTCAACAATCTGAGAAGCATCAGACTCATATTTTACTGGTCCAATTGTTCAAGGTACTTAATTATAACTAATATTATTGTCAGATGTTCATACATTAAATCTATACCATATTACTTCTACCCAAAAGAAGTAGAAGGTAAATTAGCACAGGCTGATTCATGCCATGAGGAATCATTCTTTCATTTATCCCAATGAATAATATGTGTCTATGGAGGATCTACTTAGATTTCACATGTCCTTATTTTAGGACAGTAATTGTCCTAGAACCCCTAGCACCTTGAAAACTAGCCAAGTAGCCAAATCTTTAAAAGGAAAAGAGTTATTCTCTACTCTTTCCTTATATTCTGTTTCTTTCAAATAAAGGAATGATACTCTATCTCTATTTCTGAATTTTTTCCTTTTTTTCTATTCATCTGTCCTGGATTCTATTCACCAAGAATTTTTTTCCTATCTGAAAATTAGGTACTTAACTCATTCCAATATCATAATTCTCCCTAGTTATTATATATTTGCCTGTATCAGGGGCTCTTGTGGAAAACTGCTCTTTAATACTAAGACATGCATGCATGGTGTATGTGCTCAGAGGGAGTTAGGAATCAACATTTCCTCTTTAGGTGTGTCACCACATGGTTATAACCTTGACAAGCCATAACTTCTGAGCCTCAATTTTCCATTCTGAAAAATGAATGAGCAGGCCTCATGCTATTGTCATAACTTCATACATGTTCCCCCTGTGAAATGCTTCCTAACCTCTCTCCTAGCCTCCCTCATCCCCACGTATTTACTGCTAACATCTATTATTTTAAGCCTATTAGTATTATTTCAAGTATTACTTCTTATAAGAAGTTTCCCTACACTCAACCAAGGAAAGATTATATCCCACTCCTTGGGCCTCACAAAATATATGGCTTCATCACTGTATTTAAAACATTGTTAGTGTGCCTGGGTAGCTCAGTTGGTTGGGCGACTGCCTTCAGCTCAGGTCATGATCCTGGAATCTATCAGCCCCACATAGGGCTCCCTGCTTGGCATAGGGAGTCTGCTTCTCCCTCTGACCCTCTCCCCTCTCATGCTCTCTCTCTCTCATTCTCTCTCAAATAAATAAAATCTTTAAAAAAAAATAAAACATTGTTAGTCCTTATTTTATACATATATTTTTATGTCTCTCTTACCCTACGATATACATGCTCTTGGAGAGATATGTTCATGTCTAATTTATCTTTGAGGTGCTTGGAAACAAACACTAAAGAAATATATGTGGGATGGGGGCGCCTGGGTGGCTCAGTCGTTAAGCGTCTGCCTTCGGCTCAGGTCATGGTCCCAGGGTCCTGGGATCGAGCCCCGCATCGGGCTCCCTGCTCCCCGGGAAGCCTGCTTCTCCCTCTCCCACTCCCGCTGCTTGTGTTCCCTCTCTCGCTGTATCTCTCTCTGTCAAATAAATAAAATCTTAAAAAAAAAAAAAAAAGAAATATATGTGGGATGGATGGATGGATGGAAGAATAAAATAATGAACAGATGAGTGAATTAGATGATTTTTCTCAAACTTCTTTAGCTCAAACTTTATATTACTTCGAATAATATAAATAAGGAATATAGATATTGGGAGAATTGGCAGCATTTCAAATCACTACAACTAGGAAGTTGTACTTCCACTCCTTTAGCCTCTGCTTCGTGAGTTCTCACTGTGGCTTTCCTCTTCAGGCTCTTCAGGCTCCTGGTTACTATAAAAATTAACTTGAGTGTTGGTGAAATGTATGGCTTCTCTCTCATCCATGCCCCCCCATCATATGAGCAAGGATTCTTTCTTTGCTCATTTGACTACTAGACAGGGAGTCTCTGCTTATCAGTCAAGCAGGCAGATGACAAGTAGGACAAAGACTGAGCATTGGGACCGTTGGAAAACACTGGTGCAGTGGCCATGGAGACTATTAGGACTCTATTTTATTATTGCTCTTATAGATAGACTAGAGGAGGAATGTGGGAGGCACATAGTAACTAATCCCTGCTCAAGAATGAATTCATCCTCCCATCCAGGAAGTAGTCCCTTTAGGCAAACTGGCTGATTAATCATTACCAAAATAAATCATACTTTGTTTTCTTATCTCTCATGCTAGTTTCTCTGCCTTTAAACTCATTTAAGTCCCACCTTTATGGCAAAAATCCAGTGTACCCCCTCCATCCACCATAGACCACTCCAGTACCCAAGATACCTCCCTTTTCTTAACTTAGTATTTATAGTCTTCCATTTGATAGTTAACCTTGGGCTGTCTTGTAATGTCATGTAATTTTTCTATATTTAAAATTTTTAACTCTTATGTTTTTATTTAACTGAGCATGTGTTTATGCCTAACCTCTTCAACTATAGTGTAACTTCTTAGAGGGCAGTGACTATCTAGTACCTATTTGAATCATCCTACTGAGACACTCAATAACTATTAAATAATTGAGTGTAGGCCAATTACTTCAGCTGCTAAGACAGGAAAATCCATCTCATTTTCTCAATGACCTAAGTTTATAAAGTGTATGTTATATCTGTAGCATATTTTATATTTATTTTTTTTATTTTTATTTTTTGACTTACATAAGCAGACATTTATTTTTTTCCTAGAGTAGCCCAGGATAGGCAATAGCCCACAGTTGGATGGATTGGTGAATAGCTTTGCTTCATGACCTGTTAAGTCCACCTTCCCCCTCAAGTAGCTTCCACTTCAGGGTCTAGGCATGCTGCTATAGAGTTGTTGCCATTTCCCAGGGGAAGAGGAATGCTGAAGTAAGTGACTGTAAAGGAGGTGACATGATCTTTTGACTCATATTCCATTGGCCAAAACTTAGTATCATGGTGTCAGCAAGGGAGGTTGAGAAATGTAGCTGTATATTCAGCTAAAATTTCAGAGGGTCTATTACTAACAAAAAAAGGAAGAATGGATTCCAAGGGTCAATTACCATTTTTTAGTCTAATTAGTATCTCCTAACACTACTTTATAAGATGAGGGTCTTGATACTCTTATCCCTTCCTCCACCTTTCTTTCCAGCCTTCTGTACAACTTGTTAGCTACATAAATTTTGTTTTAAAATGTGATGTTACTAACTTGTTAGCTACACAAATTTTCTTTTTGTTTTAAAATGTGATGTTACTAATATTTACCTTCTCTTCTGAAACCACAGCCGGATCTCTGTGTATGGTCTCTAAAACTTATATTGTTAATTCCATATGTATTGTTTACTTATTACTTACTTTCAGGTCAAAAAAAAAAGAAAGCTATTGCTACAGTTCCTTCTCCTTAGGTCCAGGGTGATGATCTCTCGGCCACTGGAAAGGATATACATTTTTCTAGCATCATGGCAAATGGATTGATTTTTCTTCTTCTTATTTTTTCATAGGTTGATTAAAATCAGGGCACTGTATTTCTAATGTCTGCATCTGGGCAATGACTTGTTTATTCAGTAAGAGAAGCAGCACTGAATATGGTGAGTGCTCAGGGAGCTTTCAATCAACTTCAGGAAATGAGATCTTTGTATTCATTCATTTTATTGTGACCAGGAACTACTCAGTTGTTTTTGCGCTGAGTGAAACGAGAAGTCCAATGCCAAAGACAATGAGACCACCTTGAAAAGCTCAGAATCTCTCTTATTAGTCCTAAATATCCTCTCATTAGTCCTAAATATCCCAAAGAGATTCTTACTTTGGTCAGAAAACATGGCTCTCCTCTCATATTCAGAAATTAAAGGCTAGGAGAGACCTACTTCACCTTGGATCACCTAGAGATAACAAACCAGTCCCAACTCTTCAAGACTAAAATTTTCACTCTGTAGCATATTTTAAAATCTTTTGTAAAGTCTTTTACATTTATAAGCGAATTTTATTCCTATAGTAACCTTTTGCTGAGTTAGTACAGAGAAAAGTATCGCTTTCTAAATGAAGAATTTACACAAGAAGAATTATGATTCTAGCCCTAGTAGAGGGTAGACTCAGGTCTTCTGTATCTATTGCTCATTCTAGTACAACACATCAAATTCATCTCCCCAACATATAATTCCTTGCACATGCTTCTACCACATAAAAATATACTGTTAGCCAGGTCCATAAAAGAGTCTATAATAACTTCATAATCTTCTCTGTACCAAATTACTAAAAGTCAGAAATTTCCCTCTAAAGAAAGAAAGAAGTGCTGATTCTGAAAGCAGTCTCCTGGCTCTTTGGATGATTTACAGGAAGGCTAAGACACTGATTAGTGTACTTGATATTTGCTCAGAAGCACCAGGAAAAGAAACATATAAGCCCCAGAGAACATAGCCTCATATTTGGCTCTGGAATATACAGAACAGATTAGAAAACACAAATTCAATATTATCTCTGCCTTTGAAAGATTAAGACAAAAAACAAATCCAAACTCCAAAGATTTTTTTTTTTTTAATACAGCAGAGGCTTCTTAACTGCCTGATATACATAGGTTGGATTATTCAATAAAACATGTATTCATCTATCAGAAATTCAGTCATTCTTTTATTCCAATCGAAATTATTATTCATGCAAAATAAATTGATTCTGCTTTAATTGTTCATCGGCAGTGATTGTGAAGCAAACTCTGTGAGCCTTACACTTGGATCTTTACCACAAGCAGAAATGAGGATATAAACATCTAAAATACAGTTCATTTGGGTCATAGTTTAAGAGCTTATATCCTGTCCAATACTTCAGAGTAGATTACATTATGGTTATTAATCACATCATATCTTCTGAACATCCCAAGGAAAAATATAATTTACCTTTATCTATATTTCTTACTCAATGAAAATTGCTCAATTATTCTCCATATTGAAGAAAAATTACACAAGGAAGTTAATTGCTTACCTACATAATACTTTATTTCTGAAGCCAAAACATTAACATATGCAACAACAATAAAAGTGGAGAAAAG